>NC_133010.1:5514139-5819973 GCF_048564905.1 Vicugna pacos | reverse complement strand
TTCAAGTTAAGCCATAAAGCTTAGACTATGGCTGGAATCACATCTTTCTTTTAAAATTTTTTTCAGTAAATATTAGTTGACCTGAGTAAAAAAAGAACTTTTTTAATTTTATAAATTTGAGCATAGAATCATTCTACTGTACCATTTATCAGGGGCAGAGGGTAGTTTAAAATTAGTAATCATATGTGTGTCTGGATCTTTTGTCCCAGCCAGCTGTCAGCCCAGGGTCTACGCCTTCAGCCTGATAAGGCTGTTAACCAATATTGATTGAGTCACTTAGCTCCATTGATAACCCACAGGGTGGAAAAGGTAGCCAAGCTCTGGCTTATATGCAGGGAACTAAAACATGAGATTTACCTAAAAACTTTCCATTTGTGTAACAAATGTTTTAGGGGCATTGATAATTCTAAGCCATTGACACATTTGATAAATGTCTTTTACTTTACTTGTTTTTTGAAATTGATTTTAAACTTTGTTGGAGAAGTTTTAAGGCCCCTCATTTAGTAATACGTTCCAATCGGGAATCCAATCCAAAGCCTTTCCATTTCCATTTTGATTCATTTTTCTTTGTGTAGGTTATAGGTTTTTGGCGACATTAAGATGAAAACAACACAATTCTTAAATATCAGTTTAGAAAATTAACAAATAATGAGTACTAAAACACTTTTTATCAAAATCAAAAGTTAGAGTTCTTTTGTTTTATGAATAAACAGCCAATCGGGTGCACTTTATTAAAAATGTAAAGTGAGCCAGGGGAAGGATGATGAAAATGTCTATCATGGACCCACAAAAGCTGGGATTTGAGATTGGTGGAAATGACAGGGAGGGGTGAATACTCAACCCGGTGCCACAGCCTCAGCACAGAATTCTGTCTTCAAATGGAAAGCATCTTAAAACATCAACCATGTGTTTTACCAGATGAAGTAACTTTGTCCAGTGTGGCTAAAGGTTTAGGGACACACAAACCAAGCAGTGACAGCTCTGGAAACAGACACAAGATTTCATCACTTCCTTAACACAATCAATTAGATCTGTTAAGTTACAGAACTAGGTGGAATCCAATCTTCAATTTTGTTGGAGAAAAGTAGAAGGCGGCAGGGGTAATCCTGGCATCTTCCCAACTCCAGGAATCTCAGTTCACCACAAAGTCATATACCAGAATATGTAATAAACTAACAAAAGCTTTTATTAAGCATTGGTTTCAAGTGAGAGTAATGCGTGGCCTTTTCAGAAGAGAGTTAAGTGCGTTTATTCTTGGTGAATAACGTGTTCTCCTGACTGCAGTAGTTCTAAGTAATGAACAGTTGGGACGTGACAGGTCTCTTTTTGCATCCTATTACTAAACAAGGCACATTTTGCTTAGGATAACATGGGAATTAAGAAAGAAATGCAATTTCAGACAGAAAATGGTACTTGGATGCCAGGCAGGTCTCCATAAAACATTTAAAGAACACTAGAGCAAGATGGTTTCTGGAGGAATTTTTCTGGGTTTGTATGACGTGTTTTAACACACAAAAAAAGTCTTTCACAATAGTTTTTAAAGAACAATGTTCCCAATAAAGACCCTTTTTTAAGAAAAACCACATCAAGTTCTGATGCTCAATGAAGTAACTGGCCACGTGTCACTCTAACTATAATTGAACCAGAATCTGTATATTCTATATCATCACAATAAAAATTCAAATAGATTTATTTTATTAAAAGGTCCTAAGGTTTACTGAGTTTTACCATCAGAAGCTCTGTCCTGCCCCCACTTTGACCTTTTCTAAGCGTGTAAAATTAATCACAAGATGACAACTTATTTCATTTTCAATAAGCGTTTTTCTGTTTTTGTGTTCATTTCTTTATGCTTCCCTAAAGTTAACACTAATCAGTACGACTTTCTGGGATGCAAAGAAAACATCTTCAACCATTTGTACAGTTACTTTAACAGTCATCAAAGGGGTTTATCTTCTTCATTCACCTGAATAAATAATCTTATTCCCACTCACCCATTCCACACTCTGGGTTAGAAAAAACAAAATCTATTAGAGAAATAGATTTCTATGCTATTACAGGTCGTGTGGAAAGTAACAAAAGATGGAAAAAGAGAGTAGAACCAAGCAATTTTTAACTTAACTACAATTAAGGAAGTTTTTATAGATAACACAGCATGTGGGTGACATAATGAGCAATACATAGAACACATGAAGGCAGAAATGACAGATGAGCATCTTTGATTATATACATAGATAATGGCTTAATTCAAAGCATGGAGTTGAAGTAGGGGAAAAAAAAACATGGCTAAGGTATTTTTAGTGAGTAACATTTATGTTTAGGCTATAAAATTATATTCACATCAATAGGGTGCTTTAATTGTAAGGCAATGGATTTTAACTTACAGTAGTATTTCTCAAATTTAAGACCTTGTGGATCTTCCAAAAAAATTCCAGTGATCTCAAAAACATAAATTCTGGTCAAATTAAAAGTTGAGTGAGGACAACCTAAGTGAATACTTGAAGCATCTTCATTGTAATAAAAAATGGAAGCATTTGAACGAAAACCAGGTAGCAAGTGTGGATTACAAAATGGCTGTCCAGAATGATCCAGAATATGTTTGCATTGACTTATAAATTGCTATTTAAATGAATTTATAAAATTATAAAGGAAATCCATAGAGAGATTTTATACCCATATGGCAAGGATCTGTAAGACTTAATTTGAGTCACCGTCTTATGATCAATGTAAAGCCATTGAAAGGGAGCAGGACCCTGTGCCCCACCCCCTGTCTCTTGTTTATAGAAAAGCTGAAGGCCCCCAGGCCTCCCTCAGTCACAGAAGAGGAGGCTCCAGCAGCTATCAGGACAAGCCTGCAGGTTGGGAGGGATGGCAGCGACTCCGATCACCTAGCTCAACAGTTAACTGAGATTATCCCTTCCTTTCCTTTTGAAACTTTCAAGGCTGAACAGAACCCTTGGGAGATTTTTTTTTCCTAGTGGGGGGGATGCTAGGTCCACTAGAGTACAGGTGTTTTGATTAAAAACTTTCCTCTTTGTTACCAAGACTGTTGCCCACGGAATCATACCCCTGCCCCTCCCTCAAATAGAAATCAATTACTCTTATCTAAGTCTCAGGAGGCAGCTGCAGAGTAGAAATAAGAACTGGTTGGAACCCACCCAGTCTAAGACTGGTGGGGGATTTGATGTCCAGTGGACCTCGCGCTTCATTACATGGCCATTGAAATGTATTAATGTGCTGAGTGATACACCCACCAGCTTATGTTGACAATTGCCATGACAACCACCAGAAAAACCCATACAAGGACTGAAAAACTTGGACAAGGACTGACTGACTCCATCACACCCAGAAGGAGGACATATGGCAAAAATCTTCTCATAAAAGTCCACGTGCCCAACCCAGGCCAGAGCTGTCCCTACCAGCCATCTTGGCTGATTACTCACCACTCGAGCACCTTTTCTTCGCACCAGTGCTTTTCTGTCCTCCTCCGTCCTCGGGCACTTTCCTTCCATTTCCCCTTCTGAGCATTAAAGTGGCTGTTTACTTCATCCCTCTGCTGCTGCTGTGCAAATTGTTTCATAGTCAGTGGCAAGAAATTTAAAGGTCCCCCCCACCATCCGCTAACATCATTAAAGTTTAAAAGTACAATCAAATTGGCACTTCAGAAGAAACATTCTAGAGAATTTCCTTTTAAGGAGGCACTGGAGAACTTTTGAAATTACTTGTTAATTAAATTATTCTATTAATTAACACTTAGCTGAGGCCCTGGATTCCACCTAGATGCTACCTGCTAAAGACAGAATGATGAATACATGGTCCTGCCATAAAGAAGCTCATGGTTGGGGGGGAGGGTGTAGCTCAGTGGCAGAGCTCATGCTCAGCATGCATGAGGTCCTGGGTTCAATCCCCAGCACCTCCTCTAAAAATAAATAAATAAATAAACCTTGCTACCTTCCCCCAAAATAAATAAATAAAAATAAATTGTACAAAAATGAAAAAGAAGAAGCTCATGGTCTAGTTGACAAAAATAGTCCTCGACATATAAAAATAATAAAATATGGAGATGCAGTGGTGAAGAGATGGGCAGAGAAGTAGCATTTAACCCAGCTTGGAAGCCAGAGAAGACTGAATCATTATGCTAAGTGGTAAACAGCAAATTGAAACTGTGTTTAAGTTTGGGGCAGCGGGGGGTGTTGGTTGGTTGGGGGTGGGCCCCTTAAAGATGAGAGGACAGCGTGAATAAACTTCCCTTTGGTGTTGCTAAAGTGAAAAGTTTGAAGCTGCTGATATTAGGGAATGAAACTGGGCAGGTGAAGAGCAAGCAGCTAGATCCCTGTGGTTTTAGTAAATTGGTGTTCGGGTGCTGACTTTGTCTTTGAGCCCTGGAGAGCTCTTAGCAAATGGGATGCAAGAAATGACATAGCTGACTTGGTATTTTAGCAGGATAACTCGAAGGAGAATTTAAAGGGAAATTCAGAGGGGGCAGATGAAGACTATTATAATATTACCCGAAGTGATGGCGAGTCCCTGCGCTGGGATACTGGTGATGGAGACAGAAAACAGAAGGAAAAAATTACATATAAGAGGTGAAATCAGTAGGATACTAACTATGCATGGGGAGTGATTGAAAGGAGGAAATAAAGGATGAACGAGTTTTTCAGCATATAGGTATCTATCAATTGAGAAGAAGAATATAATGACAGGAAAAAACATTGAAGAAAAAATGAGTTTAGTTTTGACATATTGAGAGAGTACCATCTGAGGATTGCCCAGTATTCTACTGGCATTGGAATATACAAACCTGAAACTTGGGCAAATACATTTTTAAGATTCAACAATTTAATAGTTGAACAAGTTGAGGATGTTTAAGACAGGTGTTAATTATTGAACAATTAGAGAAGACTGAGCTCTTTCCAAAGTCCTTTAAATGAACTATCCCATTCAAGACATACTACAAATATATGGAGCAGTTCCTAGTAATGTTCCCATATTACAGATGAGTAAACTGAGGATTGGTGTCAAGAGAGGAACTGACCCAAGTTAACAAAGCTGGCTAGTTGGGGCTGGGGCTCAGACTGGAGCTCAGGAAACCTGACTCCATGGAATCTAACCATAACCAGTCAACTAACTATACGGTTTCTCTGAGAAAATGTATCATGAGAAGAGCTGTGGGCAATAGCAAAACCCTGGAGAATGCTGGAATTTTGTATTTTATATTTATTATTGTACTAGAAAGTGAACCTATGAGTGAGGCAGAGATCAGAGAGATTCATAAAGAACCAGGCTGCATCGTGTCATGGTGGTCAGCAGACTGGAGAAGCAAGCAGTGGTCAATTATGTAACTTGCTTGAGAAGCCAGTGAAAAGTTAACATTTGATTTGGCAGTTAAGAGATGACACTTGTGAAAGTGGCTTCAGTAGAAATTTTGGAATATAAGGGATACTATCATTGGCGAGGTGGGAATTGACTGATGTGATAGTAATGACTGTTTTGGAAGTTCAAAAGAGAAGAGAGAGAGGGGTTCAGGGAGACTGTATGTTTTGATTTGTGTTGGTTCCATTCTGCATGGTTCTGTAACGTCCCTATCTTCCCTAAATCCAGCTTGTTCTAAATAACCCTTAGTATTATTTCTGTTAACTTGGAAATACCACAATTTATCGCCTCCCCTTTAATCTCAACTGGGCTCAACCTGTCCCCACCATCTAAGCAATCCCCCTGCTTTTGCAAGGACAGAACAAGCCAACCTACAGTCTATTCTTCATAGAGCAGCCAAACATAAACCACGTCGCATCTCGCTCACATTCTCTAATGTCTTCTTATTACGCTTAATGCAAAATCTAAAACCCTTACCAAGGCCGCCATGTCCTTCCTGATCTGGCCCGTGCGACTTCTGCAACTTTACATCTTAATGACGCTTCTCTCTGGAGTATTCTTTCCCCAAATATTTACACACAACTTTTTCTCTCATTTCCTTCTGGCCTCTGCACAGATGTTACCTTTCAGAGAGGACGTATTTGAATTCAAGACGATAGTAACTTTCCCATTACTTTCTACTCCTCTTTTCCTGCCTTTTTATTGTGTGTGTGTGTGTATATACACACACACACATATGTACAATTTATATTTTAGAAGAAAGAAATATATATATTTGTTTCTTCTAAAATACAAGTTCCAAAGGTCTCTACAGCTGGAACAAAATCTTACCCAGAATACATCTCAAAAAATATACAAATGAATAGACAAAGAAAGGAAATAACGTTTATAACAATGTTGCTCATTGCTTGCCCCCATTAGAAGTTTCCTTCAACTAGGAAATAATTTTCCATGGCTATATTTATCATCACATGGTCAAGCCGACAACATGAGGTAGCAGGACTTGATCATCCATACAGTCCCACTTCTTCACCAAGGTCTGAAACTTCAAGAATGCAAAGTAAAGCTCTAAGCACCGTTTTCTTTTCTTCACATAGAACAAAACCTGCTATGGTTCTCTAACTTCTGTATTTAAATTGATGCAGAATGAAATTACAAGCGTGATGATTTTAGTTCAACTCAAACTAGACCCTGAATGCCAAGGACAGTGTCAAATACCGACAATGAAGTGCCATTTTAGAAAGGGAAATCATGGGATGATCGAAAAATCATGTCTGTTCTCAGGTCACGCAGGGTGTATTTTTAACCAGACTGAATGCAGCAGAGGGTAAGACAAGCAATCTTTATTTATCTTGTTATTGATATGAAATCATGGTTTGCCTGTTTACCGCAATATCCATTAAGTGTATCAGCTATTATGTAGTGAATTTCTCCAACACAATGAATACATTCAGTTGAAAATCACCAGAGCAACCTTTTATGGAATGATAATGCCTGTGAGAAATACAGCAGCAATTCAGTCGGTTAAATGTCTGCCCATAGAATTGGATATTTGCTATAATGGTCCACACGCTTCCTGCAATTCCAAGCCACCTTTATATTTATCAGTTTGTTTTCCATACACAACCAGTTTAACCATCCCTTAAACCTCGGAAAGGAGCTGGTAACTAACCCTTTCTTGTTACACTTGTATAAAACATGACTCCGAAAAAAAACTAACAAAGAAATGAACAAGCATATTAGCTTTTCTTGTGGTTTATGTTACTTCAAAGAAAAATGTTTATTTTTCTCAACAATTCCCTGGATTCCTCCAACTGAATAATAAAACTCATGTAGACTTTATTCCACTGCATCTTTGAAGAATGAGAATTTCCAGAGACTTGTTTCAATGGTTCCATTTCTTTGAAATTTGGAAGTCAATATTTTTAATACTCCTAAAGACCCACTTGTTCAAACCTGCCCTGAAGTCAGTCTTAATTTTATTTGATAACTCTGAATTATTAGAGTTTAATGTTTTTATTTTAACTCTAACCTATAGCATTATCCTCAGAGAGGCCAAAATAAACCCAACCAGATCACAGGTTCTCGATTTAAGGGGTCTACAAATTTGAACGGAACTAAAAGAGAACATATTTCTTTTCAACTAACCTCTAGTTAAGAGGTGGCATTTGTTCCATTGTGAGGGTAGACAACCAAAAGGAGAACTGTGAACAGTGCTTGCAGCGTTGTCACCAATAGAAATAACAGTTTTCTAATCATCTGTAGTTTGTGCCGATTCCTTGAGGTAGAGCTAATGATTATCATTTCTTTGAAATTACAGTATTTTGCCTTCTAGTTGATTTTATTTTATGTATTATTAAAGGAGCATTTACATTATTATATCACATCTTCAGTTTTGTGATAAATGTATTTCAATATAATTGGTTTCCTTTGAAACTTCATCTCCTTTATTTTACATCTCTAAGAGCATTATTCTGAGACTTATTCATGGTTCCATGGACTTGGCCAGTTTGTCAAAGATATCTGCCACCCAAATATGGCAGTGGAAGCCTGATTTTTTTTTGTTCACATCCTTCGTCTTCATTTGAATCAGACAGCTGCCAAAAGAAGTTGTCACCTTTCAAAATATTCCTCAAAATCTCCAGGTATTTTAATTATGGGTACTTTATTCCTGAGCAGTTCACCAAGAAAATTCTAGATTTGGGGTCTTATCTTCTAAATCTTTTTCCAGATCTGCTCCTTAAAATTGTTGGCAGAGTTAAAAATTCAGTTCATCATTTAAGGCTGAGAATTCTTTGGAGATTTTTATGACTGATACAGAACTGCATAAAGGAAATAAAACTTCCCTTTTTGTGGTAAATGGAAAGAAGTCCTTCAAGTCCTCAGGAAATCACAACCCTAATGTTACAGTGAAAAACAAAACAATCATTTAGCAAGCTAGTCATCGACTCCAGCCAGCCAGCTAAGATGAATTTCTGGTCTAGTTTTTGGTTAGAGGACTTTGGGAATTTTTCCCCTATGCTGTTTTTGTTTTTTCTACAAAAATTTCCTGTCTCAAAATCTCTGCTTTTACATTCCACCTGCTTATACAGCATCTCATTTTCTCAGGATTTTTGCAACCTCCTATATCTTCCAAGGTGATAGCTAATTAATCTCTTAATAGAATTGATGCTAGTAGAAAAAAGAAAGAAAAAACCCTTCACATCCACTTAATCTTTCATTCAACATTTATTTAGCATTTTCTAGGAGTTAGGTTCTATATGGAGAAACAGAAGGATAAAGCGTGGTGCCTCTCCCCAAGTCCATCTTATATACCCCAGTCCACTCCTCTCTGCATTATTACCCACACATCCCCTTGGCATGTTTTAACAGATACCAAAAATAACTGAATTTTTTAAGTGAACTTAGAGTATTAAATTGCTATCTCTAGCTATAGAAGTGTGACTTATGTACTGGACTCTCCAAAGGGCCATGCTTCAGCTGTCTGAAGAGACAGCAAAAGGGTTGCATAAATGAGAGCATTTAACGTCCCTATCTTCCCAGTCAGATGAAAATCCAGCATCCCGCTTCTTAGTGTCAGTCCTTGTGGATCCAGGGAAGATTGCTCCAACTTCTGTAGGTATTTTTAAGCAAAAATGAGATCACACCATACATACCATTTTTAACAACTTTTTCAGCTAATAAGTTCCATTTTCCATTTCAGTAAGTGTTTACTTTATCTAAAATTCAGACATATCAGATGTCGCCAATGATTCCTGAAATATATTTTGTAGCTAATTTGTCCAAACTAGGATTCTATCCGTAACTATCATTGTCCCCTGTTGTTTTGTGACTTTAAGGCTTTTGAAGACATACTACCAAAACGTGTCTTTAAATCATTTATCATTCTTAGCTTTGTAGTTGTTGTCTAAAGCCAAATACATCATATTTCGGTATCATGCTTACACGTTCCCTGAGAATAGTTCATTTGAACATAAATAGTGCTCACTCTTTTATTCCTACCATGGCCACCATTGCCAGTGAAAAATCCATTCCTTCATACAAATCTATGTATGATTCAAGCAATAAAGTAAAATATTAGTCTATCCTCTCATGAAGGACTATGAACAGCTGGCATTTTTTTCTATATCCATGAATGAATTCTTTGACAAGAAATTGACTCTTTTGTAAATGTGAATGTTTAATTAGTTGGGAAATTGTAAGAGGCTTGGATATAGCCAATCCTGAGCAAGCTCAATACACACATATCTTATATTATTGAAGACTGGCTTTTTATAGGAAATTAAATTGAATTCTGCCTTAAGGCACACAATTTAAAAATTCAGTTCCTGTATACTTCTGATTGTTTCTCAGCTTAAACATACATGGATATTATTTTCAGTGTAATTTTATTGTGATTGAAATTGTAGTCACAACCATCACTCAAAATTGCTGCCATCTTGCCTCTTGCCAGAAAGTTTCACCCTGCCTGCCACCCCCCAAGTTTGTCTAAGGACTCTGTCAGTCTCATCAAATGAACAGACATGCCCTCGCTTTTTAAAACGGCACTGCACAAGAAAGAAAGGGGAGAAGCATGGGCTTTTTGAAGATGATTGAATTTTGTATAAATCCAAAGCTCATTTCCTTTTTGGCTTTAGTGAATAAAAAAGATATTTGCAAAATCCTGCAAGAGCAAATATCACTTTTTATCATTATAATGTGAAGCCAATTCAATAGGAACAAGCTGAGATGGAGGACAATTAAATAGAGGTCTGGCTTTAGAGTGTTATTAGCACACCTAGAAAGGTCCCTTTTTCTGACAATATCTAACTTCTATTCAATTTCCTCTACTTTATATTGTGTTACTTACAGCTTCACATTATTTGGAATCTGAGAGTATATTAATTCTTTCTTCTAAAGAGCTTAAAATGGAAGTGAAGCTTAGATATACAGGAAGATGGCAGAAACAGGGCAGTCCTCAAAAAGTGTTGACTCTGATTTCTGCAGCTTAAGGTGCTTATAAGATGTCCCTCTTCTAGACCTGCATCTCTACAGCCTTCTCTCCTTGACATTAATATTTTTTCCATTAATAAGTATTTACTGGGCATCTACTCTATGTCAAACTTGGGATACAGCAGCAGTAAACAGAGTAGAAAAAGCAAAATCCCCGCCCTACATAGTTTATAGTCTAATGCGATATGTGTGGCAGGGGAGGGGATGAGGGTGATAAGACGTAGACAATACGGCCAGAACAAAAATTATAATATGAATCCTATTGGGGTATGGTAAGTGACAAGGAAACACCTAATGCTGAGAAAGGGGCGATTACCAGGGACAGCCTCATAGAGAAGGTAACATTGGAAGCCCTGCAGGTGGTAAAAGAAAAAGCAGCTCTCTAGGTATCTGGAGGGATAGCGCTAGCCATGGTAAGACATACTCCTGTAACCAGAAAGGGCTGGGTATAATATTACATCCTCGGGGAAGTCCAGAATTTACAGGATACAATCTCATTCCTTTTTGCTGCCACTCTGAGTAGTTTGCTGAGCGACTGGATCACGTGGGAGGCTCCAGTGGATTCTACTTTTCCTTTTCCTCCTGAGTGATAATAAAAATCATAGCTACTTGAGTTGTCAACTCTTGTCAAATATTTTTAACTTCTTTACATATAGTGTTTATTTTAATCCTCTCATCAAATTCCTTGAGACAAACTAGGGCATCTTATGTACCAAGGGCACTGAAATCTGTGCTCAGCTAGCAGACATCAGAGTCAGATAAAAACCCGGATCCAAAGCCCAGTGCCTGCCTCCATTCTGGGAACTACTGACTTCTCTGCCATACAAATACCCACACATCCTGAGATATGTGTGGGGATATATTCATATACAGGATGGATGACGTTTGTATAGGATAGTCAATTTTGAAAATAACATCAAAGATTTACTAGTTTTTTTTTAAGAGGCTCAGTCCAAAATTTTCAGTCAAATCTGATATGACCTATAATTTCTGTTTTGTTTTTTTTTCCACAAAATCTGTCAGAATAAGTCCAGGAATGCGATGATAAGAAGTAAAGAAGACCTGTAAGAAAGCTTTCTATATTGTGCATAAGTAGATGTTTTTCTATAGAATCTTCCACCAAAAGTAAGAAAGGGTTGTGTTGGAGGGAAAATTTTCCTCTACCTTTCTAGATTCATCTGATTGGTCTAAGAGTTAAATTGACAAGAGACAGATTAACAGGAAAAGACAAAACAGAAGTTTAATAACATGTAGACAGGGCAGAGACCCAGAAAAATTGAGTAACTCCAAAATGGGTGAAAACCTTACCTTAAATATCATCTTCAGTTAAAGTAAAAAAAAAATAATAGATGTTAGGGCACTGATTTGGGAATTCAAACGGGAGGAAGACAAGTCACACGGAGATGGAAAAGCAAATGTTTGGCAAACAAAAGTTAGCTGGGCCAAGCAAAGACAATGGACACAGAAAGGAATTTTAATAGACATTACTAGATTTTTCCATCTGTCACATCTAGTTAACATTGTAGTTATCTATGGTGATAGCCCTCTTCCTGGAACTGGTCCTCTATCTACATCATTTAGGCAGTTAGAGGGGGAAGGTCAAAGTTTCTTCCTGAGACTTTTGGACCTTGACTATTTTCAGCTCAAAATAATCCACATACCAAAGAGACATTTTGGGGTGGAAAGTTTGCTCCTCAACAGTAGCTAATAATGTCTAGTTCAAACTCACAGTTGGGGCAGAATTTCTTTGCTCATGTCCCTGATCAGATGACCAACATATTTCTTTGAATCTTTCCTTCTGTGACATTTTGTTTTTGGGTAGCTTCTATCCCAAGGAAAAACTGCTTCACGTTGAGTTTTTCTTGACCTTTGTAACTTGATATCCTATCTGTTTCATCTTCATTACATTTTTACTAAGACTATGGTATTGCCAGGAGGCTAAAATTCTAGTCCACTGCTGAACACTAACAAGCTTTACATTATAATGATTCATGTAACATCTTTCAAATTTAAATTGTAACATAAGCAACATAGCGAGTCCTCTTTTACGTGATAGCCTTTCACTTATCTGACAGCTACTATGCTTACCATTCTGTCAAGATGTCTATTATTTTTCCTTTTTATTAACTGAAGTATAGTTAATTCATAATATTGTGTTAGTTTCAGATGTACAACAAAGTGGCCCAGTTATATATACATTTTCCCAGATTATTTTCCATTGTAAGTTATTACAAGATACTGAATATAATTCCTTGTGCTATATAGTAAATGCTTGTTGTTTTATCTATTTTATGTATAATAGTATATATCTGTTAATCCCAAGCTCCTAATTTATCCCTCCTCCCATTTGGTAATCATAAATTGGTTTTCTATGTCTTGAGTCTATTTCTGTTTTATAAATAAGTTCATTTGTATCATTTTTTAAGATTCCACATAAGACTGATATCATAATGATATTCATCTTTCACTGACTTACTTCACTTAGTATGACAATATCTAGGTCCATCCATATTGTTGCAAATGGCATTATTTTATTCTTTTTAAAGGCTGAATAATACTCCTTTTTGTGTTTTTATATATTTTTATTCATATATATATATACACACACACATACTTTATCCAGTCATCTGTTGATGGACTTTTAGTTTGTTTCCATGTCTTTGCTATTGAAAATAGTGCTGCTATGAACATTGGGGTACACATATACTTTCAAATTAGAGTTTTCTCTGGATATATGCCCAGGAGTAAAATTGCTGGATCATAGAATAACTCTATTTTTTTTATTTTTTAAGGAACCTTCATACTGTTATCGATAGTGGCACAGGAGCATTACCACCAACAGTGTCAGAGCATACCATTTTCTCCACATTCTTTCCAGGAATTATTTGTAGACTTTTTCATGATAGCCATTCTGACCAGTGTGAAGTGACACCTAATTGTAGTTTTGATTTGTATGTCTCTAATAATTAGCAATATTGAGTATGTTTTTGTGTGACTGTTGGTCATCTGTATGTCTTCTTTGGAGAAATGTCTATTTAGGTCTTCTGCCCATTTTTTGATTGGGTTGCTTTTTTTTTTTTAAGTAGTATAAACTTGTTTGTATATTTTGGAAGTCATCCCTTGTCAGTCATGTCATTTGCAAATGTTTTTTTCCATTCTGTAGTTTGTCTTTCTGTTTTGTTTATGATTTCCTTTTTTGTACAAAAGCTTTTAACTTTGATTAGGTCTTGTTTGCTTATTTTTGTTTTTATTTCATTACTCTAGGAGACTGATGCAAAAAGATACTGCTGTGATTTATGCTGAAGAATGTTCTGCCTATGTTTTCTTCTAGAAGTTATCTGGTCTTATATTTGGGTTTTTAATCCAGTTTGAATTTACTTTGTATGTGGTATGAGAGAATGTTCTTATTTCATTCTTTTACATCTAGTTGTCCAGTTTTCCCAGCAACAAATGTTGAAGACTATCTTTTCTCCATTGTATATTCTTGTCTTAGATTAGTTAGCCATAAGTGTGTGGGGTTATTTCTAGGCTGTCTACCCCGTTCTGTTTTTCTATGTGTTTATTTTTGTGCCAGTACCATGCTATTTTGATTACTGTAGCTTTTTAGTATAGTCTGAAGTTGGAGCACATGATTCCTCCAGCTCCATTCTTTCTGAAGGTTGTTTTTGCTATTCGAGGTCTTTTGTGTTTCCATACAAATTTTTTTTTAAATGTTCTAGTTCTGTGAAAAATGCCATTGCTAATTTGATAGGGATTGCATTGAATCTGTAGGCTGCCTTGGGTAGCATGGTCATTTCAACAATACTAATTCTTTTATTCAGAGAACAGTGTTGTCCTTAATTTCTTTCATCAGTGCCTTATCATTTTTGGAGTACAGGTTTTTTCCTGTTTAAGTAGATTTATTCCTATGTATTTTATTCTTTTTGATGGAGTGGTAAATGGAATTCTTGGCTTAATTTCTCTTTCTGATAGTTCATTATTAGTGTATAGAAATGCAACAGATTTCTCTATATTAATTGTATACCTTGGAACTTACCAAATTAATTGATGAGCTCTAGTAGTTTTCTGTTATCATCTTTAGGATTTTTTAAGGATGGTATCATGTCGTCTGCAAACAGTGACAATTACTTATTTTCCATTTTGGATTCCTTTTATCTCTTTTTCTTCTGTGCTTCTTGCTGTGGCTAGAACTTCCAAAACTATGCTGAATAAAAGTGGCAAGAGTGGGCATCCTTGTCTTGTCCCTGATCTTACAGAGACTGCTTTCACCTTTTGACCATTGAGTATGATGTTAGCTGTTTTCATATATGAATGGCTTTTATTGAATATTCATAACACTTCCTTATGCATTTTTGAGAACAGGAGCACATTTTTCTCATACCATGCATGGTTATTTCATAAATATCATTATTATTTTTAAAAAAGACATACAAAGTAATGTGAAATATCACCCAGCATGAAATCCAAGGGAAAAAATGATTTTCTTAAAGCTTATTAAACAATCAGTTGCTGTCTCTCCATTCTCCTGACTCATCAGTATAATAGTCCTTGTACTTTTAAACGTCTTGCCAAATACTTTGAAATTAACAGCTAAAGCTAGCTAGCCCCTGGCAGCAGTATTATTATTGTTGTTGTTGTTGTTGTTAATTATTCACTCTATAGAATTGCCTCTGCAGGTCCTTCCTTCTCCATCATT
Organism: Vicugna pacos; assembly: GCF_048564905.1. Taxonomy (NCBI): domain Eukaryota; kingdom Metazoa; phylum Chordata; class Mammalia; order Artiodactyla; family Camelidae; genus Vicugna; species Vicugna pacos. The sequence continues at coordinate 5,804,915 of NC_133010.1, read as the reverse complement.
TGATATTAAAACACCATTTTTAACAACTCCCCCTGCTCCCAGCATTCCCATCTTGTACTCGCTGGCCCCGCCTGGTGAGCTGCTGAGGGAACAGCTGGCTTCATTTTCTACCTCCATCTTACCTGAGGAACCAGAGGAGAAAAAAGAAGGAAAAAGTTGCCCAGTCAGGTGCTTGCTCAGATATTAAGCAACTCTGAACTGTGTCAGAAAAAGGGTTAGTATCAGGGGAAAACATAAGCATCCAGCTGGCTGCTGATTCCCTGCTACAGCAGGTCTCACAGCAACCACTTCCATTGCTTCTGATAAAAGTATGGCTTTTATATCCCCCTTTCTTCTGGTCCTTTACTCTTTCACATCTCCCACAATTTCTCTCATCCCTCTCTGTCTGTCTCTGTTTGTCCCTTTGTCTGTGTGTGTGTGTGTGTGTGTGTGTGTCACTCTGTTTTCCCCTTTCCCTCCTCTGTTTCTTTTTCCAAGTCCCTTCTTTCTCCTTCCCGCCCCCTGCACAGCTGCAGTTGTTAGAGGCACACATACCTGGCTACCTTCCAGGCTGGGCTGCTGGAATGTAGTGAATCTGAGGCTTAGTGGAAGATGCCGTCTCACTGGCTGACTTCTGTAGCTACAGCATCAAAGACACTATTTTTTGTTTAACCAAAGTCAATTAATTAAGGAATATGTCTATTATTTATCTGCTTCTTATACATCATCTTTTGCACAGTTCTCACTCTGAGATAAAGAATGCCACCAACTTGGAGGAGAAACACAAACAGCAAATCAGAACCCTTAAGGACAGGTCTTTGGTGCTGAAATTGTAGCTGGCAAGCAGGAATTATTTCAGCTCACTCAGCAGTTACAATTCTAGCATAAGGAGATGTTTGAATTAGGTCATTGTCTTGTTTGGACATGGATCAATCTTGTTGACACTAGGTTATTAGGAACGTCTTAAAACATAAGGATCCTGACATGCATGAAGGAGATACTTGATAAATAATTCTGGTAACATTAAAAATCATAGAAGATTGTTTTTCAAAAGTCCAAACTTTTTCCTCTGATTTGAATTGTTTTAAAGCCTTGAAATCCTTGCTTTTCTCTGGTAAGCTCCTAAACTATAGGGGTCTTAGAATGCTTTAAATAATCTCTGCATTGTGAAATTGGATTATGATGAGATGCAGTCAAATGTTTAGTATTCATTGGCTTGTCTTTTTAGCTAGATTTCAAACTCCTCTAAGAAAGGAACTATATTTAATCAGTGCCTTATGACTCTATAGTGTATGACCATGTGTTGGGCACACAGTAGGTGCTCAATGTATTCTTGCTTTTAATTGGACAGGTGGCATAGAGTCAGAACCAAGAGCATGAGCTCTGGAGTCTGACTGCTTGTGTTCAGATCTGGCCTCAGACACTTGCTAGTTCCATGATCTTGGGTAAATTACTGCATCTCCCTATGTCTATGTCTCTTTCATAAAATGTATTATTAAAACCCTTCTTTACTAGCTCATTAAGTGAGTTTAACGTTTGAATAGTGCTTAAAACAATGTCTGGCAAATTGTAGCACTATGTAAGTGTATGACATTATGACCATTTAATTATTATTTTGAGTTAATGATGGCCCCAGCTGACTGCTTTTAGTCACTCACCAGGACAGAAAATCATCTCTTCAAGTGTTTATTGGCCATCTGTATACATTCTTTACTAAAGTATCTGTTCAAAACTCTTTATTTTTGTATCAAGGTGATTGTTTTCTTATTATTGAGTTTTGATGCTTCTTTTATATTCTGGATGTAAGCCTTCTGTCAAATATATGTTCTACAAATATTTTCCCCTAATGTGTGGTTTATTTTACCAGTATCTTTTAAAGAGCAATAGTTTAAAATTATAATAATAATAATAATAATTATTATTATTATTATTATTATTATTATTATTAATGGAGGTACTGAGGATTGAACCTAGGACTTTGTGCATGTTAAGAATGTGTTCTATCACTGAGCTATACCCTCCCCGGAGCTTTAAATTTTGATGGTTGAGTTTATAACTTTTTTATGGATGATTCATCAGGTTTTTTTTATGGATGATTCATCAGATTCATCAGGTTTTAAATGAAATCTTATCCAATGATTCTTTTCTCAATTCTCCTTTCATTTTCTTTACTACTTCACTGAAATTTCACCCATTGTCACAGTTCTATTTATCACATTTTTGTGGGTAATTAACTGCCAAGTTTGTAACTTTAGACACAATTTTCCTTCTGAAATTTAGAAGTGAATCTGTCCCATTAGACACTCTACTTTTATCTTAACCTCAGTACCTCAAAAACAAAGTCAACACTTCTCTGTTTTTTTAGGGAGCATTATGACCCTCTAATTCCTAATTTAGTTAAGTCTCTTCTTGTATTTGACTTCCATGACTGAAACAGCACCATAATTTATCCTCCCTGAGTACCACCTGCCTACCCTTTCCCCTTTCACACTGCTCAGTTCATCCTGTACACTAATGTCAAGAAAATCTACCTAAAGTGTCAACCTGACTGACCCTACTGTTCACATAGCCATAAATCAAATGCCAATAACTTAGAATGGCACATAGGGATGCAAAGGATTTATTTCCAGTCTCCCGTCCTTACACTCAATACAATACAGTCAAGCAAAGTAGACTACTTGTCTCTCCCTCAACAAATCTCTCATTTCCATAGTTGAATATAATAAAGAATTGTAGCTATAGCATAATTATCACATAATCAATTTATTGAAACTTTATTCCCCAATGAAAAATGATATATAAACAACAGCATTAAGCGTCAAGATGTTTCTGGTTTTTGTTTCTCTTTTTGGCGCAAAATTCTTCTGACCTTGAGCAAATCACTTACCCCTTTAGCTATGGGTCCCTTGATCTGTTTTCTGTGTCAGCCATTCTGATTTGGTGGTAAAGCCCAGGGATTGTCATGCCAGCTGTGTCTTTGGCACTTTTCTTTCTCTGGCACACTTATTTTCAAATTGCTTAAGATGAAAGAGTACGTGGAAATGTCCTTTTACAATATGTAAGTGAATGGCTTGCCGAGTATCAGTGGACACTGTGACTGGAAAACTTAACCAGTGAATTGGCTTTCATCTCAGTGTTTACTGTATCTGCTCATATTCCTCAAACTGAAGTCAGTAAGTTTTCCTAAACATGACGTGTTGGGGGTACTTCCCTAGCTACAAAACCCTTTTGCCTACCTCTTCTTTGACATTGTGAGGCACTCCACTCCAGTCCTTTCTTCTGAGTTACTATGTGCCACAAAACCTCCTGACAGATGACGGTTCAATTTTGGATCATTCAGATGCTACTGATTTTCAATCTTTGTGAATTTGCATGCCTTATGCATTGACCAGTACACCTTAGAGTCTGAGAGGTGTGTTCCATACAAGAGAGAGGAAAAGAGAGAGAAAGATATCTTCCAGGTGTGTAAATGATGATCAAAATGGATCTTTAACTAATCAGATTCATAACATGGCAGATTGCTTTGCTCTCAGGGAAATTATTAGAAGATTGAAGTTTGCATTTGCTTCCTCTCACCCGCTCTGGCACTTGCCATCCTTTTTTAATGTCACACGATTCCCTTTGAGTGCTCATCTCCATCAACGAAGACCCAGGTGTTCAATGTTTATTCAGAGCCACTCAACTCCCTAAGCACGATCCAAGTACAGGCCACCTCAGCTCCGTCAGCTGCTGCTCACCTTTCCAATCCTTCTTAGGGGACAAAAGAGGAAACTAATTTAACCATCAATTCCTTCCAAGGAAATGCAGTAATACTTATCTATCTATCTATCTATCTATCTATCTATCTATCTACCTATCTATTTCTAAACTTCTTTGGAACTGCTAAGGCACTTGGTCATTGTAGATGACGTCCTGTTTCCCTGGAGAAGGAAACTTGACATGCTCAGAGTTCTTTTCTCCCTCCTTTAGTCTCTCACAGACAAAGCTCATGACATCCTTGTTTGCAAAGCCACTCTTTCCTTTAATAGAGCATTTATGACAGGTATTACCGTGATTTATTTACATTCCAGTCCACCTTACTAAAAAGTGATGACCTTACCATATTCATCTTTATCTCTCCAGGGTTTATCACAGTGCTTGTTATGTGCTAGATGACTAAGATTTTTTGTTGTTGTTAAATGAGGGAATTAATTGCATTTAGTGGGTGACTCTTGCCACTATTAATGAAATTAACCTGACAAACAGGATCATTTACTACTTATACCTTAATGAAAAGATAAATCAGAGAAAGAAGAAATAGTTAGCAACTGAGTTAACAACCTCTGGGTAAATTAATATTTGGCATACACATACTGAGTATGACATTTAAGATCTTTGTAAACAAGAAGACAGCACAATGGCTCATGACAAAAGGATGAACTGTCAACATCAAAGCCAAAGGATTAACTCAGAAGAGCTAATTTTGCAAACGGGAGGCAGAGTTCCACCTACTCAGTACAGACTTCTCTTTCACATTGATCTCATAGGCATATTCAGTAAAACTCAGAGTAGGCGTTAATGCCTGTCATTGTAGATGCACTTTCTTCCTGCAGACTTAAGGTTAAAATATCTGAAAAGAGGAATCTTTCATGTCATTTAAATAATTTGCATTCATTTATTCACTCAACATGGATTTATTCACTAAATATAGATTAATTTGTTCATTCTCGAAACCATTCATTCAAATGTGTAGGGTTTTTAGAAAAGTAAAGGAAAACGTAATATAGTCCGTGAGTTCAAAGTGATTATTATACCCCTGGTTTGGGGAAAGACACCCACATACCACTGTCTGCAATAAACTAGAATGTGGCAGGTAATTGAATAAATGAACGAGCAGAGTCTGATAAGAACATGAGGGAAGGAGAGACCAGTTCCAAATAGGAAAGGAAGGTGAGATGAAAGAAAGGGGGACTATGTGTCCTAGATTTAAAGAAAGACTTCAAATGGAAGAAATTACTAAAAACAAGGACATTCAAAGTTTAGTGAATAGGGTATTAGGTGAATTGCAAAATAATAATACATGGTTGAGAGGGGCTTCAAGATGGCAGAATAGAAGGATGAGGGGCTCAGCCTCTCCCATAAATACATAAAAAATACAGCTACACAGGGACAAATTCCCACATAATGCATACTGAACTCTGGCAGAAGATCTTGTACAAGTGGAAGTAAAAGAAGAATCATCATGACACTGGGTAGAAGAAAAAAAAAACAAAGAAAATCAGAATGGAACCTACCCCTCAGGCATAGAGCTGCCAAAGAGGAAAAGTACCTTCACCTCCAGAGAGGTTATTTGGGACAGAAGGGGGGCTTTTGAGGCTCAGAGACGATCTCAAGACCTGCCTTGTGGCAGGCAGAATGGAGAGAAACCAACACCGAGGGTCTGTGTGGTCCCTGGCCTGAGACGCAAGCTGACTGATGCTTGCCAGGAATGGGTGCCATAGCTTGGGATCCAGAGGGTGGAACTGGAGAAATGATGGGGGTTGACTGAACAGAGGTAGTCTTGGGGGTTGGAGCGTGTTATAGGCTGAGGCAGGAAGTGTGTGCAAAAGAGCCTGGGTCTGCCATAGAAAGCTCCCCTGTCGGCACACACAAATGGAGGTGTACAATGCTGCCTACAGGGTGTTGCTTGACCATAAAGTCTCCATTGTTGATATGTTCTTGTGAAAGGAGGAAAGGCATGTTATCATAGTGACCCCCTTCCCCATGAGCCCACAGGGCATTCCCTGGCTATAAAGTCCCCATTGGTAATGAGCTCTGTGAGCCCCCACTGCAGGAGATAGATACACCATTGAGAGTACTTCCCTGTGGACGTCTCCTGCAAAGGAATACTCAGCAAATTCTCTCCCACCAGAAACACTCTAGTCCTGCCTTTGAAGCACAGCAGCTCAGAAACAGACTTGGGGGCTTCTGCTCCAACAACTGGGGAGCAGACTCAGTCCCTGAGAGAGCCATAATAACCTCACAGCAAAGAGGGAGCCTCACTCAACAGCCAGTGCAGGCTCTGGACAGCACGCCACCAGTCACATCCCCAATCACAGGGATAACAGTGAGCACACATGAAGGAAAGACATGGCAGCCATGCATACTACAAACAGCCCTCACAACGAAAAGATGCACACAGTCTGGACAGGGACGTTCCCACATGAAAACCACCTTTCAAGACCACAGCAGATATCTGTTACCCCTAAATCCATAGAGTTAGAAAAATGTAAGTAAAATGAAGATGCTGAGGAGCAATTCCCAATTAAAAGAACAAGAGCAATCCCCCATAGCAGGACCACGAGCTCACCCTTCCCCTTGACTACATCAAAACCACAACTGACTACTAAACAACCATCCAAAAAAAAAAAAAAAAAAAGACTGGAATCTAGTAAAAAGATCCTCTTCAACTGGAAACAAAAAGAGCAAATCTCAGTGGGATGGTAGGAGGGGTGTGATCCCGATATGACTGGCACCCATAACCCCCCAGTGGGCTACCCGCAAGCTGAAGAATAATTAAATTGCAGAGGCCCTTCCACAGGAGTGAGAGTTCTGAGCCTGACATCAGGCTTCCCAACCCGGGGTTCTGGCATAGGGAGGAGACTCCAGAACACCTGGTTTTGAAGGCCAGTGGGGCTAAACTCCAGGAGCCCCACAGGACTGGGGAAAGAGAGACATCACTCCCTTGGGAAGCACACACAGAATTTCACGTGCACCAGGTCCAAGGGCAGAGGCAGTGACTTTATAGGAACCTGGGCCGGGCCTGCCTGCTGGTTTTGGAAGGTCTCCTGGGGAGGTAGAGGGCAGCTGTGGCCCACCCTGGGGTCATAAAAGCTGGCGGCAGGCATTCAGGAAGTGCTCCTTTACATGAGCTTTCCTGGAAGCTGACATCTTGCTTGAGTCATTAGCACCAAGACATAGCCCCACCCAACAGACAGTATCATAAGTGCTGGGAAGACTGCAGCCAACCACCATAATGGGTGGGAACACAGCCCCTGTGAGCTATAACTATGGACAATTATATGGCAATAAATTGGACAGCATAGAAGAAATGGACAAGTTTCCCGAAACACAGAGTCCACCAGAACGGAATCAAGAAGAAACAGGTAAGTTTAACACACCAATCACTAAAAGTGATATAGAATCAGTAAAAAAAAAAAAAAAAAAAAAACTTTCTGCAAATTAAAGTTCAAGACCAGATGGTTTCACTGGGGAATTCTATCAAACATACAAAAAAGAACTCATACCAATACTTCTCAAACTCTTCCAAAAGATTGATGGGGAGGGAAAAAAATGAAACTCATTCTATAAAGCCACCATCACCCTGACACCAAAACCAGGAAAAAAAATAACAGAAAGGAAAATTACAGGCTGACATCTTTGATGAATACAGATGTAAAACTTCTCAACAAATACTAGCAAACAGAATCCAACTCGTTAAAAAATTATACACTACAATCAAGCTGCATTCATCTCAGGGACACAAGAATGGTTCAACATATTTAAATCAATCAGTGTGATACACCACATCAACAAATGAAAGGACAAGAGTCCCATGATCATCTCAATAGATGCAGGAAAAACATTTGATAAAATTCAATACCCATTCATGATTTAAAAAAGCCAAACCTCTTACCAAAGTGGTTATAAGGGGAACACATTTCAACGTAAGAAAGGTTATTCATGACAAACCACAGCCAACATAATAACTCAATGGTAAACATTTGAAAGCCTTCCCACTAATATCTGGAACAATCCAAGAATGCCCACTCTCACCAATTCTATTCAACATAATATTGGAAATCCTAGCCATAGCAATCAGATAATAAAAAGGGATCCAAGCTAGAAGAAAGAGGTAAAATTGTAACTCTATGCTGATGACATGATACTATATGTAGAAAACCCTAGAGGCTCCACATAAAACCTATTAGAGCTGACAAAACAATTCAGAATGGTAGTAGGATACAAGCTTAACATACACAAATCTGTTGCATTTCTTTACATTAACAATAAAATACCAGAAAAGGAAAGTAAAAACATGATCCTTTTAAAATCACATTAAAAAATACTTAGAAATAAACCTGACCAAGGAGGTGAAAGACTTACATGCAGAGAACTATGAAAAATTGGTAAAGGAAATTAAAGATGATTTAAAGAAGTGGAAAGATATCCCATGCTCTTGGATTGAAAGAATTAATATTGTTAAGGTGGCCATACTACCCAAAGCAATCTACAGATATAATGTGATCCTTATCAAATTACCCAGGGCATTTTTCATAGAACTAGAACAAATAATCTTAAAATTTACATGGACTCACAGAAGACCCAAAATTGCCAAAGCAATACTGAAGAAAAAGAGTGAAGCTAGACAAATAACCCTCCCAGACTTCAGACAGTTCTACAGAGCTACAGTCATCAAAACAGCATGGTACTGGCTCAAAAACATACATATGGATCACTGGAACAAAATGGTCCAGAAATTAACCCACACACTACAGTCGATTAATCTTTGACAAAGGAGGCATAAATATACAATGGAGAAAAGGCTGTCTCTTCAACAAGTGGTATTAGGAAAGCTGGACAGCCACATGTAAATGTGGTTAAATGAAGTTAGAACACTCCCTCACACCATACACAAAAATAAATTCAAAACAGCTTAAAGACTCAAACATAAGACATGACACCATGAAACTTTTTTAAGAGAACATAGGCAAAACCTCCCTTTACATAAATCATAGCAATATTCTCCTGGGGCACTTTACCCAGACAATAGAAATAAAAGCAAAAATAAACAAATGGAACATAATTGAACTTATAAGCTTTTCCACAGCAAAGGAAATGACAGGCAAAACAAAAGTCCATCCTACAAAACAGGAGAAAATATTCACAAATGATGAGACAAACAAGGGCTTAATTTTCAGAATATACAAACAGCTCATACAACTTAATAACAAAAATCCAAACAACCCAGTCCAAAAATGAGCAGAAGACCTAAACAGACATTTCTCTAATGAAGGCATACAAATGGCCGATTTGCATGTGAAAAAAATGTTCAATATTGGTAATTATCAGAAAAATGCAAATCAAAACTACATGGAAGTATCACCTCACACCAGTCATAATGGCCAAATGATTTTTGTAAGATTCAAGTGAGATGATATAAATTCAGTGCCTGTGAAACTCACTAATGATATAAAATTAAATATTAGAAAGTTCAGTCATGAAACACCTCCCAAGAAAGGAGAAGTGGGTCTGAGACTCTTGGTCACCCCACTCCCATGTAAGATGAACATTGATTAGAGGTAGGGAAAGATGTGTGGGAGAGGCACAAAGGTTGTTCATACAAAATCATGGAAGAAAGGGGATCTAATGCTTGGGGACCACTGATCTGTCTAGTGTGTGCACTGCACAGGAGGACAGCAGAAGAGAAATCAGGAAACATAGTTTGGAAGTAAATTGATGGCCTTCTGTGCAATCCTGAGATGTTTGAATTTACCCAGCAGGTAATATGAAGTTGTTGATGCTTTTTTAAGCAAAGATGTAGAATTAACAAGTGTGTGATTTATGAAACTTGCAAAGATCCCTCTAGAAGTAGAAAGAAGTGAATTACAGTGAGGATAAACTAGAAGCCAATACAATGGCTAGGTGGCTCTTTCAGTCAGCAGAGAGTAAATAATAATTGGAAATAGATGAATTACGTCTATGTCTGAGGAACTGGGAAAGGTGAATGTGACCCATCTCATTACTAGAGAAAACTCAGCAGGTGTCAGTGCTCCAAGGATACCCAAGCCAAAGATGGCTGAGGACTTTTTTTTTTTTTTGCTTGGATCACTGGTTGCACCACGGATGTTCTATTATAACTCAAGCCATGGCTTGAGATACAGAATCAAGAAAGAGTGAGCAGAAGTGAATGAATACCTTCACATTTTGATTGCACTAAGTTTGAAATAATTTTGGAATATCTATATTGGTATATAAAGACAGCAGTTTCAAACTGTGGGTAGAAGGTTATAGATAATGGATAATGGATTCAGAAAACTTTAGCTTATTAGAAGTGAAACACACACAGCAAGAGATGAGATTCTCTATGGAGTGCTTGCTAGAAAGAGAAGAGAATAAAGGATGCCTTCTCTATGAATGGACCAATCAACCAGGATGGTATTTGTTGAGTTCTCTGTGCAAAATACTTTGATAAGAATGTTTGTACATTTTCCTATCAAATTTGCACAATAATCCTAATAACATCTATAACCATAATAGTGACAGGATGAAGAAGAAATATACAGAGACTGAGGAAATTCACCAGGAGGACAGAATCCAAGAAAGGAGAGACTTCATGAAGCAAAAGCTGGTCAATCTTGTCAACTGAGTCATATTAGTCATGTAAAAATAAAAGTGACAATATGTCATTCCATTGGGGAAGTGAGAGTTTGTTGGTGAACAGTGTAAATATGGCAAAAATTTAGAATGTAAACAAATAATAACATATAAGGGAATAACAAATAAAGATTTCAGGAATTAAGCACAGATGTATACTTTTCATTTCAAAAATCTGACAATGACAGAAGAGTGTGGTAAGATCACATATTGTCCTTGTTAAAAATATGACTTAAAATGTTTATAGAATTGATTGAAAATCGCTTTCAGGATATAGCGGGCACCATATTAATATGTAGTGATAAATGTTCTTCTAACTGTATGTATTTAAAAATAGATTGTCAAAATTCCTACAGCTATGGAACAGGAAATATCAAGACTTGATCTTAATTTTGACAATGATTATTTAATAACCATTCATCTTTTTTAAAAATATACATTATTTTCCTATTCTGGCTATTGTTTTTAACTATATTTTAATCACAGATCTGTGATAGATCTTGACTCTTATGTGTTAACTTACACTGTTTGGCTTTTGCTATTTTGGTTTTTGCCATCAGTCTTGTCCTATTATTTTTTGTGGCTGTAAATAATTCACTTTGTTTATTTTGTTACCTTGATATTTACTGATCATGTCACAGAGAGCCTCCTTGGAAGACCTCTCTTTTGTAGGCTGTATAAATTTAGTCCCTTACGTTTGAACTCATATGTCTTATTCTCTAATCCTGGAATATATTTTGTTGACCTTCTGAATTTTTTTCTCACCTCCTTTCTATAGCTTGCCAGAATTACAAAGAGAAATTATGGTGGAAAAGTAGTGGTTTGAAATAATATCTAGCAAAGAGCAAAGAGATGGCTTCTTCAAAATTCTAACCAAAATATTTATGAAGATGTGAGGGGGGAAAAAACACACAGAAACAATTACATTGAAAGCAAATGCAAGGGATAATAAGGGTACTAGAGAAAAAAAAAATCACTGACATTTCTGGACCTGGCTTGATGAAATCAATGTGTCTGCTGTCTTAAAATCAGTATGGAGAATTGTGAAACATATACATTCCCTGCTCCCTCCCCCAGCTTATAGATGAGAATTTGAACTAAATATGAAATCCTAAACTGATTATTCCACTTTCCTACTGCTGTTTTTTGAGATGGTAAGATGCCTGCTTATTCATCACCCTTAAAAAAAATCTATACACAATTGCAACTCACAGAAAACGGCAGTGTGTCATGTACATGAGAGGGGCGAGGATAGTTAAGCACTGTACCCCGGGGACTTAGTTTCAACAAAACTAGAGAAATGAATAACCCTAGAAGGAAGACACACTATTGTGGATTATCTAAGTATTCTCATTCAGAAAAATAGGAGTGAGGTCGACACAATCTGGTCAAATAGGTTCATACAGATCTGCACATTTGTGGATGAGTAACCAGCAAGGGAGTTTCTGAAAAATACTGTGGCACAAATTTTAAAATATATATATTATCACAATGACATGGACAAAAATTAGATCTCTGGAACTCTTAAAATTCTGCAAGTCTTGCTTCAAAAGAATGTTCAGATTCTTAAGAATGTACCAGAATATGGCCTCTAAAGTGAAAGCTATAAAAAGAGAAGAGTCTGTATGCAAAAATAGAATGCTATATAAAGAGATGAATATCAGATTACAGTACAGTTGTGGGAGGTACAATGTAACAATCATAAAATAATGCATTTTACTTTAGTACCAGATACCAGAACGGGCACAGAATGGGTTCTTGTTAAATATTAGCTTCTATATGGAATGACAACCCTCATAAAAATTAATAGAAAGTAATACTGAAAAATGCACAGAAGTTTCTATTTCAATAATGGAGTCTGAAGATGGTAAAATCAGATTTGATATTATTAAAACTTAAATCAGTGTAGTAAGGAAAAACTTAAGAGCTCTTCCCAGGATGCAGAGGAAAGGGAAGTGAATGACAATCATGAAAGGAATGATGGAGCTGGAAGACACTGAATTTTCCTTCATTTTATCCTTCCTTTCACTATGCCTGTTAGAGCAGTGGAGGGTGGGTGCACCAGGCGTAGTGCTGGGTTTGATGCAGTGTATCAAGTTAAACTACAAGGTCAGAAGCCAGTTGCTGCAGGAACCAGTGTAGGACAGGTAGAAATATTTTTTTTCCACTTAACTTCTATGTATGTTCCTCAGGGAAGAAATATAAGGAATAACATCTTGGTAAGAAATCAAAACAGAAGTCAGAAGTGGTTTGTCTGAGGACAGAGTCCAACATCACACAAATAGTGTGGAAACAAACCCCAGGGGGTGAAAAAAAAAAGAGCACAAATCAGACACGGTGGGGATCCAGCCAGGAGAAATTTCCTGAACTGGCAAATTCATGTTTAATCAGATGCCTTCACATGTTATATGGGATGTAGCTCTTCCAGGGGCCAACCTTGCCTAGAGAAGATCTGATTTCCAGAAAATATGCTATTTATATCAATCCAAATAATCAATTCATGTGCCAGTTTGGTTTTGAGCCTACATGAGAGGTTTTATTTTGCTACTGGGCATAGCTTATTAAGATTTTTTAATTTTGTCTAGATAAAGATGGATGACCAGCAAGAAACTTAAAAAGTGAAACAGGAGTTAGTGGAGAAAGTGTTGCCAGGGCCTTGGCCCATGTACCTTATATGTCAGACCAGGAACCTCTGTTTGTGATGGAGAGAACTTGAAGTCAAGTAGGACCCTGTAGGAACACCCTGGGGACAGACCTTCATGTCCCTCTTGTCTGTAGAAAAATGTTAGCCTACTAGGCCTCCCCTGAGTTCTAAGGAGCAAATTTAATCAGAGAAGTGAGAAAACATAGAAACAAAGGAAAGCAGTCAAGCAAGACAAAACAATAAGTGTTTAGCCACAAAACAAAGTCTAGAATCTTTAGTTCCTCCTCAAGAGCTACAGATAATACCCTAGGCCATATCCTTGAGTTGTTTAGCAGATACTAAAACCTCCACCATGTGGAAAAAGTTTATTGCCTGCTGACCACCAGCACATTGACCCCAGACCCCTCCCCTTTTATTTTTACCTAGAAATGATTTTATTGTTACACAGGGAATGCAAAAGATTTATTTTGCCCCCACGACACAGTCTTCTGTTTTGTGTAAGCTGTTTCCATCTCCAAGCACTGTCTCTGTCTTGGGGTACCAGTAGAACCAGAGGTTGATGACTGAGATTCCTGAAATATCACCCTGTTACCTCACTATCAACTAATCAGAGAATGGTGCATGAGCTGATCAGACACTCTGTAACTCTTACCCTCACTGTCTTTAAAAACCCTTCCCTTCCTGAAGGCCACTGGGAAGTTCAGGTCTTTGGAGCACTAGCTGACCTTTCTCCCTGTTTGGTACCCTACAATAAATGCTGTGCTTTCCTTCACCACAACGTGATGTTAGTGGGTTGATTTGCTTTGTTTCGTGTCGAACAAGTGGACCCAAGTTCAATTCAGTAACAAACTAAGAGCCATTAAAGCCACTTGGATCATGTTAATTCTGTGCCTATGGGGCAGAATTCTTGTTTAAATTTGTCCCTACAGGAAGGTAATCTGAGTCCTGAACTCCAGAAAGACTTTATCAGCTGTCTAAATCCAAGTTCCCATCTTAGTGACATCCTTCTTCACATCCCAGATTTACATGAATGTAGCTTTGTCTTGATACTTCAGAGATGTGGAGCTCAGGGTGAGCTAATTCAGTGTTTTATCATTGTGATTATTGCAAAGTGTTGATTTATGTTGAGATGAAATCTTTTTCTTGATATCTTCTACTTATCTTAGTTCTGTTCTTGGAAGTGAGACGGAAACAGTCTAGTCCCATTTTGATGAGAAAGCTCTTTGCATCCTTTATCACATTTATTGTGTCCTCTTTTGCTCTTCTTTGCAGGCACAACATCGCAGGTTTCTGTAGCAGCTTTGTGATATGGATTAAAGACTTTTCAGTATCCTTCTTACCCTCATGTAAAACTCTTCTTCGTAACTCTTTCTGTTGCTGTATCTTAGAAAACCCATATAATGTCTGTCTGTCCACCCAGATAACAAACCTAAATGTGATCCTTCTCAAAGGAGACTTGAAGAAATGATAAAAGTCACCTGCAACTGTAGTATCCAACAAACATTCCATATTGTTCTATGTGGCCCCAAACCCCATCTGAAGTAATTTTGGGGTTTAATTGCTATTTTATGGACATATGGGCACAGCCTCCATTTTTTCCAAATGCGTATTTGTGCTTTGATGCAGAAATGCCTTGACCATTTCCTGGACAGCAGAAGCCATGAAATATTCACTAGCTGTGCAGCTCTCCTTGCATGCTGACGCACTTCGTTCATCTCATAAATACTCCTAAACAGACCAAGGATGTAAAGTATAGTGGATTTTGGTGGTTAAACTCCAATGGGAGGAAACATTGGCGACTCTAAGGGGATAATGTGAGCTAAAAGTTAGACAAATTAAAAAGTAAGATAAAGTTCTTACTGAGATCGGTAGGTATTGATTCATTGTAACTCTTAAGTACACACGTTAAGCCTCTTAAACCATAAAAAATGCTGCTGAAGTATTATTGAGTTTTCAGGATACAGACCAGGGTACAAAAGGGAAAGAATTACCATTGACCAAGTCTTGACTCTCTGAAGTCTCAGAAAGGAATGAGGCTGGCTAAGAACGGAGGCAGAGATATCATTAGATATCCATTCAATGCTTAAAATGGAGAGTAAGGGTCTTCCAACCTGAAGCCCAGTTGGGCTTTTCACAGACAGGAGCCCTTAGGAAACTTGGATTTTCAAACAAGAAAATGAATCTGTTGAAAATAACATATCTAAGTCATGATTAGGCGTGAATAAGTTTAACAGAAGTTGTCTTATGAATCACTTTGAAGATTCTGTAACTGCTTTTTAAAAAGAAAAAGAAGAAGTCTTGGAGCTGCATGAGTGTTGAGAGTTTCTCTTCAGACAGCTGAAGCACGGCCCATTGGAGAGTCCAATATACAAGTCACACTTCTATAGCTAGAAATAGCAATTTACTACTGTAAGGTCACTTTAAAAATTCAGATATTTATGGCATCTGTTAAAAAAATGCCGAAGGTATATGTGGGTAACAATGCAGAGAGAAGAGTGGACTGAGGTGTGTAAGATGGACTTGAGGAGAGGCACCATGCTTTATCCTTCTGCTTCTCCATAGAGCCTCACTCCTAGAAAGTGCTCAACAAAAGCTGAAGGAAGGAATAAGTGGAGGTGAAAAGTTTCTTCTTCTATCTTTCTTTTTTCTACTAGTGTCAATTCTATTAAGAGATTAATGATCTACCACCTTGGAAGATACAGGAGGTTGCAAAAAGCCTGAGAAAATGAGATTCAGTATAAGCAAATGCAATGTAGCAGAGATTTTGAGATGGGAAAGTCTTGTAGAAAAGAAAAAAACAGCATAGGGGGAAATTCCCCAACATCCTCAGATCAAAAACTAGACCACCAATTCATCTTAGCTAGTTGGCTGGTGTTGATGACTAGCTTGCTAAATGATTGTTTTGTCTTTCACTGTAACATTAGGGTTGTAATATCCTGAGGATTTGAAAAGCTTCTTTCCATTTACTCAAAAAGTGATGTTGACAATTCTGACTGGTGTGTGGTGATACCTCATTGTAGTTTTGATTTGCATGTCTTCAATAATTAGCAAGGTTGAGCCATGTACATGTCTTCTTTGGAGAAATGTCTATTTAGGTCTTCTGCCCATGTTGATTGATTTTTTTGTTGTTGTTCAGTTTTTTTAATTCACATTATTTTTTATTGAAGTATAGTCAGTTTACAATGTTGTGTCAATTTCTGGTGTACGACATAATGTTTCAGTCATACACATACACACATACTTTTTTATATTCTTTTTTATTATAGGTTATCACAAGATATTGAATACATTCCCCTGTGCTATACAGTATAAACTTGTTGTTTACCTATTTTATATATAGTAGCTAATATTTGCAAATCTCAAACTCCCAATTTATCCCTTCCCACCCCCTTTTACCCACTGGTAACCGTTAAGTTTGTTCTCTGTGTCTGTGAGTCTCTTTTTGTTATGTAAATAAGTCTATGTGCTTCTCTCCTTTTTTTTTTTTTTAGATTTCACATATAAGTGATATCATATGGTATTTTTCTTTCTGTTTCTGACTGACTTTATTTAGAATGACAATCTCCAGGTCCACCCATGTTGCTGCAGATGTCATTATTTTATTCATTTTTATGGCTGAATAGTATTCCATTGCATCTATATATATATATATATATATATATATATATATATATATATATAGATGCCACATCTTTTTCCAGTCATCTATTGATGAACATTTGAGTTGTTTCCATGTCATGGCTATTGTAATTAGTGCTGCTATGAACAGTGGGGTGCATGTGTCTTTTTGAATTATATTTTCCTCCAGTATATGCCCAGGAATGGGATTGATGGATCATACAGTAAGTCTATTTTTAGTTTTTTGAAGAATCTCCATTCTGTCCTCTGCAGCAACTGCACCAATTTACATTCTGACCAACTAAGTGTAGGAGGGTTCTCTTTTCTCCACACTCTCTCCAGTATTTATCATTTATGGACTTTTTTTAATGATGGCCATTCTTAGTGGTGTGAGGTGATATCTCACTGTAGTTTTGATCTGTATTTCTCTAACAGTGATGCTGAGCATCTTTTCATGTGCTTGTTGGCCATTTGGGTGTCTTCTCTGGAGAAATGTCATTTAGGTCTTCTGCTCATGTCTTGATTAGGTTTTCTGTTTGTTTGTTTTGTCATTGAGTTGTATGAACTGTTTGTATGTTTTGGAAATTAAGCCTTTGTCAATCACATAATTTGCAAATATTTTCTCCCATTCCATAAGTTGTCTTTTTTGTTTCACTTATGGTTTCCTTTGCTGTGCAAATGCTTATGCATTTGATAAGTCCCTTTTTTTTTAATTTTTGCTTTTATTTCTATTGCCTTGGGAGACTGACCTAAGAAAACATTGCTATGATTTATATCAAATAATGTTTTGCATGGGTAATTTGATAGGAATCACATTAAATCAGACATTAAATTGAGTCAAATTAAACTGTACTTGAAACTTCAATAGACTGCTCTCTAGCTAATGTCCCAGCACCCTCCTAGAGTTATTTATTACACAACTTAAGAAAACTGGAATTATAGGAAAGAAAAAAAGGAGGGTCTGCAAAGATCATCTGCTGCCTCCAGTGCAATTAACCTCTGTTCAATAAAGCCTGGACTGTGAATATTCAGTATTCATATGTAAGCCACACAGTAATATTCCCATTGCAGCACAAAGAGGCTTGTGAGCTGGCTTCTCTTTAAGAAAATGGATAGACCTTAATCAAAACTTGTGGGGTAGGAAGGGATAAACTGGGGGTTTGAATTTGCAGATACTAATATATATAAAATAGATAAACAAGTTTATACTGTATAGCACAGGGAACTATATTCAATATCTTATAGTAGCTTATGATGAAAAAGAATATGAAAATGAATATATGTATATTCATGCATGACTGAAACATTGTGCTGTACACCAGAAACTGACACAACGTTGTAAAATGACTATACCTCAATTAAAAAAAAAAAAACTCGTTACTATGTTGGCAAATAATTATTTTCCCTAAAAAGTTCACTTTCCAATGGACACCTTAATAGTATCCCAGTCTCTCAGTACCTTTAATTGTTTCCAGCCATTTGATTAAGATGCCATGGGGGATGAGGATAAGGGAAAGTGAAACTTAAAGCTAAAGGGTTTGGAGCTATTTCTAATTGAAGGCCAATCAGGAAAAAAAATATATTGAGCATCTTGCAGTGAAGATCTAAGTCAGCGAGTGACCAGCAAAAGTTTAACCAGGTAAATGTTGTGTCTTCACAGAGAGCTGTAGGAGGCACGGATCACATCAGGTAGAGATGCTCAGTCCACACCCACCCCCCTGATACTGAACAGGGCTGCCCCTCAAAGTTACAGTGTATTAAAATGTGTCTCAGCACTCAGCTTGCTCTTCTATGTCCACAAAAGACAATTTCATTCGTTCCATCCTCTGTAGGTATGTGACTTATAGACTTCATTCTTATATTTGGTTCTTTTATTTATTTTCTTTTCAGCATTCTTTATGCTCCAAAGCATAAACATTTTCTATCCTTCTATTTTTAAAACAATTTTAGGAAAATATGTAACTCTCTGGTAGCAGAAACTCTGACATATTTATTAGAACAGGAGATCTTTAGTTTTTTTTTTTGTTTTTTTTTTTTTTAGGCAGTTGAAGACTTTCTTGTCACACTCCTTAAATCTGGAGGTGAGCTTCCATAGAGGAAGGTTTAATTAGGTCAGTTATAAGATATTCAAGAATCACCTAGCTCCCTCCTTGCATCTGCAGTGGTAAGAAAAACACTGAAGATTTCCACCTCGGTAGTGCATCAGACTGCTGCAGCTGAGGGAACACACGGATTTCTGGGGCAAAATGTCAAGTTAGAGTCTCTGGATTGTGATTTTGAGATTAATAACACCCTCAGGGAGCTCCACTGGAGACGATTTGGAAGATATTAATTTTTTTTTCAAATTAGGAAACTGGACCTCTTAGAGCAAGGAGTCTCCACTCCAAGCTGTCTAAAAAAATTAGCCTGTCACTTTCAGCTAATGACATGCGGCTCTGGAGGAAGATTTAACACTAAAAAGTGTTTACACTTTTAGTTGAGGATAGTTGAATGTTACAGAATAACCCAAATCTACTTAATCAGCTCTTTTGTTTTAAAAAAAGGAAAATTAAAGTCAATCCTTCTTGCAGACAGGCCTAATTGGAGTTTTCCTTCCTGTTAATTTTTCCTAAATAAAAACATTAGTTCTTTAAAAATAATAAAAATTATATCTGTGCACAGTTTACAGAGTCTAATAAGCCCAGAAAGAGTAGAATAAAAATTAAAACTTAAACAAAAGCTTACATTTTGAAGAGCAACGTGGAAACCCACAACACTAGATATGGCCTTATTTTTTCATGAAGCCCTATTTGAAGTAAACCGACATGCTGGAAAAAATCCACTTTACACTTCATAACAGCATATGTCACAGGTGAATGATCTAATTTTAATTTAAATGCTTCATTACCATTTCTAAATAACAAGTTGATGTAATCTGAATTTTAATTTGGATGGAAAATGGGAAAACTTTAGTGAAAAATAAGAAAAAAAAATTTACTGTGATGTACAAAAGCATGCCAAATTTTGATTACCAATAGGCAGATGAAAAATAATTCAGGTATTTTTTTCTGATTATGTTTTAAAACCAACTCTCTTAAAAACATTTCTCACATACTCTCAACGTGTACAACGTGGCTTTTCTGTGTTACTGCTTCAGATAGCAACTCGTGCCTGGTCTCTTATCACTTATACAATGAGTTAGCATACTTTGCTTAGGACTATCTAGCTGGGATTGCATGGGAAATCTTGCGTAAATTGGTTTTACAACAGAAACATAATGTCTGTTCACCTTTATGAGGGATTTGAGACTACTAGGAAGAGAATCTTGTTACCTTCAAGTGTCCGTAAATATGAGTTTGCTATTGGAGCTTTCCAGAGGCCAAGGATGGTTGGAACATGGAAAGATGGCCCAGTTGACAAAAGGGGAGGAAGAGAGAAGACCCCTAGACCAATTGAATTGCTCTGTCTCAACATTGCTATAGAGCAAATGCAGCTAATGAGAAAATATCAAATCAAACTTTTGCAGCTCTCTTAAGACTGTGGATTCTCTGATGATGTCTTTTGCATTTTGATCATCCCTCTGCCATTCCTGGTTGTTCAGTGTCTAGAAAAAGAAATGCTATTTAAAAAAATGAATGCAAAGGTAAAAAAAAAAAAAAACACTGGATCCATTCACATGCCAGCTCTAGAGCAGAAGTGTTCTGCACGTTGAAGGGTAAGCCACAGGGAGATGACACAGGCAGGCCCTGGAAGCTTCTTTACAGTGTGTAAGTGCTTATACTTTCCTATTCCTTTCTTTTTTTTTTTTAACTTTTTTTTATTGAAGTATAGTCAGTTTACAATGTTGTGTCGATTTCTGGTGTACAGCACGATGCTTCAGTCATACATGAATACATGTATATTCACTTTTCTTTTTAATAACTGAAGATGTCCCCCATCTAAGTTTCTTAAGTGGGTTATAATTACGCCTTATTTGATATTTAACATAAAATGCCATTAGCCTGATCAGTATAAATGGAAACCTGAATCAGCTCATTTTTGATGAGTCACAAGTTGATTGATTAGCAACAGAATAGTAACTGGGTGACAAATGCAATGGGTTTCTCCAGTGGGCAAAAATAAAAAAAAATAAAAAAGACAAGAAGGACTGAGGAACTGAGTGGGAAAATAGGAGGGAAAAAATAGTAGCAGAGAGGATTTAAATAAATTGAGTAGGAGCCACCTTTACCCTTTATTAATATGCACTTTACCAGCCCTCTAATTTTAACAAGGAGGAACCATAGCTAGATGAAGAAGTGGCTGAAGACCATCTGTGGGTAATATTAGAGGGGGGACTAGGTTGTAAGTATATATAATATATGTGAGCCCTGTTGCCAAGGAGTAAACACTCCCAGAGGGTGATGGCCATGCAAATAAACAACTCAAAGGAAAGTAAACGTGACAAGACTGTGAGGAGACTATTGACAGGTCTTCCAAGAGAAAATCTCTTAGACTCTGGGGAAACAACAAAATGTTGGGGACATGTACACTGAGAGAAACTAAAGAAAATTTAGTCTAGACATAGAACTTGAAAAGAGTAGCAATACGAGGCACACTGGATCTTAACCAGATACTGCATCTCCTCTCCCATTTAATTCTCACCTAAGTGTACACGAGGTAAGCATTAATATTACCATATATCAACAAGAAAACCAAAGCTCACATTGGCTTAGTAACACACCCAGGATGACCATGACAGGGACAGGATACAGACTTTTTGGTCTACAGTCTTTCAATTATGCCTTGGGGCTCCTCAGTCATTCTACATAGGCGTCTTATAAAAAGCAAATAGAGATTGCACATTTTCTGATGTTTTCTGCTATGTGCTCTGGCATGATAAGGATATATTCCTGCAGGGACCTTGCCCAAAATGTGGAGGAGAAACCAGCACCCTTGTGTCCCCAGGATCTCTCTACTCACTAGGACATAATCCTTCCCTAGGGGTCTGGCACTGGTTATTGTAGGTGAGAGGGACTCCCACTTCGTCAACCAAAGGAAAATTTATTTTTGGAATCTTAGACCTCTATACCAAAAAACTCAGGAACCATAAATCAGTGTAACTCTACAGTCATAAAACCACAAGAAAGTAGAACATTTTTGTTCTTTATTTTGAAGAAAGAGAAAAAAAGACCTGCAAAAACAAACCCAAAACAATAAAAAAAATGGCAATAAGAACATACATATCAATAATTACCTTAAATGCATATGGATTAAACATTCCAATCAAAAAATACAGCCTGGCTGAATGGATACAAAAACAGGATCCTGTCTACAAGAGACCCATTTCAGAGCTAGAGACGCATGCAGGCTGAAAGTGAGGGAGTGAAAAAAATATCCCATGCAAATGGAAACCAAAAGAAAGCTGGAGTAGCAAGGCTTTTATCAGAAGAAATAGATTTTAAAATAAAGATTGTTCAATAGACAAAGAAGGATGCTACAAAATGATCATGGGATCAATCCAAGAAGATATAGAAACTGTAAATATATATCTACCCAACTGCCCAACACAGAAGCACCTCAGTATGTAAGGCCACTGTTAACAGACAGAAAAGGGGAATTGACAATAACACAATAATAGCGGGGGACGTTAACACCCCACGTACATCAATACACAGATCATCCATACAGAAAATCAATAAGCAAATACAGGCCCCAAATGACACATTAGACCAGATGGACTTCATTGACATCTATAGAGCATTCCACCTGAGAGCAGCAGAATGCACATTCTTCTCAAGGACACGCAGAACATGCTCCAGAATCAATCACATGTTGACCCACAAAGCAAATCTAAGTAAATGTAAGAAAACCGAAATAGTACCAAGTATCATTTCTGACCACAACCCTATGAGGTTAGAAATCAACTACAAGAAAAAAACTGCAAAAACTGAAAACATGTGGGGTCAATAAGGTGAAGGAGAAGGACCATGAGCTCGCCTCTCCTGGAAACTAAAATGAAACCACAACTGACTGCTAAACAACCATTAAAAAAAAAAAAAAGAACCTAGCAAAAAAGGACTTCTTCAACTAGAAACATAAAGAGGGAACCACAGCAGGATGGTAGGAGGGGCGTGCTCAAGATATAATCGGGCCCCATACTCCCCTGGTGGGTGACCCACACGCTGAAGAATAATTAAGTTGCAGATGCCCTCCCACAGGAGTGAGAGTTCTAAGCCTTGCACCAGGCCCCCCAGCCCGGGGTTCCAGCACTGGGAGGAGACCCCAGGACATCTGGTTTTGAAGGCCAGTGGGGCTGAGCTCCAGGACCCCCATGGGACTGGGGGAAACAGACATTTCATTCTCTTGGGAAACATACACAGAATCTCAGGTGCGCCAGGTCCAAAGGCAAAGGCAGTGATTTCATAGGAACCTAGGCCGGGCCTGCCTGCTGGTTTTGGAAGGTCTCCTGGTGACACAGGGGGCTGCTCTGGCTCACACAGGGGACATAAAATCTGGTAGCAGACATTCCAAGAGTGTTTATCTACATGAGCTTTCCTGGAGGCTGACATCTTGCTTGGATCATTAGCACCAAGACCCAGCCCTACCCAATGCCTGCAGGGAAGCCTCAGGCCAAGTAACATACAGGGTAGGAACACAGCCACACCCATCAGAAGACTTCCTAAGCCACAAAGGCCTCTAGACACAGTCCTACCCACCAGAGGTCCAGGACCAAGCTTCACCCAGCAGTGGGCAGGCACTGGCTGTTCCTGCCAGGAAACCTGCATAAGCCTCTAGTCCAGCCTCATCCACCAGGGAGCAGATACTAGAAATAAGAAAACTACAATCCCAAAGCCTGTGGAAGGAATCCACAAATGCAGGCCAGACTCTACATTAGGACCAGCTGAATCCTGGCCCTTGCGTGACAAAAGAGGAGTGTACTGCTGGAACATACAGAATGTCCCCCACAGGCCATCTCTCCAAGGTTGAGAAGTGTAACTAACTTACCTAAAAATACAAATAGAAGGGTAGACAATTTGAGGCATCAGAGGAATATCTCCCAGGCCAAAGCACAAGATAAAATCCTAGAAAAAGAAATAAGTAATGTGGAGACAGGCAATTTATCTGAGAAAGAATTTAAAGTAATGATGGCAAAGATGTTCAGAGAACTCAAGAGGAGTATAGATGCACAGAGTGAAGCTTTTAACAAAGAGTTAGAAACTATAAAGAATACCCAAATAGAGTTGAAGGATAAAGTCATTAGAATGAACAACACAGTAGAAGGAACCAAGAATAGACTAAATGAGGCAGAGGAACGGATCAATGAGCTAGAAGACAGATTAGTGGAAATCACTACTGCAGAACAGAAAAACAGAATGAAAAGAAAGGAGGATAGTTTTAGAGAACGCTGGGACAACATGAAGCACACTAATATTCGCATTATAGGGTCCCAGAAGAGAAGAGAGAGAAAGAGCTTGAGAAAGTTTTCAGAGAGATAATGACTAAAAAACTTCCCCAACTTGGGAAAGGAAACAGTCCCCCAAGTCCAGGAAGCTCAGAGAGTTCCACACAACCCAAAGAGGAACCCACCAAGGCACACAGTAATCAAACTGACAAAAATTAAGAAGAAGAAAATATTAAAATTAGCAAGAGAAAAGCAACAAATAGCATACCAGGGAACTCACATAAGGCTATCAGCTGCTTTTTCAGCAGAAACTCTACAGGCCAGAAGAGAGTGGCATGATATATTTAAAGTGATCAAAGGGAAAAACTTACAACCAAAAATACTCTGTCCAATAAGGCTCTCATTCAGATTTGATGGAGAAATCAAAAGCTTCATAGATAAACAGAAGCTAAAAGAATGACCAATAGGCACATGAAAAGATACTTAACATCACTAATTATTAGAGAAACACAAATCAAAACTATAATGAGATATCACCTTACACCAGACAGAATGGCCATCATTAAAAAATCCACAAACAATAAATGCTGGAGAGAGTGTGGAGAAAAAGAAACCCTCACACACTATTGGTGGGAATGTAAATTGGTGCAGCCACTGTGAAGGGTAGTATGAAGACTCTTAAAACTAAAAATAGACTTACCATATGATCCAGCAGTCCCGCTCCTGGACATGTACCTGGAGAAATATATATTCAAAAAGACACATGCAACCCACTGTTCACAGCAGCACTAATTACAATAGCCAGGACATGGAAGCAGCCCAAATGTCCAATGACAGAGTGGAGAAAGAAGATGTGGTGTGCATATATCGTGGAATACTACTCAGTAATAAAAAATAATAATAAAATGATGCCATTTGCAATGAAATAGATGGACTTGGTGATCACCATTCTAAATACAGTAAGCCAGAAAGAGAAAGAAAAATACCATATATCACTTATGTGTGTAGTCTTTAAAAAAAAGGACACAAGTGGACTTTTCTACAAAACAGAAACAGATTCACAGACATAGAGAACAAACTCATGGGTACCAGAGGGTAAAAGGGGTGGGGAAGGAAAAAACCGGCAGTTCGAGAGTATAAATAAATAAATGAAAAATAAATAAATAAATAAATAAAATGAATTTGAATTTAAGACATCAGCAACTTCAAGCAATCACATATGTGTCTAGACTGCCATTCCAGGAACTCCTGGTAGCCACAAAAAAGAAAAAGAAATCCAAACATAACAGTAAAGACAGTCACTAAATTACAACAGGAAAGATAGTAACCAACTTACAGTAAAGAGAGTCACCAACATGAAAGAAACACATAGGCTCATAAGAGGCTAAAAACTTCCAAGAAGCAAAAATCCAGGACTAGAGGGCTTCACAGGGGAATTCTACGAAACGGTTAGAGAAAATTTAACAGCTATGCTCTGAAACTACTCCCAAAAGTTGCAGAGAAAGGAACACTTCCAAACTCATTCTAGGAGACAACCATCAAAAGGTATTACAAAATAAAATTACAGGCCCATATCACTTATGAATATAGGTGCAAAAATCCTCAACAGAATACTAGCAAACCTGCTCCAATGATACATTACAAGGTTTCCACAGGACCATCAATAAGGACTTATCCCAGGGTTACAAGGATTTTCAATATCTGCAAATCAGTCAGTGTGATACGTTACATTAACAAATTGAATGATAAAAACCATATGATCATCTCAATAGATGCAGACAAATCTTGTGATAAAATTCAACATCTGTTTATGATTAAAAAAAAAACCCTTAGTGGGCATAGAGGGAACATATCTCAATATAATAAAGACCATTTACAACAAAGTGACAGCTGACATCATGCTCAATGATAAAAAGCTGAAGGCATGTCTTCTAAGGTCAGGAACAAGACAAGGACGCCACCCTTGTTTGTGAGAGGAGACTGTTAATATTATGACTATTGCCAATGAAATACTAAAGGGCCTCATTTTATTTGAAAATACTGTCCATGACAATTTTCTATGAGCATTGTGCGGTACACCAGAAACTGATACAGCATTGTAAACTGACTATACCTCAAATTTTTTTAAAAAATTAATTAAAAACAAAAAAACTATTGCAATGTATATTAAGAGAACATTCAGTCAAAGAGAGAGGTCGCCTGACGAATTGAGTTAAGCACAACGGGACCAGATGATCCAGGGGGCAGGAGCCCCACTTGGTGTGCTATTCATACACATATTGAAGAAATCCTGTTAAGAATCTTTACAAGGGATTCTAATTCTGCAAATAATGTGGACATTGAGCTTGTTTCTCTTCATCCTGAACTACAAATGCAACAATAAGGGACTTAGAAAGTGGACTTCACTTCTAAAATAAAACTGTAAAACTTAAAGTTATCATTGAAATAGTCAATGCCTTGGAGACATTATAATTTTTTAATGTGTTCAAAAAATGTCGGTGGAGGTCTGCACACAATATAGAGCAGACTTTCAATATCAGAGCAAAAATTATATTTTCTTCTTATCATGTGTTTGGCTTCACTATGAAGTAAATATATCACAACTTTTGGTTACAGAGAACAACCGAGACCACTGAGATAATTCTCAAGGAGTCTTTTAAACTGTATTGGTATGGGATTAATTGCCTTTTTTCACACACTGTGCTAAGCATGTGCCGTCCAGGCCAGGGAGATAAAGTGAACATTATTGTTTGAAATCACAAGCAACATTAATTCTCATACAGCTCCTGAAAGTGATGAGAGAAACCTACCATTTCCCACATTTGTTTTTCTTTTAGAAAAGTTTATTTAACTGCCACATGACTTCTATTTTCCTTCACAAAAGGGTGCCATATACGATAAGGATCCAATAAGCCAAAAGCTACTTTCAGACCCATCGTCTCTTTTGTGTTAACGAAGCTTCATAAAGGCAGATGGATCGCCCAGGCCAACTTCTTTCTGTGACCAGCCAAAGATAAATACTCTGTGCCTTATCAGCTGAAAGGGAGATTCTTCATTTTTATCAGAGGCTGTAGTTGCTTTGTTTGAAACAAAAATCAATGGTTCCATTTGGCATTTTTTAAATCTTTTTTTATTATTATTATTAAAGCAGAGAGAAGCGAGAATTCCCAATTATTTCCCTCCCACATAAATCCTGAGTTGAACAGCAAATGCTAATTCTTGGCGAACAAACTCAATAAGATGGAAGTATGGATTATATATAAGCTATCTCAGGAATTTTAATGAGAACATAAAACTAAATTCTCTCATTATAATCATTTCAAATAAGTCATAAGAAGTTTGTATCCCAAATTGATACCCAATATAAGGCTCACATTGTACTATTTCTCAGACCTCAGCCCAGTTCATCCTTCACAGACTTCTCAGACCCTATGTCCCTCACCCCTCAGTTCATAGTAATACCTTATCTGTTTAATTTTTGTTTTTTAACACAATCATTGAGAATCGTGTATTGCAATGTCCTGGTATTTGGCTTTTGACATGGGCCACCCTGCTTCCTTGAATGGACTGTAATGTTCTCAGAACTGAAAGCTATTGTCAGCTCAGTGCACTGTTCTGCACTCAGGGGTGTTCCGTAAATGAGAAACGACACTAACACAATGAACATTTGCAAAAGTTTGTATATCGAGGTAGTAGAAGACTTCGAATCAAAACCCAGGTTGCCCTGACTCGTGAGGCCAGATTCTTTCTCCTTTATTACCTGTATCCACTGCATCTCATTCTTTGGGGAAGGCCTGAAAAACTATTTAACCTATAAAATGCCTAAAATCTCTCTCTTCCTTATTATTTGCATTTTAAAGGCAGTAGGAAGAGAAATTCATCTTCTGGAAAAAAATTAATAATGAATCTCAGGTGTTACAGTTGTTTGGGAGACGACTTTCATCAAATGGGGCCTTTCTCAATATCGTAAGTTGTATAAAAATATAAGCAGCTTCCAATTCTGTTTATGTAAAGGCAGTTATCTCCAGGGAGTGTGCTGGGATAATGCTAGTGCTGTAGTCAAAGCAAACGGGGCTCCTCTACCCTCAGGGCATCCACGCTGGACTTAGAGTGTATGCCACCTATGTCATGTTCACCGTGATTTCTCCTAAAGCCGACAGGACATTCTGGCTCTCTAAACCCTGCATGTCAGCATTATCTAATGCAACACAGCAAAAGAGAGTCTAGAAACATAAAGAGAAAAAATAATCAAATTCTCCAATTGTCCATTTTTATTGATGAAATCCTTATCATTTCTACTGACTAAATCTAAATTAATTACATGGAGATACTAGTAAATTTTAAAAGTTCAGAATAATTCCCTGTCCAATCACTTTTGGTGGTTTTGTAAGCAAAATTTGTGCTCGAGCTCTCTACTGAACAATGTAAAAGAAACACGAAGGAACACAAAGGGAGCATGAGGAAATGTCTGGTCTCCCGGGAAATGATAAATGTGGGGAAATCTCATGGTGGTAATTTACACGAGTCAGATGAAAAAGAAAGGTACCATATGCAGTTATAATTATAAATAAGTATAATAAAACAAGAGTGGTTCAAACATAAAATAATTATAATTAAAATAATTATTTTAAATTAGTGAACTAAAAATAATTAGTGAAAATTTATGAAGTATCTCTTACAACACAAGGGTCTCAGCTGTCACTTCTGTTAAATTTCAATCCACTTTCTTCACATTTCTTTCTTTAATGATTTTCTTCATATTGGCAGTAATGGCTATAATAACAGTTACAGTTGTATTATTGATACATGGCTTATCAGGAGCTTTCTACATATGACTGGCACCAATCTAAACACTTTCCATGTATTAAAAGATTTAATTCTTCACAGCAACCCTATGGACTAAGCACATCATTAAGCCCATTTCACGATCAGTAAATTAAGGTAAAGAGAGGTTAAGCCACTTGCCTGTGGTCACGCAGCGATTCATACTCATGGTCCTCACCCATTATATGCTATTGCCTCTTTCACCTATCCAATATTTTCCCCTTTCTTTTAGATATATTTATGGAGTATGTGACTAAGCATTTATTTGTTTTCATGTCCAGATTATAAAATATTGAAGAAAAGTAAAAGTCCAGCTGGCAGAAAACTTAAAACTTAGAACTTGTAGTCAGACGTTAAACCATCACAATACAAATGATCTTGTTTCATCAACGAGTAATTACAAAGTAGAGCCAAGGCTTCTGCCAGGAACCATTGCTTCCAGACATTAGCTCTTGCCAGCTTGATTACCAGAAATTAGCCTGTTCAAATGTTTCCTGATTTTCTGTAGGTTCACAAACAGGCTTCTCATGTCTGTATGTTTTTGCTGCTTACTACTGTGAGCATGGCCCTCTTAAAATTACCTTACCCTGGACACAGCTACCCTTCAGCTATCACTACTGGGCCACCAATACCGTAACACACCCAAAGGGCCTAGAATTAACAGATCATCCTATTAATTTGACCACTTTTGGTAAAATCTTGCTAAGGATAGAAGATATAGTATAAAGGGGCATTTATTGCTAACTGAAATAGCAGTAGTATTTGGACTTTTCAAGGCTATGATGGAGTATTTCTATCCAATATTCTACATTGTGCAAACTCTGCTTAGACCTACTAGAAATGTCAGGATCCATCATGCTCTTTAGCTCAGGTCCAACTGACATAACATCTCAGCCCATCTTCCAACCTCTAATATTCTTTAATAGAATTGATTCCTTTTACTGATAATAAACATTTAAAAAACCCACTTCCATGAGTTACTATATCAGTGTAGAATTTTCAATAGAACAATTTAAATTAGGTCAAAATATAATGAACTATTCTCTTATATTCAGCACCTTATAAATTAGTGTTATATCACATCACTGATCAACATAGCTACTTTTTCTGACTCTTCTCCCATGTGAAGTAAAGCTCGTGACTTTTGGCAGGCTGGAGGCACTGGGCTGGATGAGCAGAGATGTCAACTCTTTTTCCTGCTCAAGCAGGTAGGAACTCACATGTACCGGTCAGGCATGGACAAGAAAGGGATGAAAAACAAACACACAAAGGTCATTAATGATCCTCTAATAAAGACTGTTTACAAAGTTGAGCAGTAGTAAAGGAGGCCAACAAGGAATGGTAAAGCTAGTGACAGCAAGGGAGCCATTATAAATGGAGAATCTTTCATGGACCCAGTGAGCCCCATAGATAGGAGACACCCCACAGAGGATAGAAACTCAGCCACCACTGCACAATTACCCATCAGCAAGGGAGAGAACTGGGGAAATACATACTCCAAACTCTTTTTTCGCCCTCCTTCTTATCTCTTGCTGGTACATTCCCTGGCTGAGCCCAACCAGAAGCAAAGTGCAAGGGACCCCGCTGATGACATCTTTAAAGATCAGCACTGAAAGAAGGCAGGAGACGAGATGTGGAGCAGCCAATAGAGAATGTCCACCAAAACACATAACTCAGTGTGGCCAGTCAATAGTTTACAATATTAAGGGAGCATGGACAAATGCATATGTAGCTTTATATACGGAAAGCCATATTCAACACCACCGAGGTATGGCTCTGCTAAAAGATTTTCTGAGAATAAAAAGCAATAATTTACCTTAAAGTTCATTTTTATTTTATATTTAAATTAAATTTGCTCAAGAGGACAAAGATGGTTATACATTTTAGTTACTGTGGTAATTATTATTGTGTGTACTCTTTTTTAACTTATCAGGTTTCCCAAAAGGATCTTAGATATAACAACACATTCTTGCAAAGGGACAAAAATGAGAGCCACAACTAAGTGGATACGGTAATTCTAATGGAAAATCTCAGTTAAGAACACTTGTTGAAACTGGGCATGGGTCTGAGTTCAAAGCACCCTGGAAAAGTAGAAATCTGATGAGTTATTGATCTCATGCTAAAGTAAAACAAATTTTTTTTCATGAGAAACATACTTTGAATAAAATAAAGAATACACATTTGTCTGAAACAATGAGCAGTTACAATACTTTCAAAAATAAAAATTAATAAAATGTGGTATTTTTATTCAATAGTCAAACAACAATGTGGTACTTTTGTAAAACTTCATGGAAGGATTAATGGAATAAAACTGGTAATCCTGTACCACTATATATATAATATATATATTTTTATATATAATATTTTATATATATTTATATATATATAAAATGAAACTATGCAAGGGAAGAGAACTATCACATTATTTATTACCCAACACATTACTTAGGAGAATAATCAAATTATCAGGTCATACCATATACTAAAAGATTTTTAGATAAATTTAAAAGTTAAAGTCAAAAAAATACAGAGGAAAAGAATGCAAGTGAATATTTAACATGCTTATTCTTAATGGTTCGCATTAACTCAGGACCTCTGTGAAACAGGACTGACTTTCACAAATTACTTTTTACTCTTTCAATTTGCCTTGGCTTCTAGCATTAGAAATAAGCAATCTGTAAGAGTTATGACCACTAAGGGGACAGGCATAAAATATTTTAAGATGTCCAAAACAGTAAATTCCTTTTGTCTGAGCCAGTCAAGAAACCTAAATCATTTGTAGTTGAGTTTCCAGAAACATATGGACCATCAAATTTTCCCCAAAATGGAGTGACCAAATTTAGAGCTTGACGAAGTCAAGATCATTTGGATATAGGACTTATTGCTGTTGTTTTATTGGAAACGTATTTTCTCTACTTTTTATTCCCCTGAAATTTTCTTGAACTCCTTAAAAGTTCACTTTGAAAATAATACATTATTTATTGATTTTAAAAAAATACTGACTTCTGGGGCGGCCTGGGAGCTTGCAGCCTGGGGGTCTCCTCTGGCCTGGCCAAGCCACTCCTGAACCCGCAGGAGGACAAGTTCCAGAAGAAGGTGGCGCAGGTTTTCAGGCGCACAGCCAAGTAACAGGAGAAAGAAATACCTAATCCTGGAGCAATATATGTGGGCCACTTACCTCCGTGGCTTTACGAAACCCAGACCAGAGCATATTTCTCCCAGTTCGGCTCTGTTATGAGATTCAGACTGTCCAGGAGTAAAAAGACTGGAAACACTCAGGCATATGCAGAATAGATAAACAAGATTATACTGTATGGCACAGGGAAATATACACAAGATCTTATGGAAGCTCACAGAGAAAGTAATGTGACAATGAATATATGCACGTTCATGTATAACTGAAAAATTGTGCTCTATGCTGGAATTTGACACAACATTGTAAAATGACTATAACTCAATAAAAAAAAGTTACAAAATAAAAATAAGTAAACTGAAGAAAAAAAAAAAAGACTGGAAACAGCAAAAGCTGTGTCTTCTTGAAGTTTGAGTCTGAAGATGTTGCCAAAGTAGCTGCTGAAACAATGAGCAACTACCTTTTTTGGTGAAAGACTCTTCAAGGGTCATGTTTTACCACCTGAAAAAGTACATGAAGAACTTTTTAGAGAGTGGCACATGCCATTTAAAAGGCCGTCTTACCCAGTGGTGAAATGGTATAATCAGAATAGGATACTTCTTTAAAAGCTGAGGATGGAGGAGCGATTTAAACAAAAGGGAAAAATTACTCAGGAAGAAATTAACCAAAAAGGGAATTAATTATGATTTCCCATCATTAAATGTCATAAAAATGAGGAAAACGCTCCAAACTCAGATCTTCGGAATTCCAGAAAACACCAGGCTTTATGTGGGACGAAGAAAAAAGAAGTTTCAGTCACTCCCAACCCTCCTGAGAAGGCTGTGGATAGCCAGGGCCCCAGACCAGTTTGTACACCAACATTTTCAGAGAAACAAAAATCCAAAGCAGCTGCAATGACTGAAGATAAGGATGAGGAAATCATCTTCAAGCAGCCCGTGTCTGGTGATGCAGGAGAGGAGACACCGGCGGCTCAGACACCTACACGTTCAAAGAAACAAAGAGGAAGAAAAGCCAATAAGTGATTCTCAATGTAGTTCTCCTGAAATATGTGATTTTACTTGTATTGAACTAGATAAATGGAATGCAGCCAGTAACAAGATTTTTGGAGGAAAAAACTGTCACTTCAAGTCAACAAGAAGGACAGTCTAATTTTGGCTAACCCACTGTCCTTTCTGAAGTCCAGGTTGCCTGCCAGCTTAGCGCCAAGCCCACGCTACTTTGTCCTGGTCTCCTCTAGTTTTCTTTGCATCTTTCCTAGCTGTCTGGCTACTCTGCCTCGATAGAAGGTCACTAGTTTAAGTACTAAACTGTAGCCTTTGTTACCATCAAATAAAGAACATGAAATCTTGCTTGACCATCTACATTGGTTCTCTGTTAGGTAAAGGACATTTAATCCATCAGATGGCTGAAGCTGGAAGTTAAATGATGTGGAGTGAGAAGGCAGTGCAGATGTTAACAGAGATCACTTATGTACATATGATCATCTTTACTGATGTTTGGTTCGTTTGGGGTGGGTTGGCATGGGATTAATTAATAACCACCATTTTGTGTCAGTTATCATCAATCTGGAATTGTATTTCAAGATTCAAGTGGTGATCACCAAGTACATTTTTTTCTATATTAAAAAAAAATACTGAGCTTCTGTGTGAAAGCTTCTGGAAATAAACAATAGCTAAAACAGAACATTTTAAAATCTAGGTAGAGTTTTTAATCTCTGAGACACTGTTCAAAGAATCACTGACACATCCTTGGGTATCCAGAGTAATAGAGTGAACACAACTTCTAAATTAGACTTTCTTTCAATATTTAGGTCAGCCTTAGAAACTATCGCATGGCCTCTTAAACAGAAAACTCAGGCCTGCTGAATTATCACAATACACTTATAAGCCCCTCTTCCAAGGCCAACCCCCTAAAACTGCTTTTTGTGACATTTCCTATCCCCACTAAAATAATCTCTTACTGTTTATCAGTGTTTTGCCTCTTTGATTTGACAACACCTCAACACTGTGCCCACACTGTATGTTTTGTCCAGAGATAGAGATCATTTTAATGGAGATACAGGAAATTCTATTTAATCTACAAATTTCTGGGCATACTTTCTCGATTCATCTAGTCTTATTTGTAATTGTTGACGAGAGATATTATAAACTATTGTGTTTCAACTCTGTGTATATGTTGTCTCCATCTGCTTGCCTATTTCTCATGTATCTAATCTCTATGGTCTTCCACGTTCCAGTGTTTTATAGCTTTACTTTTAATAAACAGCTAAATCAGCATTAGACTTTTTAAAGTAGTATATCATTTTTGACTTTTCAAAAACATAAAATCTGTGTCTTACCAGAGAAGACAGTGAGATAAGATTGCAATAACTGTTCATCAGTGGAAAGAGGTAGATTAGAGGTACAGAGACTGGAGATTCATTTTTCAGTAATATCCATCCTTGACAATTTCTGTCTGTTTTTCATTTCAATGATGAATGTGACTGTAGGAGTGTCACAATTATACTAAGCACTTTTCAAGTAATTTCATGATTATGTTCTGCTGGAGAGAATGGTGAGTTATGGTGGACAAAGAAGAGGTAGATAACACTAAGGACTTACCAGGGGCCCATGACAATGTTCAATGAGCTTTAAAGACCATAAGTATGAATGTTCTTATATACACAATCTCAAGAAGGAAGAAAATCAGTAAAGACATTTATATTTCAAGGAAAATGCAAAAATACCATAAAGTGATTGCTCGTATAAACAAACACTATTCAGTAGACATTAACCCCAATCAGTATATGGATTTTCCATGTTAATTTTAATTAGGAGATTAAGTTCAAGGGCAATCGTTGCCTGATTTCATGAAAAAGTTGTTTCAAGAATTGGCTAATCCTATAGTTATAAAGTTTACCATATGATTCCATTTGGTTGTAGGATTTATTACTTCCTTCTAATGTTTAATATTTTCTTTAATGTCTATAAATAAATAAAATTTATCAGCCTACTCTCTATGCGCTACTGGGAGGAGGAAGTAGATTATAAGGCATCCTTAAGCTCCCTGGTCAGAAGGTTAATGTCAGCCAAGGCAAATTCTCTAGGAGAAGTTACAGCTCACATGTTGTTCGTTAGCACAAATTAGTGTAACTATGTTAGGGGACAATTTTACCATATAAAAATTAAAGTTTACAATCCTTTTCATCCACATGGAGGAATGTACGTCATGGGTGGCTGCAGGGTGTCTCCCACTCCTCGTGACCCTCCAGCAGAGAAGCTTGCCTCTGTATGGAGGTTCAAGTCTTCCCAAGACACACTGGCAGAAGCTTGGTTCTGTAAGAGATACAGGCTGAAAACGAATGAGCTCAGTGTCATTTCTGCCACCACGTATCCCCTGATCTGTGTCCCGGGCCCAGCCAGATTCAGTGTGGAAGGGTGCGAGTCCCCATCTCTCCCAGTAGGTTTCATCCTGGGGCCTTCTTTGGAGACCAAGTAGTACAAGTGATCTACCAGCATTTGTGTGATCGGGTCCCTGGGCCACCCTGGCCTTCGCCTCCACCCTGCCCAGCCCAGCCCTGCCCCATCACTGTGCTTTGATGAGCCAACAGTGTTGCTAAGGCACTGCACTTAGACTTGCCAGTGCCCCTGTGGGAGCAGACCTTCCCCAAACACCAGTGTTCATTTCAATCAGATGACAGTTCAGATCTCTCCTAAAACAATACTCTCCCTTGTCACACTCTATGTCTATGGCCTACTTCATTTTCTTTTCATTGTGCATTTCTTTACTCAACTTATTATGTATTTGTTCACTGTCTTACCGTCATTGGAATATAACACCATAAGAACGAGGAGTTTGACTGTATTTTGTTGCTGCATCCTCAGTGTAAAGGATGCTTGGCTTATATCATAGTTGCTCAATGACCATTTGTCAAAAGTAAATACATTTAAAATTGTGCATAGTATTTTATCTAGAAAAAAATCTTTATTTTAAGCATTTATCCTCAGGAAATAATAAAATAAGTACATGTATAAAAATTAATATTAATATTGGAACTGTTTACAACATCTCCTTCATTTATAACTGGAGTTCATTAGTAAATACGATGATAAAATAATAAGCAATTTAACAAGTTATTTATGGACATTGAAAGCCATATCTACAAGATGTACCTAAGAATAGAAAAGGAGCATGTTGAATATTTCTATGTGCCTACATGCACATGCACACACACACACACACACACACACACACACACACGGAGAAATGCCTGGAAGTTTGTTTAGCAAAATAGTGATTAACTATGTGTGATGGATTTTAGATGATTTTTATTTTCTCCAGGATTGTTTTCCTTGCTGATCTAAATTTATTTGTGACTGTAAAATATGTATGCCTTAAACTGGAAACAATAAATTCACTTTATTTAACTTGTACTTTCTTTATGAAGCCTATTGCATTTTAAGTCTACCCCAAACCATTTAATAATTGATTGCTTTTTCATTGTCATTTATGCCTCTTTTGTTTGTTTATTTGTTTGTTTTGTTCTAAAATAAAGCCTGTATGAGGTTGTAACATAATAGACAATTTCAGGTAATCGGCTGAAAATTAGCCTTTTCTGGGATTAAATAATAAAAGTGTGAATATTTATTACAGCAGTAAATAAAACTGACCATGAAAATGTATTAATAATCACCTTTTTATTAAAGGAAGACCCATCCTTTACCTTAGCCTTTACGCAGTGCCAAAGAGAAAAGCATAATGATATGATGGTTTTATGGAAATTTTTGTAGAGAAATCAGGGATTGATAGAAACAAAGTTATAAAATTTGCAAAGACTGTAAGAAGAAAACATTCATTTACCCAAAGTCTATCCACTTTTCACTTTGTCTTTATGTTGGAACCCTGATTCCCACCTATTCCCCCCACCTCTGCTTTTTGACTCATGGTGTTTCTCTCCATCATTACCTTGCACCCCTTTTTTTCCCCTTACCTTTTTGCTTATAAATATCCTCTTCTGGCCTTTCAAAATTAAAATTTGGCCCATGGTGTCATCTCACTTCCATGAATTCTTAAATCACCACTCAACAACCACCCACACTTTGAAGACGCTGGACCCTCAGAGGCATTTTGTAAATAATAGTTGAATTCAGGACCTTCTCTTTATGTTCTTCCAGATTTCTGGATTGGCCAATACTGCTGGTCACATTTAAATTAGAACAGATTTACATTTTCGCTGTGAAAATGCGTTGTGTTTGAGACATAGGTGTTTTTATTACACTTCCTCCAAAAGATGAGTAACCTGTGCATCCTACAGCCACTCGTGAAACAGTCACAGTATTAAAATGTCATACAATTTTAGTGAAATAATGTATGTGACACAGTGCCTAGTTCTAGGAAGTTCTCAAAACATGTTAGTTTTATGCTTTAACTTTGCCCTCTCCCAGACCAAGCTCATTTTATAAAGTATAAATGGGACTCACTAAATTTTAATACAAATTTCTAAGAGAAGTTTTGAAAAGCACTGGCTTTATTTTCACCAACTTTAACAAAGAACAGACCAAAGATAATAGGATCCTGTAGCACAAACAGGTAAATATGAGAATTAGTTAACAACAGATGTGTATATAATGTCATTTATATAATAAATCCAAAGAACAATTGGAGGTGAACTTTGACGGCTTTTTGGCCACCACAGTAAACTTTCTGAGCCTTACTCAGCAGTGACAAGTGATCATCACAAATCACTCTAAATATGAACTTGTAGTTGAAGAGCAGGATGAATGTTACTCCAAGCAACTGTGGTTAAATTGGCAAATTACTCTCCACCATAAATAGCGTAAACTTGGAACGCTGCTGAGCCATACAATTTGCATCACTAAGACAAACGATACTGAAAAAGGACCCTGTTTTAACCAGCAAAGGGGGCCAGCAGTCTTCCTGGAAGATGAGTAGAGATTAGCCCTGTTTGCTGGTTCACAGGAAATCATGTAGTCCTAAACTTCTCCTATAGCAAAAATACTACTCCACAAATGTTAGGCACTCTCTTTAAACATAGATCAATATTCTTCCACTTCTTATGGTTACGTGAATTCTCATTCTTATTTCAACTGTAATAACAATTTTGGATACATCATGTTCAAGCCCACTTTAAGGACACTGCCGTGTCCTAGACTTCCAGCACTTCTAGGTGAATTGTATTTATAGCTTATTTATGTATCGTGCTGGCAAATTTATTTTTTCCTCTGATATATTTGGATAGATTATATTAAAAGTGCTAAGAAGTTCAGTTCAATACGAGGCTAAACAATTAATTATGAACCACCATTTATCTCAAGTTTTATAACATCATAAAACTATCGAGTTTCATTTTTCATTTTCTCAGGTTTTGAAAGTTGATATTATTATTACTCATAAGCCACACTTTCTAGTTAAGTATTATATCACCATACTGGTAAATATAAATATTATTAATAAGGATTAAAGCTGTACCTATATATACAAAGGGATCATATATTATGGACCTAATTATCATAAATAAACATACGAATTAGCTTGAGAAAATATTTTCAAAAGTGGTTTCATTTAACATTTCTCAAAACAGAGAAATCATGTCTTGTGCATTTTTTCCTAATGTACTTGCTTATAAACGTAAGAAGAATAAGGCTGCCTAATTTTTTTTTTTTTTAAGAAACAGGGCAAAGATGATGGAGCAGAAGGAGCTGGCACTCACCTCCTCTCACAGGCACACCAAGATCACAACTAACTGTGGGACAACTATCCATAAAAAACACTGGCAACTCCCAGAAAAGGGCTTCTTTAGCTAAAAACTTGAAGAAATCATGACAAGACCAGTAGGAGGGGCAAACTTGCAATATAAACAGGTCCATGCACCCCAGGTGGGTGACCCGCAAACTGGAGAATAATTATAATGTGGACGCTCTCCCACAGGAGGGACAGTTCTTAGTTCCATGTCAGGCTCCCCAGCCTAAGGGTCCAGATCTCAAAGAGGAACTGCCAGAGTGCTGGGTTTTGAAGGCCAGTGGGGCTTGATTACAGGAGCTCCATGGGACTGGGGGACACGTAAGGGTTGCACAGAAAATCTCACATTCACTGGGAACAAGGGTAAAAACTGTCATTTCATAGGATCCTGGACCAGAACTACCTAGTGATCTTGCGCACCTCCTGGGGGTTATGGGGTGGCCCTGGCACACCCTGAGGGCATAGACGTGGTGGCAGACATTCAGTGGTGTTCAGCTGGATGAACTCCCATTCCAGGAGGTTGACATCGTGCTTGGATGCGGCTCCACACAACAGACTTTGGGCTCAGTGCTGGGAAATTTCAGGCCAAACAACTAAGTAGGTGGAGATATATCCACACCCATCAGCAGACAGACTGACCCCACAGCTGCCTCTAGACACACCCCCAGACATGGCCCAGCCCACCAGGTGGCCAAGACCCAGCTTCACCCACCAGTGGTTAGGCACCAGCCCTTCCCACCAGAAAGTCTACACAAGCCTTTAAACCACCCGCAACCATCAGTGGGCAGACATCAGAAGCTAGAAAACTTTGATCTCACAAGCTGCAAAACAAGGCCACAAACACAGGTTAGAATTTACCCAGGGATTGGCTAGCCATAGGACCATGAGCGAGTAGAGGACAAGAAATGCTGGGGTGCATAGGATGTTTCCTATAGACGGCCACATCTTCAAAGTCAAAACATAACTAACCTGTTTCACACATACAAATACAAATAGAAATTTAGACAAAATGAGGCAGAAAAGGAATACCTTCCATACAAAGAAGAAGATAAAACCCCAGAAGAAGAACTACATGATGTGGAGACAGGTAACTAACTACGAAAGTGTTCAGGGTTATGATCATAAAGATGATCACAGACCTTGGGTTTGGGGGGTGGGGTGGGGGGAAATGTACAAACAGAGTGAAAAGATATAAGTGGTTAGCAAAGAGATAGAAAAAATTAAAAGAACAATCAAACAGAGATGAAGAATACAATAACTGAAATGAAAAATGTTCTAGAGGGAACCAATAGTAGACTAATGAAGCAGAAGAAAAAAATCAGTGAACTGGGAGACAGAATAGTGGAAATCACTGTCAACAAAATCACTTTGAATATAGATGCAAAAATCCTTAACAAAATACTAGAAAATCTGCTCCAACAGTTCATTAAAAAGAACATAAACATGGACAAGTAGAATTTATCCCAGGAAGGCGAGGATTTTTTCAATATCTGCAAATCAATCAGTGTGATATATGATATTAACAAACTGAAGAATAAAAAGTGTATGATCATCTCAACAGACACAGAAAAACCTTTTTGTAAAATTCAGCATCCATTTATTATGAATACTTTCCAGAAAGGGGGCATAGAGGGAATTAAGAGAAAAAAAGAAAAGAAAAAGAACACAAATTGGAAAAGAAGAGGTAAAACTATAACTGTGTGCAGATAACATAATACTGTATACAGGAACTCCTAAAGAAGCTACCAGGAAACTACTAGAGCCTATCAATAAATCCAGTAAAGCTGAAGAATACGAAACTAATCTACAGAAATCTGTTGCATTTCTATACAGTAACAACAAAATATCCGAAAAAATAAATTAAGAAAAAATCCCATTTACCATCACATAAAAAAGAATAAAATACCCAGAAATAAACCTACGTAAGGAGGCAAAAGACCTGTACTCCAAAAACAGTGAGACACCGATAAAAGAAATTGAAGATGACACAAACTAATGGAAAAATATATTATGTTCTTGAATTGAAAGAATCAATATTGTTAAAATGGCTACACTACACAAGGCAATATACAGATTCAATGCAATTCCTATCAAATTACCAACGACATTTTTCACAGAACTGGAACAGAATTTTTTTTTAATTTGTGTGTAAACACAAAAGACCCCAAATAGCCAAAACAATCTTGAGAAAGAAGAATGGACCTGGGGGAATCATGCTCCCTGACATCAGACTATACTACAAAGCTGCAATAATTGAAACAGTATGGTACTGGTACAAAAACAGATGCACAGATCAATGGAACAGAATAGAAAGCCCAGAAATAAACCCACGCACTTATGGTCAATTAAAATTCCAGGATGAGTTGGCTTTACCGTGGAATTCTACCAATCACACAAAGAACTTATACTAATCCTTCTCCAATTCTTCCAAAAGATTGAAGAGGAGGAAATATTCCCAAACTCATTCTGTGAAGCCACCATCACCCTTATTCCCATACCAAACAAAGACACTAACAGCAAAGAAATTTACAGGCCAATATCACTGATGAACATAGATGCAAAAATCCTAGACAAAATATTAGGAACAGAATCCAACAGCACATAAAAAATATCATACACCATGATCAAGTTGGATTCATCTCAGGGACACAGGATGGTTCAACATTCACAAATCAATCAATACGATACACCACATCAACAAAAGAAAGGAGAAAAATGATCATCTCAATAGATGCAGAAAAAGCATTTGATAAAATTCAACACCCATCTGTGTTAAAAACTCTTATCAAAGTGGGTAAGAAACATATCT
Source organism: Vicugna pacos (assembly GCF_048564905.1). Lineage (NCBI taxonomy): Eukaryota > Metazoa > Chordata > Mammalia > Artiodactyla > Camelidae > Vicugna > Vicugna pacos. The sequence continues at coordinate 5,763,415 of NC_133010.1, read as the reverse complement.
CAGCAAAATAAAAGCTTATATGACAAACTTACAGCCAACATAATATTCAATGGTGATAAGCTGAAAGGCTTCCCACTAACATCTGGAACAAGACAAGGATGCCCACTTTTATCACTTCTACTCAACATAGTTTTGGAAAAGCTAGTCAGAGCACTCAGGCAAGAAAAAGAAATAAAAGGGATCCTAACTGGAAGAGTTGAGGTAAAATTGTCACTATATATGGATGACATGATAGTATACATAGAAAACGTTAAAAGCTCCACACAAAAACTTAGAGTTGATAAAAGAATTTGACACGGTAGCAGCATACATGATTAACATACAATAATCAGTAGCATTTATTTACACTAACAATGAAATGTCAGAAAAAGAATGGAAATAAACTATCCCTTTTAAAGTTGCATCCAAAAAAATAAAATACTTAGGAATAAATCTGACCAAAGAGGTGGAAATCTTATATGTAGAGGATGACAAAATACTGATTGAGGAAATTAAAGAGGACTTAAAGAAATGGAAAGATACCCCATGCTCTTGAGTTGCAAGTATTAATATTGTTAAAATGGCCATAATACTCAAAGCAATCTACAGGTCTAATGAGATTCCTATCAAATGACCCAGGACATTTTTCACAAAACTAGAACAAATAACCCTAAAATTTAAATGGAATCATAAAAGACCCAGAGTTGCCAAAGTAGCACTGAAGAAAAAGTTTGAAGCTGGAGGAATAACCCTCCCATATAGCAGACAATACTACAGAGCTACAGTAATCAATACAGCATGGTATTGGTACAAAAACAGACATATGGACCAATGCAACAGAATAGAGAGTCTAGAAATAAACCCACAGATCTATGGTCAATTAATCTTCAACAAAGGAGGCAAGAATAACCATGGAGAAAGTCAATCTCTTCAGCAAGTGATGTTGGGAAAACTGGATAGCAGCATGTAAATCAATGAAGTTAGAACACTCTCTCACATCATACACAAAAATAAACTCAAAATGGGTTAAAGACTTAAATTTAAGACAAGACACTACAAACCTCCTAGAAGAAAACATAGGTAAAACATTATCTGACATAAATCTCAGCGATGCTCTCTTAAGGGAGTCTAACCAGGCAATAGAAAGAAAAGCAAAAATAAACAAATGGTACCTACTTAAACTTGTAAGACTTTGCACAGCAAAGGAAACCACAAGCAAAACACAAAGACAACCTATGGAATGGGAGAAAATATTTGCAAATGATGCAGCTGACAAAGGCTTAATTTGCAGAATATATAAATATATAAATAGCTCATACAACTCATTTTAAAAAAAAAACAATCCAAAAAGGGATAGAAGAACTAAACAAGCAATTCTCCAATGAAGACATACAAATGGCCAATAAGCACATGAAAAAATGCTCAATATTGTTAATTATCAGAGAAACGCAAATCAATGATACAATGAGGTATCACCTCACACCAGTCAGAATGGTTGTATTTTTAAAGTCCACAAATTATAAATGCTGGAGAGGCTGTGGAGAAAAAGGAACCCTCCAACACTGTTGGTGGGAATATAGTTTGATGCAACTATTATGGAAAACAGTATGGAGATTCCTCAAAATAGTAAAAACAGATTTACCCTATGATCCAGCAATCCCATTCCTGGGCATATATCTGGAGGGAACTCTAATTCAAAAAGATATATGCACCCCAATGTTCATAGCAGCACAATTTACAATAGCCAAGACATAGAAATAACTTAAATGTCCCTTAACAGATGACTGGATAAAAAAGCTGTGGTATATTTATACAATGGAATACCACTCAGTGATAACAAAATAATAAAATAATACAGCAACATGGATGGACCTGGAGATCATCATTCTAAGTGAAGTAAGCCAGAAAGAGAAAGAAAAATACCATGTGATTTCACTTAAACGTAGAATCCAAAAAAAGATAAACAAAGACACTAATCAACTCATCTACAAGACAAAAACTCACAGACATAGTAAACAATCTTATAGTTACCAGGTGGAAAGGGGGTTGAAAGGGATAAATTGGGAGTTCGAGATTTGTAAATATTAACTATTATAGATAAAAATAGATAAAAGCAGATTTCTGCATAGCACAGTGAACTGTATTTAATATCTTGCAGTAACCTACAATGAAAAAGAATATGAAAATGAATCTATACATATATGTATGACTGAAACATTATGCTGAGCACCAGAAATTGACACATACGTCAATGAAAAAGATATATGCACCTCAGTGTTCATAACAGCATTATTTATAACTCCCAAGATATGGAAACAACCTAAGTGCCCCTCAGCAGATGAATGATAAAATTGTGGTATATATATATATATATATATGATGGGGTACTTCTCAGCCATAAAAGAGAGAAATTTTGCCATTTGTTGCAACATTGATGGACTTGGAAGACATTAAGGTAAATGACATAAGTCAGCCAGAGAAAGACAAATACTCCATGATGTCATTTATATGTGGAATCTAAAAAATGCAACAGACTAGTGAATTCAAGAAAGAAGCAGACTCACAGATACAGAGAACAAGCAAGTGGTTACCAGTGGGGAGGGGATTGGAGCAATATAAGTGTGGGGGTGGGAGGTACAAACTACTGGGTGAAAGATAGGCTTGTGGATGTATTGTAAAACATGGGGAATATATCCAATATTTTTTAATAACTGTAAATAAAAAGTAACCTTTAAAAATTGTATTAAATTCTAAAATTTTTTAACTAAATAAAACTTTCTTTTGTTAAAAGATAATTTTTTAATTAAAAATAAATAAATATAGAAATGAAACAAGATTGAAAATTCAGATAGATGTTTACATTTTTTCTTATGGAATTTTGGAAGTATTCCCACTCTTTAAAAAATTGCTACTACAGAGCTGTAGCATTTATCTCATAAATGATTACATATACTATTTGGCATCTGTTATGTTGTGTCTAATCAAATAAATGCTTCTCTTTAAGTTTTCTCATATCCTTACAAATATAAGTACAATTTATTATGCAATTTTATAATCATGAGCAACAATTACAATACTTTAAAACTGGGGAGGGGGGACAACCTTGAGGTTTATCAGATTTCTTCATTTTATAGATGTTAGCAGTGACCTGCACAACACCATCTTCATTATTACAGGAAATTTTAAGAGGAAACTGGGTATCTAGCTTTTTGCCTTATGCTTTTTCCTGTCATTTATTTGGCAACACATGTGAATTTGGTGGTTAGCTCTACTTCAGCAGTCCTCAACTTACATTCTGAAGAGAAGATATCCAATCCAAAAATAGACCATTTTGCCTCTTTTGGTACAATCTCAGTACATGAAACACACACACACACACACACACACCCCGTGATATCTAATTGCCATAAATTATTTGTAAATTCACACTAGAAAAATGCACTTACTCGCACAATATACCTACATCTTTTTTGTGAACTCACAAATCTTTATTTCTGTTGCCTTGTCATCGCTTATTCACTAAAGCATTCCGAGTGACAGGAAAAAGTGTGATCTAGTTACAGTAGAAGACAAAGTTCTCAATGGTAGATTTCAAGGGAGAGAGAGAGAGTCACAGTCAACATCATTACCTCAGCATTTGTTATTTTCCATTATTCCCGGTACATGGTAGGTACACAAATGTATTTGTTGACTTGGTTTCAATTTTATTTAAAAATGGAATATCTGGCAAATGTTGACCAAGCATTCATGGTGGTCTTATCACTTACGCACTGATTTAACGTGACAGAACTTTATTCAGACTCCTGTCTCCCCCACAAGACCCTGATCTTTGGCTTGCCTCACCCAACCCAGTGTGAGCAAGCACTGAGTATAGAACAATTCCTCTTTATAGCTCATTTTGATGGTCAGCTGACCATAGATAAAAATATTCTCCAGCAGACCACCTTGATCAACGAGGTCAGTTTACCTTCATTAGCTTGTCCAGTTTCCCCTGAAAAGTTCCTGCCAGCCCTGTGTGCCCCTCCTTATAAAGACAAGGCTCTTTCTGTTTGATTTTGCAATGACTGTAAATCCTGAGGTTAGAGCTCTGCTGCACTACTCTTTTCTCAACAAAGTTTCTCCTTCCCCAATTCCAGATCTGTTTCCATTTTACATCATTAGACTTAGGTCACAGAGGAGGAAATTTCCTTTACCATGTCTTTCTCCTCTGAAAGCAGTGATCTAGTAACATTATATTTGTGGTGTTAGGACACCTTATAAATTTTTTAAAAACTATATTTTTATTCTTAATAATTCCTTTAACATATTCAAGTAATGGTATTGGTGTCAGAGGGTTTGTAGTAGAGAACAATGAGGTATTCTGAGCTGCTGACAGCAATGTCACACTCTTAAATATAACTGCAGGGGAGCCTAATCAGAATTCACATTTTATATCCAAACTGTATTTCTGAACAGCAGTAAGATAAGCTATGTCAGGAAAGTCAGCATAACTAAAATCAGTACACCTTCAGTGTCTTAATACCGTCTGCGATGCGCTCAAGATAGCTGCTTCAGGACAGTAAGGCTTGAAATATGGTTACTGGTTTGAACTTCATGTGTGAAGAAAAAAAAAACATTTAACAAAGAAAATAATGTAACATAAAGTGCTCTAAGGAGAGACTATAATGTATCTGGCATTAAAATTCCACATGTCAGAACATTATTATTGAATTATTTTTCTGTGTCTTATTTAAATACCACATTATTTCTAAAGCAGTTACTATGAGATATTATCTTCACTTTGCTACTTACTCTGTTCCAAGACTTCAAAAAACCTTGGAACTACTTTATAGAGTTAGCTCCTTTATAGAGTTAGCTCCTTTATTAAGGTATGGGAAGATGAAGTTGTTCAGGAGACAGCGTTACAGATTGGGAGAATGACTGGTAGCTCTTTTTTTTTTTTCATTTGCAGCAAAAATATCACAGTTTATTAGAGTTCACCCAAGTGAGTCCTTATTTTAATGGAATCTGAATTCTACTATACATGCTTTGTAGAAAGTGATATCTTCCAAAAGGTGGAAAAGTTGAGACCTTGGCTTGGACTCAAACACTTGGCTTGGCATTTTTATTATATTTTAAAAGATATTATTCATGGGCTATGCTGAAATAACTATGGATATATTTCAACCATTTCTACTTTTACCTCTGAAATTTTGGAACATCAGTTACAGCACAATGAAGGGAACAAAGAAGTGTAAACCACAAGGAGGTTTTTGTTTTAGTTTTTTTGTAGAGGTACGATTTATTATAAATTAGTCATTATAACTAAAATGCCCAGTCTTAGGCCTTATAAATTGCTGAAATAGTTCTCTCTCTGTATGTATGAATATATATATACAAATATATATAGATTTAGATATATATCAAATATATAATGTGCAATACAATTTAAAATACATATAAAATACAATAACATAATGTACAAAAACACAGAGGAAGGAACACACAAAGTGTTTTAAGGACACAAAGAGAAGTCAACTTGGATGGATCAGGCAGGATAACCAATCACTGAGAGAGAAAACTAATGGAGATGCTTAGGACTAAAAAATGGGGTCTTCTAAAGTCAGGTGAAGAAACTTGTACTCCTTCTTGTGGTCTGTCAAGATGAACTAATGACTGGTTTTAATACACTTAATTATTTATACAAAATTAATCTGTTGTGGATATTCTGAAAGGTTATGGATGATAAAGCTGAAGGCCTGGAGATCATTTTGAAGGAAATTTCACATAATTCTTTTATGAAATAATGAAAGCCAAGGAGGAAAATGGTAGAGTAGACCAAGCCTCTGGTCTTGAGTCCATCAGAAGAGGGTTCAAGAACAACCATCAGTGAGTTTCTCCAAGTCTTTTTTACCTCATCTGTAAAATAGGAAAAGCAGTATCTTCCTCATTCTATTGTCATGAGCATTGAATAAGACAGCTCACACAAAGTTGTAAGTACACACTGTGCTTTAACCAGAAAATAACACTGCATGAGAGCACCAAGAAAGAAGTGATTAATTCTAGCCAGAGCGGACAAGAAGAGGGTGAGGAACATTTAAAGAAGAGGAGATACAAGAATTCAACTTTGAAGATGATCAGACTTCCAATAATTGGGTTTCACTTATAGGTTTGCAGCCTAGCATGAATTTGGGAGGTCTGAGATGCAACTGAATTATAAACTATCCCCATTATCTTGTCTGTTTCTGTGAGAAGGAGACTATTCTGAAAGAAAGAAGGACTGGCCGTCCCCTTTACACAGGCCTGAGTTTGCTTCATGTGAGTTTTTTTTCTCATCAAATGTCTCTTTATCACAACTTAATTTCCCTAGGATTAAAAATATTTAAGACTTGAAAATCCCCCCCAAAAAATTATTCATAATTATCCCATTTTAAATATTGGTTTTTAAGTGGCCCAGAGCATGATTAGATTATAAATGCTCATTCCCATGATCATGTCTGAGACTGGTGTCACAGTGAAGACCTCCTCATTCACGTGTTAGAAGTTAATGATGGCTGTTGTCTGGTACCTCAGTTGGAAATTTGGGCTGGAACACCTACATGGGGACTGTGAATATATCCTTGGCCCCCAGAGAACAGCTGGTTCCCAGGAGTGAGCCTTCCAACAGAGCCAGGTGGAAGCTATGCTATATTTGATGACTCAGCCTTGGATGTCACATAGCATCATTTCCATCACAGTCATAGAAATTCCTAGATTTAAGAGGCAGGAATATTCTCTCAGTGGGAAAGAGTCTATGTCACATAAGAAGAGTATACAATATGGATAATTTGCTGCAGCCATCTTACAAAATACAATCTCTGTTTGCTGTCTGATGGAAAATAATAATACTACAGCTGCTATGGATGTAAAATATAAAGTTTTTGGAACATTTTAAGTACCCAATAAATACTAATTATGTTCTCCCTTTAATAAGCAATGAAGTAATTATTCACTTATTATATACTCTGCTTATATTTGATTCAAGTCTCAGGAAGCATCAAAAATCTCATGTTTTGTATCACAGTGATTACTTACATTTATTTTTAAGTTATTTTTTGTTATGTCTGTTGCATATTGCTCCAGTAATGTGTAAAAAGTAGCCAGAAGACGTGAGTAACACACATAGATTTATTACTCAAATGTGTGAAGTCAGGTGAGAACTCGCTAGGAAGGTTGGCTGATCCTGACTGGTTCTGCTCATGTGTTTGGGAGTTGGCTGGTTGATGTCTGGGGAAACTGAGGTGATTTGACTCTACTCCACTTACAGTGGGGTATACTGACAAATTGTCCCTAAAGGAAAAAAAGGAAGTGCAAAGAAGACCTGATTTGTAGAATTTGCTCATTTCTGTGACACAAATACTCCCATCGTGGCCAATTTCAAGCTATCAGTGGCTTAACAATTGGCTCACAAAATTCTTAAATACTTAACAATAAAGTCTTGCAAACCTGTACAAATCAATTTTAGCATATCATCGTGACATACCTCTCTTTCCAAAAGAGAAGCCTGGGAATGTTTTCATGTTGATAGCAGAGTTTTTAAAAAAGGTAGGGCCCAAATATATAAAACCATTTCGAACTTTTGCTTGGGTCATGTCTGTCACTTGCCATTAGCCAAAGCAAGTCACATGGTTGAACCCAGTGTCAAGGGGTGGTGTAAGTCATTCTGCTCATGGTGGGAGGGCCCTGCAGAGTCACATGACAAAGGAATTTGGTCTAGATTTAAGGCCATCATTGTAATCTACTACACTGGAGAGTCTTACATTTTGTTTAAAGAACCTGCTTTCTGCATTTGTGTATTAATTTTAAAACTGAGGCAAAAATATCTACAATGATTTCATAATTTGACAACATATATTTTGAACAACCAGGGTCATTTGCCTGACTATTTTGATGAAATCAATTTGTCTGAATTTTTCTTCTTATTGGGACACAAATTCTGTTACTGGTATGAGTTTATGAACATGTAAGAAAGTCCAGAAGTGACACAGAAATTTTATTTTATTATTATTATTTTCTTAGTCTGAGATAACATAAATTTTTTCCCACTTTGAGGAGATCATTTCTGGCAGCCAGCAATCTTGTGGTTGATTAGAATTCAGGAGAGATAGGCTGCTAGCATGTGTAATGAAAAAAAAAAAGAGTTTGGGACTGTTTTCAGAGGATATTAAATGTTGATGGTCCCTGGAGGTACTGTTTGCTTTCTTAGGATTGAATTACCTTGTGTTTATAAACATTAAACCCTGGCTCAGTCTAAAATTCTGAGTTCAGATTTTTTTTTTAATTTGTTAATAATGCCTATTTGATCTTTACTTGGCAAAGAAGAATGAACCAATTCTGAAAATAGAATGCTGTCTACTGAGACCTAAGATACATAACCTTACTGTTAAGTTTAATAGCACATTATCCATTGCAAAAGGCGTTGCCTCTGCTGGTATGACCATGACAGGTTCATAATTATTTCAGTAGGGTTCTTTCTTCATCTTTCTCCTCTCGTTACTCCTTCTTTTCAACCATTCAGAAACAAATTTTGTCTTGAAATATTTAAGAAAATCCTAGCTTTTCTTTGTAATGTATGGGTTAAACTGGCTTCAGGCAGGGGGTGGGGGCAGTTGTCTAACTCAATAGAACATAAAATGCTGCAAATGCTCTGACAAAAGCATAGATAAAAAAAAAAAAAAAAAGAACAGATCTCTGTGCTTTGTGAGGAATTTACCCAAAGAGCACTGAGTGGCTCCTATAGAAAATAAAACTGTATTGTAAATCACTAGTCTATCATCCCTGCTTGGAGCATATGTCACTTCCAGATGACAGCACAATGAATTAAACACTTTTAACAAATAGTAATAAGTTAATAATTCAAAACTGTTTCCGTCAAAATATCTTAGGGAGTTTCATTTGCATTATTTGATTTAGTTACTGATTGAAAGGTTAGTATTATTACCCTTTTTATTTTGTTTTACTGAATTTTATTTCCTCCCAATTGATAATTTTATATTTGTCAGTTGCATTAGTAATTCTGGTAGTAGAATTCATAGGATATAATTAATATAATATATTTTACTTAATTGCAATGATAGAATAATTGCAGGATTTATAATATGAATCACATATTTTCTACTAGAGGCACTTTTCTTCTCAAGATCCCCTCTGTTCTTTGACATTTTATTTCATTTACATTGTTTATTAAAGAATTTTACTGAACAACTGGTTCCACATAGCTCTTTGCCTACTGAGTTCTCTACGTTTCTTTCTGGATCACTCAGGGGTTACATTCCCAAAGAAGACTTCCCTGTGTAATTCAACATTTTTTTTCTTTTTAAATTTTGAGAATATTTCTATAATAAGCCTCAAAATGATATATATGTGTGTGTTTGTGTATATATACATATATATATATATATAATTTCTCTCAAAGGTTGAATCTATTCATTGTTCTTCAACAAGATTGCAATTCTATTGATGCACTGAAGACAATTTTGATTTATACTTTTGGATCTGGCAGAAACTCATGTTTGATTGGTGCCCTCACTGAGAATACTTAGAAGAGTTGGATAAAATATCCAGAAAAACTCTCTGAAGGTGTTAGAAAGCTACCATGCCTCCAAGATCTGAAGGGCTAAGCTCTTTGACAAAGGGAAGTATAGACAGATAAGCCTGATGCTTGGTGCTGTGTGTTTTCTTGTAGCATTTTCAAACTGAAAAGCAGTGTCCTAGAAGCTGAACAGAACTTCAGGCTGTCTGCCAGGATAAAGAAAATAGCTGATAGAGTTTAGACTCTGCCAAGTGGAGGAGCCAACTTAAACACTCAGCATTTTATGGGGGACTCCAAGGGCCTGCATTCTTAGATTAAGTGCAAAGCAGCATTCTTCAAAAGAGCACAATCAATCCTTAATTCAACCCCTGATATAAATTATGGTAAATTGTCCCTAATTCACGTATACTCAAGAAACAAATTTCTACAAAGCAATAGTAATCAATCAAGTAGCAAATCAACATTTATGGTCAGTTGTTTTTTGACAAGGGTGCCAAAACAATTCAAAGGGGGAAAATAATATATTTTTTAAGAAATGTTGCTAAAATAAGTTGATACCCACATGTGAAAGAATAAAGCTGAATCCCTACCTCACACCATATACAAACATTAACTCAAAATAGATGATTAAAAATCACATATCTGATAAGAAACTTGCATGTAAAAAACTTTAAAACAATAAAAAAGTGATCTCAATTTGTAAAAGGCAATAGATCTGAAAATATATTTGTTCAAAAAAATACACAAATGACTAACAAGCACATGAAAAGATGTTCAGTATCATTAGTTAAATTCCAATCAAAAACACAACCAGTACCATTCCACACTCACTAAGGTGGCTGTAATCAAAAGGCAGTAAATATCACACGCTGGCAAAAACCTGGCGAAACTGGGACCTTCATAAACAGCTGGTGAGAATGAGCCAGAACACTTGGCTTTGAAGACCAGCAGGGCTTACTTTCAGTAGAGCCAGTGGGCTGTGGGAAATAGAGACTCCATCCTTGAAGGATATAAGCAAAAATCTCACACTTTCCAAGACCTGGGGCAGAAGCAATAATTTGAATGAAGCCTGGGTCAGACCCATCTCATGATCTTAGAGAGCCTCCAGGAAAAGCAAGAGGCAACTGGCACTCACTCTGGGGACATAAACAATGGTGGAAGCAATTCTGGGGGGCTCATCCTTCCACAAGGACACGGATGCTGGCAGGCACCATTTTACAAACCTCCCTCTAGCTTGTCAATGCCAGGACCTAGCCCCTCCCACAGTCTGCCAGTGCCAGTAATGAAACACCTCAGGGCAAGCAGTTAGCCAGAGAGGGACACAGTCTCACCCACCAGCAGGTTGGCTGCCTTAAGACACAATGAGTCCCGAGCTGCCATGGGACAAATCTCTACCCACGTGGGGGCCCAAGGCCCAGTTCTGCCCAGCAATGAGCCAGCACTGGCCTCTGGACCCTGGCCCTGTCCACCAGCAGGCAGCTGCACAGCTGACCATGCCAGAGGGCAGCCTGCCCACCAGTAGGTTGGCACTAGCCCCAGGATGCTCTGGGTCATGACCTTGCTTAGTAGCAAGCCACCCCAAGCTCTGGGCCACCATGGGCCCCTCAAACAGCCTCCTCAGGATCCAAACACACCCACTAGGGGGCCAACACCAGCTTCAGGATCCCCTGGACCTCATAGCCAGGAATGTCAAGAATGGGCCCCACTCACCAGGAGGGCAATATTAGAGCCCAGAGATGTAGATTGTCACCATATACCCTAGAACCTGGCCGCTCACCAGCAGGCTAGCTAAAGACTTGGGCCCTGCAACCAACTGCTTCGTGACTCAGCCCCACTCCCCAGCAGCTGGCAGCCTCCACACAAGTTAGGGCCTGGCAATCAGCTAGACTGGGGGCCAGCCATGCCTGCCAGACCACCCACAACAGTCAGCCTTCCACACAAAGGGACCCATGCAGCCCACATGGGAACATCCCTAAAGCACGTAGCTTTCGTGACCAGAGGGGAGTGTGCTGCTGGGACACATAGGATATTACCTACAAGCAGCCACTTCTCCAAGGTTGGGAAATGTAAACAACCTACTAAGTGCATGGAAATAAAAAGAGCACATTAGGCAAAATAAGGCAACAGAGAGATATGCTCCAAATGAAGGAATAAGATAAAACCCCAGAAGAGCTAAGTCAAATGGAGAGACGCAATCTACACAACAAAGATGCTCAAAGTACTCAGGAGAATGGATGAACAGAGCTCAAGTTAGAAGTTTTCAACAAAGATTTAGAAAATATAAAGAAGAACCAAAAATGAAGACTACAATAACTGAAATGGGAAATATACTGGAAGGAATGAGCAGTAGATTAGATGATCCAGAGGAATGGGTCAGTGACCTGAAGAAAGAGTTGTGAAAATCACTCCAGCAGAACAGAAAAAAAGGAAATAATAATAATTTTAAAAAAAGAAATGAGAACAACATAAGAGACCTCTGGGACATCAGCAAGTGTGTTAACATTTGTGTCACAGAGGTCCCAGAAGGAACAGACAGAAGGAGAAAACAGCAGGTAACATACTTGAAGACATAATAGCTGAAAACTTCGATAACTTACAAAAGTAAAAAAGACATCTAGGTCCGGGAAAGACGGAGGGTCCCAAACAGGATCGACTTACAGAGGTTCACATGAAGATAACTGTCTGAAAACTTCGATAACTTACAAAAGGAAAAAAGACATCTAGGTCCGGGAAAGACGGAGGGTCCCAAACAGGATCGACTTACAGAGGTTCACATGAAGATAACTGTAACTGAAAAAACAAAAATTAAAGATAAAGAGAAAGTCCTCAAAACAACAAGGAAACAATAGTAAATCGCATACAAGAAAACTCCCATCAGGCTATCATCTGACTTTTCAGCGGAAACTCTGCAGACGATAAGGGAGTGGCACAATATACTTAAAGAGATGAACGGGAAAAATCTACAACCAAGAATACTCTACCTGGCAAGGCTATCATTAAGGTTTGAAGGAGAGATCAAAAGTTTTATTGACAAGCAAAAGCCAAAAGAGTTGAGCGTTATCATATAGGATAAGCCCACAGCTAGCATCGTACACAACCATGAAAAGCTGAAGGTATGTCCTCTAAGATCAGGAACAAGACAAGAATGCTCACTCTTGCCACCTTTATTTAACATATTATTGGATGTCTTAGCCTCAGCAAGTAGACAAGGAAAATATAAAAAGAATCCAGATTGAAAATGAAGAAGTAAATCTGTCACTGTGGATAACTTCATACTATACATAGAAAATCTTAAAGATGACACCAAAAAACTACTAGAACTCATCATTGAATTCTGCACAGTTGAAGGATGCAAAACTAATATACAGAAAAGTGTTGCATTTCTATACACTAACAACAAACTGTCAAAAAGAGAATTTTTTTAAACCCCATTTACAATTGCATCCAAATGATTGCAATACCTAGAAATAAATCTAACTAAGGAGGTAAAAGACCCGTCTTTTGAAAACTACACAAGACTGAGAAACAAACTGAAGATGACACAAATGGAAAGCACATTGTGTGCATGGATTGGAAGAATTAATATTGTTAAAATGAAAATAGTACCCAAGGTAATATGCAGATTCAATGCAATCCCATCTAAATAGCAATGGCATTTTCCACAGAACTAGTACAGATAATTCTAAAATTTGTGTGGAAACACAAAAGGCCCAGATAACCGAAACAATCTTGAGCAGAGCTGGTGGTATTATGGTCCCTGGTTTCAAACAATACTACAAAGCTACAGTAATCAAAACAAAACGGTGCTGGCACAAAAACAGACACATAGAGCAGTTGTACAGAACGAGGTGCCCAGAAATTAATCCACACTTACATGCGCAATTAATCTAGGAGAAAGGAGGCATAAATATACAATGGGGAAAAGCCACCCTCTTTCCCAGATGGTGCTGGGAAAAATCGGACAGCTATATGCAGGAATCAAACTGGACTACTCTCTAACACCACGCACAAAAATATATTTAAAACTGATTAAAGACTTAAGCATGAGATCTGAAACTATAAAACTCCTGGAAGAAAACAGGCAGTACACTTTTTCACTTAGTAACTTTTTTTTTTTGGCTGTGTCTCCTCAGGCAAGGGAAACAAAAGCAGAAATAAACAAATGGGGCTGCATCACACTAAAAATTTTTGCACTTGGAAGGAAGCTATCAACAAAAATCTACCTACTAAATAGAAGATATTTGCAAATGACGTATCTGATAAGAGGTTAATATCCAAAGCATACAAAATACTATTACAACTTAACAAATCAAAAGGACAAACAACTGGATTAAAAGCTGGGCAGAGGATCTGAATAGACATTTTTCCTAAGAAGACATATGGGCATAGGAAAGAAGTCAATGGGCACCTGAAAAGAGTGTTTGGCATCACTAACCATCAGGGAAATGCAAATAAAATCTACAATGAGATATTATCTCACACCTGTCAGAATGGTTATTATAAAAAGACAACAAATAACAAGCGTTGGTGAGGATGGGACCCCTCGTGTAGTGTTGGTGCAACCTCTACAGAAAAAAGTAATGAGAGTCCTTAAAAATTAAAAATAGAACCACTTCATGATCCTGGGTTATTTACCCAAAGAAAACCAAAACACTAAATATAAGAGATTTATCATCCCTATGTTCATTGCAGCATTATTTACAATAGCCAAAATATGGAAGAACTTAAGTACCCATAGATAGATGAATGGATATAGAGTATGTGATATATATACAAAGGAATATTACTCAGCCATGAAAAGAATAAAAGCTTCCCATTTGCAACAACATGAATGGACCTAGAGAGTATTATGATTAATTTAAAAAAATCAGACAGAAAAGGATAAATATTATATGATTTCCCCTATATGTGGAATCTAAGAAACAAAACAAAGGAAGAAACATGACAATCCAGAAAATAGAGTTATAAATACAGAGAATAAACAGGTGGTTGCCAGACGTGAGAGAGGTGAGGGAAGAAAAGAATTAGCTGAGGAAGATTGAGGTAAAAATTTCCAGCTGCAAAATAAATGAGTCATGGGGATAAAATATACAGTGTGAGGAATATGGTCAATAACTATGTAATAGTATGGTGACAGATTATAACTAAATTTATCATGGTGATCATTTGGAAATGTATAGAAATATTGAATCACTATGTTATATAACAGAAACTATTATAGTGTTGTCAGTTACTTATACTTCAAAAACAAACACATGAAAATAAATCAGATTTGTGGTTACCAGAGGTGGAGTTGAGAGGTGGGGAATTGGATGAAGATATTTAAAAAGCACAAATTTCCAATTATAAGTAAGTATGTAGTTGTGATGTAATGTACATGAAAAATACAATTAACATTGTACGTTATGTATGAAAATTGTTGGGAGAAAATCCTCAGAATTCTCATCACAAGGGAAAAAATATCTTTTCTATTTCTTCACATTTGTATCAATATGAGATAATGAATATTAACTAAACTTATTGTGACAGTCACTTCATGACGTACACAAGTAAAATCACTATGCTATATACCTTGAAATTATACAGAGCTGTATGTTCGTTGCATCTTAATAAAACTGGGAAAAAAATAGAAAAACTGACATTCAAAGCCACATCACTAGTTGGTGGCTAGACTGACACTTCGTCTTATAATTTCTGAAATCATTCCTTTGATGCCTCTGATTCCATACAGAATTATCAAAATGATTTAAAAATAATTACAAAGCTTATATGTCACCAACCTCCAGCTGGTCGTAGAGCCAGGAAAGGCTAAAAAACAGAATGCAAGCACTAATTTTCACTTCGCACGTGAGTACATTTATACAACAAAATAAACTTCTATTAACCAATATCCTCAACTAATTGAATTCACCACATCACAGTGTTGGCAGCAAATGGCAACAACACAGGTCAATATTACAAATAGATTTGTCACCTCATGCATGTCATTTGGGCACAGCATTTCTGTGGCGTGTGTTGGGCTCAGGTCAGTTCAGTACAATCCACTAGAGCTCATTTACTTTCTCCTCTCAATATTTGACAAAGATCTGTGATAGATTTCCTCAAACAATAATACAGTAATATGTTTTTAATTCAAGAAAGTGAATACGTGCATTTTGCAAAGTATTAAAAACAAGGATGAAAGCAGAAAGGGAATTCAGGGTATTTATCCACAGACCAAGAAATTCAGGTAGCTGAAACACCTACCTTCTTCAAGAGCCTTACAGGTGATGGAGGTTTCATTATAATGCACTTTACATTTGCTAGTGTAGTTCTACTGAAAGTCATACAGTCTGAAGTGGCATTTTCCTTCTCCTCTCCTTTCCGTTTGCGTGCCATCATTAAATACCACTTACGCCGAGCCACCTGTGTATACAGCACTCAACCAAGCGTGGCGTTCCCAAAGTAATTTGGAGAAAGATGACAGCAGGTAAAATTGGAATATTCCCAGAGGGTGCTCATTCTGTATTCAGAGGTATTTCAGATATATTTTTGAAGAATTTCTTTCTCCAATTTGCATTCTTTGCAAATGCATTTCACATACTTTTCCAAGTTTACTAGCTGTATTGCAATATGTGCATTAATATTTAAGCTTATGTCAGGCAGACTTAGACATATTAATTAAGAGGCATAAATTAAAAACACGTTTATGTAACATTCTATGGAAAGCAGTTACTTTGGTGTCTTAGCTTTGGAAAGAGAAAAAAGATGCTCAAAGAACTCTTTCTGTGTTAACCCTGTCATGCCCTGGGGTACTTTTTGCCCCATCCTTAGGCTGCCCAGAGCAGCCAGTGGACTTGACTAAATAGAAAAATTCAATTATTTAATAGTTTTAATCGTAATTATAAATCAGAGAACCATTTATTCTTGGAGTTAGAACCCCCCTGCAAAATATATATATATATATATATGTATATTCCAACCACTCTGCCTAAAATGTCTCTTCTTGAAGTCCTCAAATTAGTGAACAATCGTAGCTTCCAAAAGCTACTCACTCTGGCTTTGCAGAGCTCCTGAGGGACTTTCAATGTATCTATGGTAGACAGATATCTGGTCTCCAAGATCTTCTCTTCTCACTTCTCTCCCTGTACTTATGTTACTTGGCAAAGCACATGTGCAGAAATAAATACAAGCAGAAGGGCACACTAGAGATCGCAAGCATGAGAAAGCTTCAGTGTCAAGGAAAGAGCAACATCAGTTCTGCAACCGTAAGGAACTGAACTCTGCCAATAATCCCAAGGAGTTTGGAAGTGAATTATTCCTCAGCGCCTCCACTTAAGATTCCAGCTCAGCTGACATCTTGACGTCACCCTGGGAGCCCCAGAGCAGGAGACCCCGCTAAGCCATGCTATAACCAGACTTCTGAGCCATAAAACAGTGAGATAATAAATAGGTCTTGTTTTAAGCAGCAAATTAGTGGTAATTTGGTTAACGGCAGTAGAAAAACAATACAAGTTAGAAGTATACAAGGTCCTAGAAATCTTATTGTTCAACACGCTTATTTATTCATAAGGAAAGTAAGTTTTGGGTGGGAAGGGACAGACTGGGAGTTTGAGATCTGCAGATGCTGACAGGTATATATAGAATAGATAAATAAGCTTATACTGTACAGCACAGCGAAATATATTCAAGATCTTGTAGTAGCTCATGGTGAAAAAGAATATGAAAATGAATATATGTATATTCATGTATGACTGAAGCATTATGCTGTACACCAGAAATTGACACATTGTAAACTGACTCAATAAACTCAATAAAAAAATTTTATTAAAAAAAGTAAATTAAAGTAAGCTTTAAGGAAAGTTAAACATATGCCCAAGGCCATAGTTTGTAAGTTACACTGTCTTTACTACCACATACTAATCTCCTAATCTTTCCCACTGCATTAATTTGCTGATTTGTTTATTAAAAACAGTACTCAATCAACTATTTCATAAGAAACGAAGAAGGCAGAAAGTTTGGGATCCTCTGGGGGTATATTTTTGAGCTACAATTATATTCCCAGTACTGTTAATATGTTATTTATTTTACAGAATTCTGGTATGTAAACTATTCGAGTTATAAGATGTACACAATAAGGCTATTACAAAAATATAAGTATCAAACCATCTATAGAAGCTATTTGGTAAAAGTGAATTTACCAAAAAGAAGTTTGACTTTCAATGAGAAGAATAAAGGAAATTTTCATAGAAATGCCAGCATTGGTCTTGAGACTCAAAGATGTGACAGTACGCTGCTACATTTCCGTTTCTCTGCATAGTTCTTGCTGCTCACATATGGACTCTGAGAAGACTGAAAAAGCCATGAGGAGCACTCCATGCTTGGGATCAGACCATTTGCCCAGGCCTGTCTCTCTTCAACCCTTTAAAATTTCTTTCCTGGATGGGTAACCCAATTTGCTTGATTCTACCTAAAAGTATTTGAATTCAGTAAACAAGATTGTTAGGGCATCTCTGGTTCTTTCCTGATTCTTATCTTTCGTGACTTATTCCAACAATTTACCCTTAGCATAATACATCACAACTACAGGCAAAGGTATTACTTATTTCTGGGTAACATTATATACCACATCTAACTGGTCCACGTGGGATATCTAAAGGTAGAATTTGGATGACTTAAAACTAAGGAATCTATCAATTCCTAGGGATGTAAATACATGAACCAAAATGCAGGATGGTATGAATGAGATCCTTACTGTAAGAGTGTATTATTCTATTTACCCTGAGTACAGGGTGCCTGAAGGAGAAAAACACATACAGAGTATATTACAAAGTTAACCTGGCATGAGATAGCAAAAGATCTTAAATGCCAAGTTGTGAAATTTGGAGAGATTATTTATTCATTCATTCATTCATTCATTTACTGGAGATATTGGGCATTCATTCAATCATTCATTCATTCATTGGTAATATTGGGCATGCATTCATTCATTCATTCATTCATTCATTCATTCATTGGAGATATTGGGAAGCCTTTGGGTAAATTGGCAGAGAAGAATGAAAAGGCTAGTCCAAATTTTTAGAAGGCTCCTCTAACTGTATATAGGATGAACTGACTCTTGAAGGAAGTCAAAATAAGTATGATTTGGTGAAACAAAGCAAACTGAGATTTGCACGTCTACTGTGGCATAAACTGATAAGCTTTTTCACTAAACCAACTTTCATTTCTTCTCGAAGACTACAGAATCAGTTAGATGTGGCCATGTGATGAAGCTTTAGCCAATGAAGGGGGTTTAACATGTTGCTGCTCTTCCAGGGTTCTATTCAGAAAAACACCCCATTCTCCATATTTTTCATGCTCATTCCAATCTTGCAAGCTTTTAAGTTGCAACAAAGGGGACTTTGAAAGCCATCTATTGAAAAAAGTTGAAATGTGCCACAAAATTCTCCCTGAAGCTCCACTTGAGTAAGAGGTAACCTGCTAATCAGAGACATTTGTTGTGGACTATATGAAGAAAAAATAAACTATTATGTTTGAGACAGGAAATCGTTCCCAAAATTTTTATTTCAAACTTATTTTATTTTATTCCACCATCAGACTGACATTTGCTTGAGTTAAAAACTTTTAACATCAGTTTGTAGAATGTAAGTGTCTTTATAAGAGCATGAAGCCTTTTTCACATGGAAATATATTTTGTGTAATTGTCCATACATAGTAAATCTTAACGTGAGATTAATTTCCAAGAATGAAGGAGATCAAGATGATGGAGTAAGAGGACATGAAACTCACTTTTCTCCATGAACACAGCAATAATACACCTGTATGTGGAAAAATTCTCACAGAAAACTAACTGGAAACTGGCATAAGGACTCCTGTACAGTCACGGCTGTAAGAAAGACACACATGTAATTGGGTAGAACGGGAAGAAGGGTATCACATCCCTCCCATGTGCCTCCTTGGGAGGGAAATAAGCAGAACAGAGATACTGCATGGGCAGACACTCGCCCTGGGGAGTGAGTGGCGCAAGCCAAAGACCAGGCGTTCCAGTGCTGGGGTCCTGCTCACAGAAGACAAGCCACTTAGACTGCTTGGAGAACCATTCCGACAGAGGGACAGGCTGGAGGAACCTAGGCTCCCCCTGTGAGGGGAGTGCGGGTGCCGATTCCTCCCCAGGCAAAGTGGAGAGAGGTCTGCCCTAGAGCTATCACCTCGCCATGCCCTCAAGTGCAAACCAAGAGAACACCCGACCCAGCTCACTCCCCACCACAGCTGGGCGCTGAATCTAGGACAGGACCCCAGTCTAGAGAGCAAGACGTGACTTGGGGGCCCAAGGAACAGCCCAGGTTGGGCGGCAGCAGCCACAGTTGATCCTTACCCAAGGAACACCCTCGAAACAGCTGGGACCTCTGACATCAGTGTGGCTGCCAGAATTGCCACGACCACTTCAGCATGCGCCCCAGCCCAAACCAAGGAAATGATCTGGGCCTGCCCTCTCCACACCACAGGCTAGCATGGGATCTGGGGTGACCACAATAGAAGGAAAGACACGACATGGGCTGTATCTGAGCAAATACACAGATGCTTACCCAGGCAGAGCATCTGATCTCTTTAAATGCACAAGCCCTAATTACTTCAGCACTTTCCTCCTTTGGGACAAAGGCCATAGTGTGGGGAGAAAGGAAAATATACACCTAAAGGGACCACAGCCTTCTTGAATACAGTCCTCAGAGCTTCCCCTTTCAAGATCACAATAAGTAACTCTGTCACCTAAATTCCTAGAGACAGAGAACCTTAAGCAAAATGAAAAGGAAGACGAAATACTTTCCATTGAAAGAACAAGAGAATACTGCTGAAAAAATAAATAATAAAATAGAAATAAACCACCTACCAGATAAAGAATTTGAAACGTTGGTAATAAAAATGCTAACTGGATTAGGGAAGAGAATTGATCTGAACACAGATCATTTTAACAAAGAACTAGAAAATAGAAAGAAGACACAATCAAAAATAGATAATTCAATATCCAAGATTTTTAAAGCTCCCAAATCAGTGAACAGCAGACTGCATGACACATAAGAACACGTAAGTGATCTGGAAGATAGAATAATGGAAATCATGCAATCAGAACAGCAGACAGAACAATAAGCAGTTAAAAAAAGAGAGAGAGGAGTGGTGTGCAACACGCAGGATCTCTGAGATAACATCAGAAGTTTCGATATTTGCTTTACAGGGGATCCAGTAGGAGAAGAGAGAAAGAAGGAAGAAATTATAGCTGAAAACTTCTGACACCTAAAGAAGAAAACAGATACCCAGGCACAGGCAGCACAAGGGTCCCAATAAAGAAAAACCCACATGGACCCGCACCAAGACACATCATCATTAAGATGGGAAAAGTTGAAGATAAAGAGAGGATTCTGAAGGCGGTAAGAGAAAAATACAAGGTAGTACACAAGGGCATCCTTATAAAGCTATCAGCTGATTTTTCTGCAGAAAATATGCAAGCCAGAAGGGAGCTCCATGGTATATTCAAAGTGCTGAAAAGGAAAACCTGCAACCTAGGATATTCTACCCAAGGTTCTCATTGAGAATAAGAGCAATAAATAAGTCTCAGACAACCAAAGCTAAAAGAATGCAGCAATGTTAAACCTGCCCTAAAAGGATCTTCTTTACATTCCATTCACTCTGCAAATCCCTCCACAACATGCCTTCCCATGAGCTCATCTGCCTGATTTTCAAACCTCCTTTCCCTTCATACACTCTATGTGTCAGTCAAATACATAAACATCCTACCAAGACAGATTAAACCCTACTTTATAAATAGAATGCTTTTACCCATACTGTTCCTTCCGCCCACTATGCACTCCTGTAATCTCTCCATGTCCAAATTTTTCATATTCTTTTAGAGTCAGTTTAAATTACACTTCTTGCTTAAAGCCACTTCTGTTGCACCCGGTTGTAAACACTTTGTCTGTATCTCTCTTATAATAAATAGTTTAAAAAATAAAATATTTTCTTATTCATCTTTATAATTTATGTTTATTGAAGGATGAATCTCAAAAAAGGAAATGTCACTTGTAATTCCAGCACACAAAAACAAATACTGCTAGAATTTTGATGTTTAATATTCAGTATTTTTACCAGTATATATAAATGGTAACAGATTATATATGTATTTGTAAATATTTTTATTAAGTTACTATTTTAAAATTACAAAAGTGACATATGTTCACTGCAACCAATAATGTCCCAAAGGTAAATATAAACTAAGTATCTATGTATCTATAGAGATATAAATATGTATATTTAAAGATATGCAGAATTACATATACATAAAAATATACACACAATTATAGGACATATTGTTGACTGTGTTAACAAAGTAAAGGAACAGAGACTTAGTTGAGAAAAAGAAAAGAAAGCTTTTACTTCGAGTTTGTTTGGACTGCAGCCTGGGAAGCACAAATCCAAAAATGCACTTCAATTGTGTTCCACTAAAACGGAAGAAGCTTATAAAGTCAAAAATTGCATGATCTCCATCACATACCATGTTTGTTAAGGATTATACTTGGAGCTAGCAAAAAGTAAGGGTGATGTCAATCACAGATTGGTTGAGGTTTGAAATAATTACACAGTTGTGAACGTGGGTAGAACTTCACAAGAGTGCAGCTAGCAGATATTGTTTTAAAAAGGTGTTGTTTTCACTTAGAACAACATTCTTCAGATGTCATTCTAAGTGAATGCCTAAGGTTTCTAATGTCATTTTAAGTGAAGTAACCCAGAAAGAGAAAGAAAAATACCATATGATATCACTTATATGTGGAATCTAAAAAAAAAAAAAGACAAATGAACTTATTTACAAAACAGAAACAGACTCACAGACATAGGAAACAAACTTATGGTTACCAGGGGGGAAAAGGGGGTGGGAAGGGATAAATTGGGAGTTTGAGATTTACAGATACTAACTACTATATATAAAATAAATAACAAGTTTATATTATATAGCACAGGGAACTATATTCAATATCTGGTCATAACTTATGGTGAAAGAGGATATGAAAAACGAATATGTGTGTGTTTCTATATGACTGAAGTATTATGCTGTACACCAGAAATTGACACAACATTGTAAACTGACTATATACTTCAATAAAAATAGATTTTTTTAAATGTGAAAAGAAGAAAAATGATATTGTTTTAAAAAGAGCTGGTGGTGCTCTTGAATTTAATACTGTACAGAAAGTTCAAATTCTCAGTGATTCAGGACTGTGTCTGAAGCCACACTCACAATGGCCACCCACCTCGATTTTGGACACCTGAACAATAGTTACTCCATTTTGATTTTTAAATGATCTTAAATATGTCATCATTTGTTTAAAGAAGAATGGACCTGTACTTTCCTCACTACACTAAATTGCTCTTCTCACTTAACGGCATGTTATAGAAATCTATCTATCTTACCTCACGTAGGTCTAGATTGTTCTATGTAACAGCTAGATTCCATTGTATGGACCATAATCCTTTCGTTGTAATTTTCTGGTTGCTTCTGGTTTTCAAACAATGTTTCAATAAATAATTTTATACTTGGAGTCAACTGGGTCTCAAAGATTATTTCAAAAGTGAAGTTACAAGGGGGCACAAAGGATGTACCAGTAACCTGGAGCCAGTAATATGAAGCTATTATTATCCCTGGGTCAGGAGACACATAGAAAGATGTCTCTTCCAGAAACCAGAAGAGAGTCACATAAAGAAGGCTGTTTGAAGATGACAAATGACCTGTGGCTGAAAAGCACAACCAGCCTCATGTTCCCTCCTCTTGGTCCCAGCCAAAGGAACAAAGAGTCTGATCTCCCTTTTACCTCCTCCGCCTCCTACTGTGATTCCCAAATCTGAAGCTAAAGACCATTAAGATAATTTCTTACAGGTCAGACAGGTGGAGAGGGGAGGAGAGAGCAGGCTGCAGGAGGGGCAGTGTGTACCCGGGATAGAAAATTAAAAACATCCTTCATGCTCAAATCTGGCACTTTTATTTGTCTATGGACTAGAATCCTAAAAGATGGATTGCTGGATATGGATTCAAGAACGTATAATGCCAGATTGTTTTTCAAGAAGACTGTCATAGTTGATACTTGCATCAGCACTGCACTCTGGTTTTCATCATAAAGGTGTGTCATTTTTCTCTGTATTCTTCTGTATCAGTTTCAGTGACTGCATCGTGTCTGTTGCTTTCACCTTTTTCTTTAAACATAACACAATGGAGAATGTCTCTATAAATATTTCATTATTATTATCATACACCAGATTCTTTGAATACGATTCTAGAAGTATAATTTTAGAATTTCTTGACCTAACAATCCAATTGATTTTGCATCATTTATGTGTAGGAAATTATGCTGATGCAATGATGCTTGCCAACAAGTGTCTACCTAGCAATCTATCCGGTGAAAACAGAACAGAAACACTGACAGACCAAATTAAAATGCTCAAACTACACATGTGTTATTAACAGTTCAAAACATGCTGTAAGAATCAAAGAAAACAGAGTGTGGTAGGTTAATAACCTTGGAGCAGAGTTCACGTGTGGTTGAAACACTGCTCTGTTTTGGATAAATTGCACCCCTCCCCATCTCAGATTCATATGTTGAAGTTTATTTAACATGGCTCCATTTGGAACTGGGATCTTAAGGTAGGAACTAAGGTCAAATAAGGGCATATATGTGGGGCCCTGCTCCAGTAAGACTTGTGTATTTATAAGAAACACCAAAGAGCTTGGGAACCAAGGAAAGATCGCGTGGGCACACAACAGTAAGGCAGCCGTCTGCAAACCTGCGAGAGAGCCATCACCACGAACCAAATATGCGTTCACCTTGGTTTTGGATTTCCAAGTCTCCAGAACTGTGAGAAACAAAGGTCTGGTGTTTAAGTCACCCAGTCTTCTGTAATAGCAGCCTGAGAAGACCTAATACACTGTCTTAATCATCTGTCGTAAGATGGTCACATGTCTCCTCACCCTCGCCTATCTCCCTAATGATGTGGTGACAAGGATCAGAGCTGATATGTGAGACAAGGCTCATGGTTGCAAGGTGCTAAGAGTCAACAAGTCACACTTTATTGCAGAATTGAAGGGCAGTGACACCTCCCACTGATCAGTGTGCTCAGCAACTCCAGCTTTTATTGGCATAGGACCAGATTTGGATTAATTATAATAGGTGTCACAAATATAGGTTTGTTGGATAAAATACAGGCACCAAGTTAAATTTGAATTTCAGATAAACAACAATTATTTTTAGTTCAAATATGTCCCAAATATTGCATATATACTAATACCTTAACTACTATGAGATGATAAGAAGGTATGTCACATGCAAGTAAACTGAGAAATGCTTCAGAATTAAGAAGACAGGTTCAGTTAAGTTATGTCATCTTCATTTCCCAAGATATTTTATTTTTTTTCCTAAAACTGACTGCCTGAAACATAAGTTAGAAACCAAAAGATGTCATTAAAATTCAGTTAGCATCTCAGGCTGGAATTTAGCTCAAATCTCTGGTAAAACTTTGGATGCCAATTTTGCATACATCTCAAATGTTCCTTATTGCTACCAGAGTTGCATATTTCTGTCTCTGCTTCTAAATCACTGCTAACAACAGAACAGACAATTTAAAAAATGAGAGGAACATGTACATTTGAATGAGAATTAAGTCATTGTAATTCACCAAACCAGGTAACAGTATTCAACACGTTTCCCATATCTTCCTGTTAGTTTCTATAATTGGAATAATCAATACAAACAGAAATTGATAATGTAAATGCAGACCACAAAGAAGAAACTGACTTTAAAAAAAGAGAGGAAACATTATTTATACTTCTTGAAAATCCATCGTAATTTTTATCCATTTAAGAGACACCTAGCTGATGACAAGAACACCAGATTATTTGAAGCCTCTCTAGTTGCCAACCGTTGCCAACAACTCACCAATGTCTTCCCCAGATGGTACAACTGTAAGAACCATTTATTCACATATGGGCAGCTCTATTGAGGAACAGAACAATAAGCTAATGTTCTCTGTGACCAGAAACTGCGCCCGTCCTAAGTGGCATCCAAAAACTCTGCTTGAGCACAACTATTATAATGCTGAAAATTAATGATGTATGAAAAAAAACTCAGCAAAAACTAGTAATAAAGCTCTGGATGAGTGCAGTCTTGTATGCAGGAGTGTGTGTATATGTGAACATGTATGCATGTGCATAAATGTGTGTATGTTTGTATAGGCAAGAGACAGAAAGAAAAAATAAATGAAGATGAGAATAACAGACAGACAGAGTTCTTCAATGGTAGAGACCTAATGCAGTCATGTTTTCAAGCCAAGCACTGAGTTTGGCACATAGAAAGTTTCTGAAATAAAATATGGTTGGAAGGACACACCATAAGACAGTTTATGAGAGAGGAGAGACATTATTGAGTCAGTAATTTACCATGGAAAAATCACATCTTAAAATAACATGGTTTTGCTGTCCAATAAAAAACAGTTGAAAACCTAAGAGATGAATTCTTTGAGTCTGTAAATTCACATTTTTATGATGTTTATTTGAAATTAAGTTCCAATAAAAGCTGAGTGAAATAAACATAACACTTCAAGAACAGTTGCAAAAATTTAACTTAAAGCTAGCAGCATTTCAATGGAGATTCCTTTGTTAAACAGTTGGTAGTATTTTAAGTGAAGCTATTACCACCAGGAACCTCAGGAATGACTATAAACAGAATATTGCCCCTGAAGACTGCATCTTAAAAACCTGTCAAATGTTCTTCATTGACGTTTCTTTCACTGAGTGAGTTATTCTAGCACTAAGCAATTTGTACATCATATATATTAGTCTCCTAGGCTCAAAAAGGCAATAATTTTCCAGTTTCAGTTCTCTTGAAAAGGTATATTTAATGTGTCAGATGTTACGCAGATTGACGAAATTTACCAGCCTGGCTTATAATTAGCAGAAAGTGATCATAGAATCACACAGAATCATTGAATCTTAGAGTTGGAAAATGATCCATCATGATCATCTTTGTTAGAGAAACAGTTTATGCAAGAAGACTCTTGGCAGTAATGCAACGCATAAGACGCTGGGTATTTGATTAGTATAGATGCATTTTATGAGTTTAAATCAACAATTATTTATTTATTACAAAACTAGCCAATAGAAAAAAAATGAGTCTATTTTATGTTCAGAAAAATTTCAAATCTAAGGATCTATATATAAAATACCTGGCTTAAAATGCACTTTCATAATGTGTTTAGGTTAAAAAGTCCTGATTTAACAAGTTATAATATTACAAGTGGTGTCCTTTTTAATCTATTTGAAATTTATGATTACTTTTCAATAAATTGATCTCAACTTGAAAATTTTTTTTCAATTTTGAATTTTTAAATTTGAAATTTAAAAAAATAATTTTAATATTTTCACACATTGCTTGATTCCTAAATTGGGGTCAGTGAGTAATTTGGTCAGGCATTTACAAATATTTATTGTTTAGCCAAAATAATCTTTCTAATAACATCTTACAATAGTTTAAGGTCTGAAAGTATCAGGTACAGAGGAGACTGTTAATATATATTATCTTAAACTTTTAAAAAATGATTGGTTATGGAAATGAGTCCCCTCAGGCTGCAAAGGCCAGGCTGTCTGCTTGTCTTCAGTGTGGGGGGTGGTGGCAGTGGCTGATGACTTGATGGCTTCAGCAGTCTTTGTTGCCTGATACGGCTTACAGTACTTTTCATTGACATCCTATAGTTACAAATAACTCTACAATCTCAGTAGTTTAACTAAAAAAGTTCATTTCTTATCCACAGAGTTTGCTGCTATTTTGAGGAAGTGGGGACTCTATAGATAAAGCAGCCATACTTGTGAGATCATTCCACCACGGTAGCACCAACGGGGGCAAGCACCAGTTTGGAATCCTCCCTCTAGCCCATCTGCCTTAGGGACACAGCCCCCACCACCAGCCGGCTTTCACCAGCCTCAGGTTCCCGAGGTGGCTGTCTGAATAGCCACCTAGGGACTAGGCCCTGTGCATCAGCACCTTCCCCCAGCACTACAGACCATGAGCAGAGCTGTACTGAGTCACAGCCCCGCCCTGCTGCAGGCCAGCAGCAACTCTAGGCTGCAAGGCAATGCAGACAGCCACACAAGGCCGGAGAGGCCCTCCACTGGCCTGGCACAATCCTCAAGTCTTCCTGAACCATGTGACAGCCCCATGGGGACCCAGCACCACTCTCCAGTGGGCTGGCAGCCTCTCAGTTGTGCAGACAACCATGCAAGGAGTCTAGGCTGCTCTCCAGGAGGCCCACAGCTGCCTTACAATCAAAAGGGTTGGAAGCAGCTCTCCCACAAGCAGGCCAACAGTAGTAAACACCACCAAAAAAGAAAACTACAGCTCATGCAACCCACGTATGGGGCACCACAGAGCATATAGCACTGGTGACCGGAAAGGAGCAAGCTGCTGGTCCCTTAGGACACCTCCTATATAAGGCCACGTCCCTAAAGTCAGGGAACGTAACTAATGTACTTAATACACAGAAATAATCACAGAGAATTAAGCAAAATGAAGAGACAGAGGAATGTGTTCAAAACAGAAGAATAAGACATAACCTCAGAAAAAGAACAAAATGAAGACATAAGTGACATACTTGATAAAAGTTCAAGATCCTGATCATGAAGCTGCTCACAGAAGTCAGGAGAAGAATGATGAACACAGTGAAAATTTCAATAGAGTTAGAAAATACAAGGGAGAGCCAAACAGAGCTGAAGAATACAATAACTGAAATTTTAAAATTCTCTAGAAGGAAAAGATCAGTAAAGTGGAAGACAGAGTAGTGGAAATCACCCACACTGAAGAGAAAAAGAAAAAAAAAATTTTAATGAGGACAGTTTAAGAGACCTCTGGAACAATATCAAATATACTAATATTTGCATTATAAAGATCCCAGAAAAGGAGAAGAGAGAAAGGGGCAGATAAATTATAAAATGTAATAGTAGCTGAAAACTCCCTTAACCCGAGGAAGAAAAAACAGATATCCAGGTTCAGGAAGCAGAGAGCATCACAAACAAGATGAACTCAAAGGGGTCCAAACCAAGATATCTTATAATTAAAATGATAAAAATTAAAGGAAATAGAATCTTAAAGATAGCAAGAGAAAAGCAACTATTTACACACAAGGGAAGTCCCATAAGACTGTCACCCAACACTTCAGCAGAAAGTTTTCTGACCAGAAAGGAGTGGCGTGATATATTCAAAACACTGAGGGGAAAAAAAATCTACAACCTAGAATACACTACCCAGTAAGGTTATCATTCAAGGCTGAAGGAGAAAGAATGAGTTTTACAGAAAAGCAAAAGCTAAAGAATTATCCACCACTAAGCCAACTTCACAAGACTATTAAAGGGCTTATGTAAGCAGAAAAGAAAAGGCCACAACTAGAAATATAAAAAATATAAAAGGAAAAAATCTCACTTGTAATGGCAAACATACAGTAAAGTCAGTATATTATCCAGTTATAAAGCTAGTAGAAAGGTTAAAAGACAAAAATAATAAAACTATCTATATTTAAAATAAATAGTTAAGGAATAAACAAAACAAAGAGATTTCCAACTTGTAGTCAAAAACACTCAAAGTTTGTAGGGGAAGTGTAATGTAGGGTGGTTAGATTTTGTTCAAATTGAAGAGATCATCAAGCTAAAACCACAGATAACACACACAGACAAACACACACACACATATATTTGTTGCTATATATAACCATCATTGTAATCACAAACCAAAAACTTATAATAGATACACACACAAAAAAGGGAAAGAAATGCAAACATAGAACTAAAGACAACAATCAAATCACAAGGGACTAGAACAGAGGAGGAGAAAGGAACAAAAAAAAAAAAGACCTACAAAAATAAATGAACAAAATGGAAATAAGTACATTCCTATTAATTATTTTAAATGTAAATGGTTTAAATGCTGCAATCAGAACACATTGTGCAGCTGAACAAATGAGGAAAAAAAAAACACACCCACATATATGCTGCCTACAAGAGACTCACTTTAGATCTAAAGAAACACAGAGACTGAAAGTGTGGACATGTAAAAAGATATTTCATGCAAATCGAAACAAAAAGAAAGTTGACATGGCAATAATTATATCAGACAATACAGAATTTAAAACAGAGACTGAAATAAGAGACAATGAAGGACATTCCATAATGATAAAGGGATCATTCAACAAAAACATATAACTGTAAATATACATGCAAACAACATAGGAGCACCTAAATAAATAAAGCAAATGTTTAAAAAAAAAAAGACAAAGGGAGAAATTGAAAGTAATAACAATAGTGGGGGACTTTAAAGTCCCACCTACTTCAACGGACACAACATCCACACAGAAAAGAGGTATGGAAACATTGGCCTTAGGTGACATAACAGATGTAATTAATATCTATCTAGAGAGCACTCCATCTAACAGCAGCAGAGTACATATTCTAACCAAGTGACCATGGGACTTTCTTCAGGATAGATCATATGAGAGGCCGCAAAACTAGTCTCAATAAATTTAAGCAATTGAAATCACATCAAGCACATTTTCCAACCGCAATAGCATGAGACTAGCAATCTACTAAAATAAACAATGAAAAAAACACAAACATACGGAGTCTGAAGAACATGCTACTTATCAATGGGTCACTCAAGAAATCAAAGAGAAAATAAACAAATACTTGGAGACAAATGAAACACAAAAACACAACAATCAAAAATCTAAGCATACATCTAAAAATCTTCAAAGATGGAAGATTATAGCAATGCAGGTCTACTTAAGGAAACAAGAAACATATCAAGTAAACAACCTAACCTTACACCTGAGAGAAGAAGAAAAGGAAGAACAAACAGAATTCAAAGCTGGTAGAAAGAAGGGAATAATAACAAACAGAGGTACAATGAATAAATACTAAATAATGACAGAAAAGGTCAATGAAACTAAGAGCTGGTTCTTTGAAAAGATGAATAAAATTGGTAAATCTTAAGCCAAACTCATCAAGAATGAAAAGAGAGATGGCCCCCTAAATTAAATTAGAAATAATGAGAGTAGAATTTTCAGAGAACAGCCTCAGATAAATAATCTAACCTATCAGCAAAAAGAATTAGAAAAAGAAGAGCAAACAAAATGAAAAGTCAGCAGGAAGGAAATAATAAAATCAGGGAGGGAATAAATAAAATAGAAATTTTAAAAAAATAGAAAAAATCAATCAAACCAAAAGCTGTTTTTTTGACAGAGTAAATAAAATTGTCAAACCTCTAGCCAGGCTCACCAAGAAGAGAAAAGAGAGAGCACAAATAAAGAAAGTAAGAAAGGAAAATGGAAAAATTACAACCAATACCACAGAAATATAAATATCATACTATGAACAAATATATGGAAACAAATCAATCAGATAACTTAGAAGAAATGGACAAATTTGTACAAACATACAGTCCACCAAGACTGAATCAAGAAGAAATTGACCACTTGAACAAACTGATCACTAGAAATGAAATAGAATCAGCAATTAAAAAAAACCTCCCTGCAAACAAAAGTCCAGGACTGGATGGCTTCACTAGGGAATTTCTATGAAACATAGAATTTTCAAACAATACTGCAGTAATACAAAGGATCGTAAGAAATTACTATGAGCAATTATACGACAATAAAATGTACGACCTAGAAGAAATGAATGCATTCCAAGAAACACAATCTTTCAAGACTAAATAAATTAGAAATAGAATATATGAAAGAAAACAATTACCAATAATGAAATTTAGTAAGAAATAATAAAAAAATACCTTCCAGAAAATGATTCTAGGACCAGATTGGTTCACAGGTTTATTTGACCAAAATTAAAGAAGAGTTAACAACTACCCTTCACAAACTATTTCAAAAAATTGAAGAGGACAGAATACTTCTGAGCTCATTCTATGAGGCCAGCATCACCCTGATAACAAAACCAAAGATACCATAAAAGAAGAAAATTGTGAGTCAATATAATTGATGAGTATAGATGCAAAAATCCTCAACAAAATACTAGCAAACTGAATTCAACAATACATTAAAAGGATTATACACCAAGATCAAGCCAGATTTATCTAAGGGAGACAAGGATGGTTTGACAGCTGTAAGTTGATCATTGTGATCCACCACATCAGCAAATTAAAGAATAAAAATCATATGATCATCTAAATAGATGCAGAGAAAAATTTTAACAAAAGTCAACATGCATTTATGATAAAAAAAAAACTCCCCAGGAAGCAGGTTTAGAGGGAACATACTTCATATATGACCAAAACTACAGAAAACATCCTACTCAATGGTAAAAAGCTGAGAGCATTTCCTCTAAGATCAGGAACCATGGAAGGATACCCACTCTTACCACCTTTATTCAACAGTATTGGAAGTACTGGATGCCAAAGCTAAAGAAATCAGAAAATAAAAAGAAATGAAAGAAATTCAAATTGCAAAGGAAGAAGTAAAACTGTCACTTTGCAGGTGACAAGATATTATACATAGAAAATCCTAAAGACACTACCCAAAAACTATTAGAGCTCAAGTAATTCAGTAAATTTGCAGGATACAGAATTAATATCTAGATATCTATCACATTTCTATACATTAACAACAAACTATAAGAAAGAGAAATTAAGAAAACATGAAAAGATGCTCATCACTAATTATCAGAAAAATGCAGATTAAACCACCATGAGGTACACCTCACTTGTGTCAGAATGACTATCACCAAAGAGACAACAAATAACAAGGGCTGGTAAGAATGTGGAGAAAAGGGAGCCCCTGTGCATCGTTGTTGGGGTTGGAAATTGGTGCAGCTACTATGGAAAATAGCATAGAGTTTCCCACATAAATTAAAAGTAGAACTTCCGTATGATCCAGAAATTTCACTTCTGCGTATTTTTCTGAAGAAAACAAAACACTAATAGAAAAGATATATGCACTCCCATGTTCACTGCACCATTGTTTATAATAGCCAAGATGTGGAAGAAACGTGTGTCTATCAGTAGACGAATAGATAAAGATATGATATATATACATATATATATAAGATATGTATCTCATTATATATACTCAGACATTAAAATGATGAAATCTTGCCCTATGCAACAACATGGATGGACTTAGAGAGTATTATGCTATTTGAAATAAACCAAACAGAGAAAGATACATAGTATATGATCTCATTTATATGTGAAATATAATAAACAAAATAAACACATAAAACAAACTGAAAACAGACTCATAACTCATAACAGGTGATTATGCGGCTGGGTGGGGGCAGGTGGTAAAATAGGTGAATGGGATTAAGAGGT
Organism: Vicugna pacos; assembly: GCF_048564905.1. Lineage (NCBI taxonomy): Eukaryota > Metazoa > Chordata > Mammalia > Artiodactyla > Camelidae > Vicugna > Vicugna pacos. Next base: position 5,730,514 of record NC_133010.1, on the reverse strand, counting down.
ACAAACCTCCAGTTATAAAGTAAATAAGCCACAGTAATGTAAAATAGAGATTAAAGAATATGGTATATAATATTGTAATAACTTTATAGGGACAAATGGTCACTAAGCTTATCGTGGTTATTTCATAGTGTACGCAAATGTTAAATAACTCTGTAGCACACCTGAAACTAACATAACATTGTATGTCAACTGTACTTTAACCAAAAAAGTCATATTACCCACTTACCCATGAGCAAATGTCATGGTCTGTGGGATCCATTTATCTGCAAGAGGAAATTGTGAGGACTATTGCTAATTTTTTAGAAGTATTTTCCTTAGTCCCAACAATTACTTGAAAACTCACTCTAACATGTTATCCCCTGGATTTTCCAACAGACTGAAAATATAGGACATTACCATAGTTTACAGATAAGAAAATTGAAACTCACAGAAGTTGAATTTTTGTTGAAATCCTGCAAGTAGGAAATTCCAAAGCTAAGCTTCAAAATCAAATTCTTCTCATTTAAGACTTGGATTCATTCTAATAAACCACTATAAATCATGCACATCAGGCCATGGTAAATAGGAAATATATGTACAATGGGATAAATCTGTTTTTTTTTTAATTTCTCCATTTCTTCTAAAACCCAGTAGTCATACTCACGTATTTAACAAATGTTTATAAATCAAGCTACCACACACACACACACACACACACACACACACAGGCAATCGCTGGAGCCTCATGAATCTTGTGGTTCCATATTCCACATGGAGCCCCCCCATGACTCTGGAGGGGGAGAGAAATAGTGAATGCACTAATCAACAAGATGGTTCTCAAACATCCAAGAATTCGACCTTTTCAGTTTTAAATTATCTACATGCTGATGTCGCATTAAACGTAATTTCTACTTACATGAAAATGTATGTAATGGGTTCCAGTTCAGTGGCTGGATTTGACTAAAAGAGAAGCGATCAATGAACATGAATTCAACACAAAGCCAGAGAATTTTCACTGCGTTCTCCATAGACATTAGACCTCATTTCTATACTCTGGGCACGCCACAGCTGCGGTGTCTTTTTGACATTATGGATATTGATGAGCCCTCCAGGGTCAAGATCTCAACCTTGGGAAAATGCTTATTCAAATGATCTGCAACCCTGAGGCTGCTGAGTGAGACAAGATCAGCTTCCCTGTGAATATTCCCCGGGTTTTACAGGCTGTTCTCAGATGGAAAAGTTGGCAGGGCGCTCAGCTTGCAGTGCCCTATATCCCATTTAGATCAGTTCCCAGTTGGAAACAGGACCTAAATGATGTTACATGGTCTAAACATCTGAGAAATGTCACTAGTTGTCAAAATGGTCTCTAAACGTATAAGGTGAAAGGAAATAAACATGATTCAATTCACCCGGGTCCACCCGGTCTTTTCTTATATATTTATGTGCTTACCCACAGTTGAGTGTCCATGATTTTTAGTCCATATTTTGTATTCCCAGCAACAGTGCTAAGCTGTTGATAGCAGTAAGCAAACAAATATAGAACAGATTAAACATGAGTCAGTGTTTGAGATATAGTGTACAAGGATTTCTGGGGAGAGTTAGTGAAAAAAAATAATGTGGGTGAGGCTAACATGACTTCAGAATAAAAATCAGATAAGAGCTTAAAATTTCTATTTTAACTGGAAAAAAATTAATATGACTCCAGACAGTCCATGTTGGCGTTTGGGCCGCAGCAGAAGAAACCATAAGATTAACAGGGTTTGAGTAGATGTACTGAGTAGGTGTTGAGTCAACAGAAATAAAACAGCGAAGGTATGGTGAAATTGTAGCCTATCCATTTTAGGAGGAGTTTGTATCCAAAATATAAAGAGGAAAAAAATGTAAAAGCAGTACTTGTTAAGTACTGCTGATCCCAGGTGATTCAATAGGACTGTATGAAAGGGGGAAATGGCCCCAGTCAGGTGTTACATATTCTTGACATTGGTGTTAAGCACATTTGCTGTAGGAGAAAAATAAAAGGGTAGCTAACAAGTGTGAATGTTCTCTAATGGGAGCTAGAATCGTGCAGGCAGACCTGATGCCTGCTGTACAGCAGAGGGCAGATTTGAATCTTGAGCTAAAATCTCAATTGCTTCCAATTATTGAACATCTCTGATCTATCAAGCACTTACATACCTTTTCCCATGAAGACCTTTGAGGTAGATACTCATCGCTCTATTTTACAGATGAGGAAACCAGGTCTCAGAATAACTTGCTCAAAGTCACATAGCCGATAATTGAGAAAGATGGGTTCGAACCATGAGCTGTCTGTTGGCAAAATCTGTACATTTTCCAGCTATGCCAAGCTGCTTCTCAGTCAGTAAGAATCCTGGCTAAATGATTAGGGATGATTTTTCTGAACTTGATGAGAACTGTGAATAATGGAAAAGGCAAACTTTTGTCATAGGACATGTAATAAAGATGTTGCAAGCATAGCAAAATTAACCTCCTCTAAGATAATAATCATGGATAAAGAAGTTTTGGAAAGCTGTTATTCTGACAAAGTGTGACACTAAGTTTAAATAACATGAAATTTTTTCTCCAAAATACCTAGAAATAACATCTTCTCAATTATTATAACTAAAAATATGTGTACAAAGAGTGCAAGAAATGGAACATAAATTTCTTCACCCACTATATTGAAATGATTGGCTAATTCATTCTTTCCTAGATTCTTCAGTATTATTAGAGAATTATACATATTTTAAATTCTCTGGGATGAATTTTAATAAAATGCATAATTTGAATAGTATCCTATCTGCTCTGAAAATAAAAAGACTACCTGAGCTCTGTGGCCAGTTACACTTTCATCACTATTTTTACACAAGTAAGTTGTCCTGAAGTCATGGTTTAAAAATGGTATTTGGGTCTTCCACTTAGGTTAGAATGAGACATTCTGTAGCATGATAAAATTAGGCTCGAAGGAAGCAAATTTTGCAGAGTTAAAGGAAGGCAATTCTACAAAAGGAAACGATGTAGGAACCCTGATAAAGCCTGAAGCTATAATGGCTCTAAAAGCACATGCTAGATGAACAGGTTTGCTAAGAAAGTGAGAGAATCTAAGTCTCGGAGAAGAGCAGAGTGGGAAAATCACAGCACTAATGAGACTCTAGTGCGCTCTGTTTCAAACTAGTATGACCTGGAGAAAGGCATGCTGCTTCTCAGAAGAGCGTTTTTGAGATTTAGAGAATAATAACAGTAACAAACTGCTCCTAAATCTTAGTGGCTTTAACCCTAAAGGATTGGCTGTGAGCACAACTTCACATCATGGGAGCCAGGCTAGCAAAGTAACAACTCCATCTGAAACATTACCAAATACCAGCCAGGGCAGGGGGAGAAGACAATCTGGCAATGCCTTTCTGGTTCTTAAAAATACCACGTACAATGACAACATAACTTTTGAACATGTTTAATTAGCCCAAATAAAGCTTATGGCCTTCACGTATGTGGGGAAGTACAATCGTTCTTATTTGGGGAAGAGTCTTGCTACAGTAAGAGTTGTCTTATACCACGTGCCTGGGAAACTGACCACTGGGAATGTAAATGAGGGGCAAGGAGGAGGCAGTGCTCTCCAGGGGCAGCTTCTCATTCAGAAGGAGTCCTGGCACCAGGTACCATCACTGTCAGAGAGTCGAGTTATCTGCTAGACAGGCAGATCGGTTTTAATTTGTCATTTCCTCTTGATTCTAGCAATGCAGCAGAAACCAGCTAAAACCATTGGACTGGCTAGATTGCTTGGTTAACTCATTAATGCCTATTTTTACCATGCAAAAAATCAGAGCCCAGTCCTATGGCATGGAGTTGTCCCTGTTTTCATAAGGAATAGAGAAGGCTGTTGCAGCAGTGGGAGCCAAGATGTCAAGGGATTCAGTGCCTCTCTATGCAGCAGAAGGTAGTGAGAAAGGTGCCCCCTAAGCTCGTGGAATTGAGGAGAGAGAGATGAGGCTGGACAGTTCCTCAAGTTAATTTTTAACATTACTATTGGTGTTATTAGAAATGATAATGATAATGATAATCTTATATTTGGAAATTTTATACACTCACATATTATTGTGTTAAGTCCAAACTCCTGCTCACCACACTACAGGCCAATAAGTTGGAAGACGAGCTGTTGGGACAAGGAATAATGACTGTATTCAGAAAGCCAGCAGGCCAAAAGGATGGTAGACTACTGTCTTGGAGAACTCTCCTACCCAAGTCAGAATTCAGGCTCCTTTCTTGCTTAAAAAAAAAAAAAAAGAGGACGGGGTGTGGTTGGTTGTTGCAAACTTCTTACTATAGGAATTCTTTGTTCTTGCAGCTGTCCACCTGGGTCAGGTCAGGGTGCCCCTGTAAAACCTCTAACAAAACAAATGTTATTTTCTATTCTGCAACTTGTTGTCTTTATAGGAGTGCAAAAGTGTTAATATCTTTAAAGGTCAGAGCCTTGAAAATAGGGTCTCCTGTCTATTTCAGGCTAAAAGCAACATTGTTTCACAAAAGGTGCAGAGCAAGCAAGACAAAGCCTAGAAAACAGGGCACAGGGTTAAAGGAAAAGGAACAGATCTCCTATGGAGTCAGATCTGTTCTTTTCTATTGCAATCACCCTTGATCTTGTAGGAAACTGAGTGAGACAGAAGTCACTTTCTTCATAACTCTTAGAGATGTTGAACTACATGTTCATGTGATTAATGTATGTTACACCTCCAAGAAACAGTGCACTTCATGCAGACTGAAAACAAAGTACTGAGACAACAATTTTGGCAAGGAGAGGATGGAAGGAGGAGAATTCTATGATTTAATAGCAACCATTCATCAAGATATACTATCACTGCACCATTCTAAATTTATACCCAATCCTGGAAAAAAAAACATGACATGAAATTTAATTTTCAGTTCCAGGTTTTCTTTCTACCTGCTTAGCATTAAAGATGCAAATTTAAAGAGAAAGATCATTTTTTTAGCAGTCTACTGAGATTATGTCTTATTGGGGGGGAACAAAAATAAATAAAATAAAACCACCTGTTATTTGAAATGCTACATCTGTTTCCTTCATTTTTTGGTGAGAGATCAGAGCCTAAAGGGGTAGGGAAACAAACAACTGTCAATTTTCTCAATACATACCGAAAAATATTCATATGCCTTAGCGTTATCATTCGTAGCCTTCCAAAATCTAGTCAAGGTATATATTTTAACTTCCTATCTCTAAACATTGATGCCCCAATCACAACGGATTTGCTTGATAATTTCTGACAAGACACATACTTTCTTTTGTTTATCCATAAATTTTCTTATATGTGTGGCTAGTAGTATTAAACTTTAAATTTTTAGCTTTAAATTACTTACTTAATATCAGGGGGGGTTTTGTTATAATTTCTCTCTTCGTCCCCTATAATCCCATCTTACTTTATATGAATTTTATAACATGCAACACACTCTCCCCTAACTTTTACATCTTGTACATATACCTGTTTCTTTTGTGGAGGCTTTGAGGTCAGAATGTTGTTTTATTTCATCTCTTAACCCCATCAGTTACAATTCTACAAGCATTTTTCTGCCTAATAGTTCCCTTGATTTGAAATAAACTTCCATTGCTTTCCCAGCACACCACTTGCCCTCAAAGCACTCTGCCATCACACAAATTATATTTACTACTTTTGAAACATCCTGAATCTTTTTAAGACCAGGCTGTTTAGATCTAGGGACTCAAACAATTTCAAAATCTCAGAGCACTAGTTTAGCTTCTCAGAGAGAGGAATTTTGATGACTCATGATGTCACCATGCTAATTATGGCCAACATTTAACTCGAGGCCAGGGCTTTAATGCTGAGGGAACCACAGAAGTCGTCTGACCCACTCTCCCAGTCTTATGGGCAAGAGGAGTCTGCCTCGCACAAAGCTGGGCTCCACGCACCCTGGGATTCAGGAAGGTTTAGAAAACATGTAGCGATCTTACAAGGGTCCAGCCAGTGTTCTTTCTACATAATGCCATGGAATCATATGCGAGACCATCCATCCAAAGGAGGAGAAATTCAGACATGCTAGCTTAATCCAGCAGTAGTGCGTCAGGAATGCAGGGTGTGCAGGAAGATTGTTAGCACCACAAAGTGGAACTTGCTCAGCTTACTTTCCACCGCAGCAGCTTTGGGCTCATCCCTGAGCGATGACACGTATGATGTAAGGCCACCGCTAACAGGCAGAGTGGAAACTGGAAGGATTCTGTTGGAGGCATGAGAGGGAGACTCTCTAGGACTCACATAACTTGACACAAAATTAGCCATTGAGGACATGTCTCCAGTTCTATGGAAGAGAGGCTAGCAGTGGGACGTCCGGGCTCTGGACAACTTCACGTTGCTCCCCCTGGAGATGCTGGCGGTCTGAGCCTGTGAGCAACTTCAGAGAGAAAGGAAATGTGTTGGTTGCAACGTGAGCACTCCCTGCCATGCTGGGGCTGTGGCAGGAGGAGGCTCGCTGTGACTTTACAGCAACACCCCTGGAATTCCAAGCATCACCACAAGAAGAGGAGCTGCCTACTGAGGGGAAGAAAAGAACTCTTGCTGCAAAGAGTGCACTTGTGTGCACATGGGTGATACTGCCCGGAATCTCTTAGAAATGGAACCTTGTGTCGGGATGGGAATGCAGAGGTTTGAGAACTGAAAATGCTTCAGCTGGAAGCATTTTAGGGAGGATCCCAATGACTACTGGCTATGGCGGAGAGTCACATTTGACCCTTCACCGGTACGGTCAGAAAAACAATAGCCCGTTAGAGGTGAGGAAAGCCCTGACTTTATATCAGACTCAACCATCCACCAGGCCAAGTTCTTCCTCTGTGACAATGCAAAGGGCAGCGAGGAAGCGATTCAGATAGTCTGAACGTGTAATAGTGGAAAGCTGCTGGGGCTTTGTCTGTGTGCCAGCTCAGCTCTGCAAAGTGCTCCGTGAAACGCTCTGATCCGTACATCAGTATGTGAAGGAAAAGCCCAGCTGGGCTAACAAGCTAACTCACAAATCTAAGTGTAACAAGTGTCGGATTACTGATCTGAGTTCTGCTGGGCTAACTTGTAAATCTGAGTTAATTATTGTTGGTTTGCTGATTCCCTGTTCATGTTTTTTTTTTGCTAGCCAGCTGGATTTTCAGAGAGACATATCTGGCCTTGAAATGTTGGTTTCCTGCCTCCCTGCCTCTACTTTTGTGATAATGATGTTGCTAAAGCTGTTCCATGCCTATTGGCCAAATACCCCAAGCTTGTAATTAACCCTATAAAACCTCATGCACACGTCTTGGAGGTGCTCAGAGCTTCGGAGCAGAAGCCCCTCTGAGCCCGCCAGCGTAATAAATCTGAGTACTCCAACCCTCCGAGTGGTGCTTGTTTCTTGGCTGGCCTGTCATTTCCATAACAAGTAGGTGCCACTGGTGATACTGTTATTTACCAGGCACCTCACTGACATCTTGTTATCTATTAAACGAGAATGTTAGCTTAACTAGACCTCTATGATGTCTGGAGGTCCTAAAATTCTATCACTCATATTTTGATTCAAGCTTGAGATTTTGTTAGACAGCACTTTATGTTGGTGCCACTCTTGGGAATTTCAGGACTGAAGGATGCCACCGTGGGAAGTGGCCATCCTTCACAGTAGAAGGGAGCTCTCTGCATTTAGCCACCATTAAGCTCCCAGGCCTAACCCCCCACTGTTGATTTGTAAGACTATTTGGAACATATCAGGTTATTGGTAACATTTTTATTTCTTAGAAGTTATTTCAAATCACAACATGACAAAAGGGGCAGTCTTCTGTTTCCCGGGTGACATTTCATTCTGTCTCACTTTGCTTCCAGGGCACCCAGGACAGATTTAGCCTTTTCACCTTCATTGCAAAGGGGAAGCTGTCAATTTAAAGTAGACGGCAGTCATGTTCCGAAGGTCAGTTTCAATATCCGGGAGTATTTTATGCTGAAGACTCAGGAGAGATGGTCATGCATACAGTTTTTTTTCTTTCTTTTTTTTTTTCTTTTTTTTTTTCTATTTTTTTTTCTATCTAGTTGAGGCTGCCTAGATTAAGAAATTAGATAAAAGTGAAAATTAAAGCATTCAAAAACTTTTTTCAGCTGCTTGTTCACGTCCCTTCACCCGTCTTCCTGATGGTGACCAATTAGGGACTTAGGCTCCGAAAATGCCCAACTATTAAATTGTTAAATGCATTTACAAAAGACCTTCCAGAAGGAGGGTGGAAATGAAGTAGCATATTGAGAAAATAATGAGGTAACTGGCTTCTCTCATTTACTATTGGAGAGCAGAAAATACAATTTTTCCCTAGAGAATTTTTAGGGAATCCTACACTCTAAGTCTGTTTTCTTTCACTCCATAGATTTCAGGACTGCCACAGAGGTGACGGGGCTTTGGCTAAGGAGACACAATTCATAGTTCTTGAGCACAGTTTCAGAAAGCTTGTTCTTAATATTGCTGGTCATGATTTTTTTCATTCATGCTTCTATTTAACAAATGTTTATGAAACACTCAAAATGTATGACATTGTTCACGGACCTGTGATTGGATGTTTGCGTATGAGAGATGGAAAGGAATTTAAATGACTGTAACAATTGGGGAGTAAGTAATTGGAAAATTGGAGTGGACTTTTACTGGGAAGAGAAGGCTATGGTAGGAAGTTTTCAGCTTACAGGGAGCTGATTCATAGTGGGTTCTGTTTTGGGTGTGCTAAATTTGAGAGGCCAGATTAACATACAAGTGGAATTCCTATAGAACACAGACAGAAGGAAATGCCAGTTTAAAAAAATAAAAAAACTTTATTCTTCAGAAAATGAGGAGAGTCTTCATATCTCAAAAGAATACACTTCAAAGTATATTTTCTATAGCATTGTACTGATGAATGAATATGAAATTTAAAAATAAAAAATTTAAGCACAGAGCTTTGGACAAGTTATATAATGTCCCTGAGCCCCATCAGTAAAACGGATTCAAAAATAACCTTCCTAAATACTTAATTCACACGTCCTTTCTGAAGACTTGAGGAGTTAAAAGTATATCAAAATATTTTGTAAACTCTAAGTAAGGATTGCTTAAAAGTTAATGACAATAAGGATTGCCCGCTGAAGTTTTATTTTATTTTTGGTTTGTTGTTTTTTTGCACGCTTGTTTTAAAACTTATTATTTGAGCCTCCTGGAAGTCTCCTGAGACAAAAATTTCAAGAGTGAGGCTTCTTAACCTGTCTTTCTAAAAACTCAAGCTCTCCAGCTTTCTATCTTAAGACTTTCTATTTTAAGACTCCTTGTTCCAAATCTATCAAATATGCATAGTATATTTTAAAACTTTTGTTTCCTTCTATAAACAGCTCTATGGATTCAAGTCAGTATCAAATAGATTTCTACATATAAAACTTTGTTTTGTTCAAATGTTTCCAATTGATAAGTTCTGCTGGTGTAGTGCAACTCCTGACAGTTGGCTTTTCTTTTTGTAATGCAAGTGTTCAGGCATCGACTTCAATAAACATATTGCCAGTCACACGCTAGGTAAAGAGGCAGGTTACCATCCGCTCCTTTTAGAGACCTTGACTGATTTTGACAACTGACCATTTGGGCCACTTGTTTTTTTCTGTGCTTTAAATACCTGCTCTTACATTGTTTTTGTTTGTTCATTAATTGAAGTATAGTTGATTTACAATATAATATTAGTTTCAGGAGTAGAGCATAGCAATTCAGTATTTTTGCACATTATACTCCATTAAAAGTTATTACAAGGTAATGGCCATAATTCCCTGTGCTACATGACACATCCTTGTCACTTACCTATTTTACACATAAGTAGTTTGTATCTCTAAAAACCATAGGGCTAGTCCAGCCACAACACTGGTTATCCATAGGCTGGGACTGCCACAAAACAATGAAATAGCACAATTCGGTAACCCTTCTCAAGCCAAACCTATCAGACAGTTTTGAAAAATATCAAAATTATCTTCAGAATCTACCATTCTCTTGAGCACCCTTTTTTTTTTTAATTTGCTGTTTTACACTTACATATATGAGCCAGGGTCCTCTCGTCCAAGTAACAAGATAGATTTACACTCACTTACCTCCGTTCTTAATATGTTAATGTATTATGCCTCTTAAATATCTTAAGTAATGTTAAGTAATGTGTCAGCATTTTCTAAAGTGGAGCTTTGAAAGAGGTAATATGGTAATATTGAAGCCTAAAGAATGAACAGTACAAACTGAAGCATTTACAGCTAGATATCTGTTTAATGGGAGACTTCTATACATAAAATGACAAAAAAAAAAAAAACCTTTTGGATCTTTGGAGTAATGTTTTTTTAATGCTATTCCTGAGCAATTGTGGTATTCACAATGCTACCCTGTATAAACATCATTTAAATTTGATTTAACTTTAATATTCATTGAAATACTTATTGAGCTTACTATACCCAACCTATCTACTATGAAAATGTAAAGATAAATAAAGCACATATTTCATCCTTATTAGGGTCTTGTCTTATAATGGAAGAGTGAACACATGTTCCCAAATAACCATGTAAATGAATGCTACTAAAATTGCATCAAAAAAATAAAATACTTAAGAGTAAATCTGACCAAGAAAGTGAAAGACTTATATGCAGAGAACTACAAGAATGGACTAAGGAAATTAAAGATGACTTAAAGAAATGGAAATACATCCCAAGTTCTTAGATTGGAAGAATTAATATTGTTAAAACAGCCCTACTACCCAAAGCAATCTACAGATTTAACGCGATCCCTATCAAATTATGCAGGACATTTTCACTAAATTAGAAGAAATAATCCTGAAATTTATATGGAATCACAAAAGACCCAGAATTGCAAAAGTAATACTGAAGAAAAAGAATGAAGCTGGAAGACTAACCCTCTCAGATTTCAGACAAAACTACAGAGATATAGTCATCAAAACAGCATGCTATTTGTACAAAAACAGACATATGGATCAATGGAGCAGAATAGAGAGCCCAGAAATAAACCCACAGACTTTAGATCAAGTAATCTTTTGACAAAGGAGGCGAGAACATACAATGGAGCAAAGACAGTCTCTTCAGCAAATGATGTTGGGAAAACTGGACAGCTGCATGTAAATCAGTGAAGTTAGAACACTCCCTCACACCATACACAAAAATAAACTCAAAATGGCTTAAAGACTTAAACATGAGACAAGACACTATAAACCTCTTAGAAAACATAGGCAAGACATTATCCGACATAAATCTCAACAATGATCTCCTAGGACAATCTACCCAAGCAATAGAAATAAAAGCAAAACTTAGCAAATGGGACCTAATCAAACTTATAAGCTTTTACACAGCAAAGGAAACCATAAACAAAACAAAAAGACAACCTACAGAATGGGAAAAAATATTTGCAAAAGATGAGACTGACAAGGGCTTAATCTCCAGAATATATAAACAGCTCTTACAACTTAATAAGAAAAAGAAAACAGCCCAAACCAGAAATGGGCAGACGACCTAAACAAGCAATTCTCCAGTGAAGACATACCAATGACCAATTCATCATAGCACTATTTACAATAGCCAAGACATGGAAACAACCTAAATGTCTATCCACAGATGACTGGAAAAGGAAGCTGTGGTATATTTACACAATGGAATACTACTCGGCCATAAAAAAGAATAAAATAATACCATTTGCAGCAACATGGCTGGACCTGGAAAATGTCATTCTAAGTGAAGTTAGCCAGAGAGAGAAAGAAAAAATACCATATGATATCACTCATATGTGGAATCTAAAAAAAAAGGACAAATGAACTATTTATAGAACAGAAACAGACTCACAGACATAGAAAACAAACTTATGGTTACAAGTTGGGGAAAGGGATGGGAAGGGATAAATAAAATGGGAGTTTGAGATTTGCAGATGCAAACTAATATATATATAAATATATGTACATATTTATTTACACTAAAAATTAGAAGAATTAAGCCAAAACTTAAAAGTCATCAGTATGGGAAAGGAGGGAACAGTTGAGTGTAGAAATAGATGGGCTTTTGTTAAATGTTCTTTGTTTTGTAAAATTATCTTTAGAACAATGTAAGTATTTCATATAACTATAAAATGAAATTGAATTTAAAATCAATTTATTAAAAATAAAAATAAAAGCAAACAGAAAATTTGCTTAAATGAATGAATAGGTGGTAACGTCAAAAGACATTAAAAAGCAGCCAAGTAGCTATACATTTCTGGGGAAATGTACATTAATAAAAATAGAACTGCTCCTCAAATATGTTAAATATTATTAAATTTCAGAATGTTAGTATTGTTATTGTTTTAAAAAGTAGTTATAAATGGCTTGTCTTTCACATTTGCCTTAACAGCTTTATTGAAGTATAATTTAAATATAATAAAATGTACACACAAAGTGATCAAGATGATAAATTCTGCTGCATGTTCATACCCATGGAAGTATCATCACAACCAAGAAAATGAACATTTCCATCACCCCAAAATTTCCTCCTGTTCTGTTAATCTCTCTCACTTGTACCTGTCCATCCTGCCTCTTCCAATCATAAGAAAACATTGATCTGCTTTTTAGATCACTACAGATAAGTTTGCATTTTCAAACTTTTTTATAAATTAAATCATATACACTCTACATTCAGGAAAGCCTTGGGGTATAACTGGTTTCCCTCCCTCAGCATAATTACTCTAATATTCATATATGTTGTTGCATGTGTCAATTGTTCACTCATTTTTATTGTTAAGTAGTATTCTATTGTGTGGATACAATACAATTTATTTATCCATTCACCTGTTGAGCAACATTTAAATTGAATGCAGGTTTTGGCTATTACAGTAAAAAGCTGCTATGAAAATTAAGGTACAAGTCTTTGTGAAACAAATGCTCTCATTTCTCGTAGGTAAATACCCACAGGTGGAATGACTGGGTCATATGATAATTACATACTTAGCTTTTTAAGAAACTGACTACTTGTTTCCCAAAGCAGTTGCACACTCTGTATTCCCACCAGCAGTGTAGGAGAGATCTAATTCTTACAAATCCTCACCGACACTTGGCATGTTCAAACTTTTTTAATTTTAGCCCCTCTAATAGTGGGCAGTTGTATCTCATTGTGGTTTTAATCAGCATTTCCCTAATGACTAATTCCCTTGGAAAAAAATCTCCTCAGTGTCTCTGGTTGCTTTTGGCAAGTAGATCTAAAATGTATTTGAGTATTTAAATACAATGACTAACTTTTTTAACATGCTTTAATACAATTAATATGATTTAAAACAAAAATATAATGGCAGCGTATTCTGGTTGCATTCCATTTGCAAGGTCATCCTCCAAGTGTGTTAACACAGTACACCTCCTTATTGACTAGTGCTACATAGAAAAACTGGCTGGTTCTCCTGGCGGTGTAATCTCATAGTTCCCATTTGACTTAGCTGGTGTCTGATAGGAACATTGTGGATGTCCTGGGTCTTTTTTTCCCTCACTCTTTAAGAAGAAATAAGACTTTCATTTCCACACCATTTTACTAACTAAATCTATCCCATGCAAGAATATAGGAAAAATGAAAATGAAAATAAAAGATGGTAATGTAAAATTGGTAATGAAAGAGACTTTCTGAAGTGAGAAACAAGATCATAAAAGAGAATCAAAGGAAGGGTAGATTAAAAAGGGTGATGGAAGACAGTGAAAATAGTAAACACAATATGGAAGAGACTACAATATAGAAAGAAGTCAAAGAATGTGAGCATGAGCCCTTTTGAGAATCTAGCAGAACTGATAAGGGCGCCTTAAGGAGAGTGGCCTGGCATAGAGGGAAGAGTGAGGTATACAATGAAATCCTTTCACATACCATCCACATGTACTTGAATCAACTGTCAAAGCTCCTTGTGTAACTCAGGCTTTGCTTCCAAATAATAGGGGTAATATTACCTGTCCCAGATGACTCTTACGAGGATTAAGCAAAATACAATACGTGCAAGATCTTGGTGATGAGTCATTACATCCCCTAATCTACACCAGATGATCTATTAGGGCAATTTGGGAGCTCAGAAAGCAATAGGAGAATCCACTGGTAGAAAACTTTGAGTTGAAATGGGTTGGGCAAAAGCAGCAATTTATTCATGTCTTACAAATATGATCTTACAAACATCATACAGAGCTGGCACGAGAGAACAGACACCATCTCATACACCATGCTTCCTTCCAAATCACTTCTAATAAGTTACAACATCAGAACAAGTCAGTTACTGAGGGACACAATTCTTCAAACATGGATTCCTCCCCATCAGTGTGGTTAGATTGGTCGGTCTGACAAACAATCAATTTACATGTTTAATACACTGCAGAATCTGTAACAGAATTCAAGGCATTCACATTGATATTGTCACACAGTATAAAACAGGACAATTTCCAGAAGACGATGTCCCTGCTTGTTTCAGGTCCTTTCTAGTTTTTATTCTTTCTTAAGAGAGTTGCAAATAGTTTTACTCAACTTTTCACACAGAAAAAACACTTCAAGTTTTAAAAACTAACAACTATTTACAAATTGGTTATTGTAATTTTTTAAGCATGTGTTGTTGATTTTGTGGTTCCACGTAAAATCACCCTCGTTTGACAACATACTTTGCTTGACACCATCATTAACTTCTGGCAACTGTGAAAGATGCTGAAGGGTTGAGTCCTCACAACTTCTCAGACCTCCAAAATATATTACAGTCCATGGCCCATGAAAGCAAATGTACATACACAAAAGGCCATTTCACTTCCCCAAACCATACACTGACTACAATTCATTTTATGTTCCTTTAACAGAAATGTTGAGTGGTTCAAGATGCTGTCAGGTGACTCTGTGATGGTATGAAGACAATGATTGGGGAATATTCTTGTTTAATCCCCAAATTATCTTAAAATACCAAAAAGAAAAAAAAGAGGTTGATTTCAATCTTGGTATACAGAATGTAAAACGTTTTCTTTACACTAGGCATAGTCATAAAAAACGTGTATAAGTTGTTCTGAAAATGCATTGTCATAGATTTTACAAACACTGTGATATCAAACACATTCTCAAAAATCACTAAAGCACTGACACAAAACCTGACTCAAAATGTAATATTTTCTGTAGACTTTATTTCTAACTTGCATACTTAAAATTCTACTGTACCCGAGTTCCATTCATACTTTTCTAAAACAAAAATACAGTGACATTAACTCAAGTTCATTCTTTCCAAATAATCACAGGGTGCTACTTTATTCTAAGAGTTCTTAATGAATTTCAGAGCCCTGGCACTGGAAAGCAGTACAAGACACAAGTCTATAAACTGGTCCACAGACAACAGCTCAAGACAAATTAGCTTAGAAAAGATAGTGAAACATACTTTGTTGTGCTCATTTGACAGCCTAAATATATTATGTATGAACATATGTAAAGTATATTAGGCTTGCCACGTAACTATTCTTTATTAGTTTGTTGGTTTAAGGAACATTTTCTATCCAGCAATGGTTACTTCACAACTTTTTTTTTTCCTTCATTTCTTTTCAAATGGTAGCTGAGTCCTTGCTTGGGGAGAACAGTCAAAATGAAGACTTGGTTACCCATGCCCTCTCTTTTGTTCAAGGGATAACCTTGAATGTGCACTTGCATACTATACGTATTTCCTATAACAAAACTGCATTGCTCACTGGATTCCTAGCTGAAATTTATTTCTTTACCCACTAACTAACACAATAACGTCACAAAATTATATAGGGCTTTCTTGGGCCACAGACAGTGAGTAATTCGAGAGCGTGGTTCTTATGCGAGATTATACTTTACATTTTGACTCACATGTAACCTTAGGGGGGAAAAATCATAACTCAACCACAGTGTTCTCAACTCAGCCCTTTGATAGAATTATTTCTCATCTTGTTCACTGTCCTTTTGCAATAAACCTAAGTTAACCCTCTTATGATATAACTGTGTCAGATAATTAAAAACCAAAGAGAAACAAATATACTTTTATATGCAGGACAACCATTTGCACATGACAGAATTAATAAAACAACTAGATTACATTTCTTTAATATCTTTGGATTTAAAGAAAAACTGATTTCCCCACCTGAAGAACAATGAATCAATTTTCATAAGAGAAGCCATGCTTTTCATTCCTAAATCCTAACAATCACACTGATTTCCAGTGACATGTTCCAATGAGATCATCATTTTCTAAATCACGTTCATAACTTGAGATTGTGAAGCAGTATCCACAGAATGCTTGACTACTTGATATCACTGGTAACCTGCAGAGCAAACTGACCATCTTATGAAAACTTATCCAACTTTTCTAAGAAAGGGAAAATTATCATGATACACATTTGCAGTTACTTCCTGCTCCGATCATTCAATCCATTGCTAACAAAAGAAAGCTTGGTTTTACAAGCTTGCAATCACGTATCAGAAAAAAGAAAAAAGAAAGAAAACTTTTCCTTGCTTAGCAATTTCATGAAGTTCCAACTCATCACGGCTAAGATGCTAACCATCACAGAGAACGTGCCACTTGGCGATCTGTCTCCTGGGATAGTCGCAGATCTCTTTCCAGTGCTCTCCGCCGGTTCCCTCTGCTGCTGCTCCCAGGACCAACCGCCCGATGACTTCATTTCGGGATCCCCTTTCAGAATCCAAAACCAGAAATTCAACACTTATCTCTTCAAGACCCTCGCAAGGAATATCAAAGACAAACAGTTCATTAAACACTGCATTGGGGGTGCATTTCTTCACATGAGTCTTCTTTTTGGAGATTCTTTTTTTGGCATGGTACAGGTTCACTTTGACGTAGGGATCTGCAACGGTAAACAACAGACACTGCATTGACAGGAGCTGACTGGAAAGCTGATCTGAAAATGACAGCGCCCTTAGAGATTACAGCATACCAATCAAACGTGATTGTCGTGAAAACAAATCTGAACTAAGTGAAACTATGGATAAAGCTTGGCTTCTCGATTGTCCATAAACTGAAAATAAGTAAGAATGCACAACAGAGGAGAAAATTCTTAACCAGAGGATGGAGAAGACCTGTAATGGCAGGATGAAGAGATGACATAAAGGGGAGAAAACAAGAATGTTCTAATGACCCATTCTGCTTACTAATAACTCATCCCAGAGAAGGAAATAGAAGAGGAGAAAAATGTTACACAACATCTAACCTTACTGAGTGGTATGACTTTGAATAAGCCTCTCTACCTCCTGAATTTGGACTCCCTTCTCTTTTGAATGGGTGACTTCACAATGGCAATGTCTTTCTGTGTTTCTTTAATCACCTGCTGTATTTGTTTCCTGTTACCCATTGTTCGCCTGCCCCATGTCACCCGTATGGTGAGGATCTTAGGATTATGCTACTTTGTCATACATTTAATTATACTATTTTGTTGTCTTTTTCTTGTTGCATGATTTCATTTTAAGGCCATGTTTTCAACTTCCATGATCTAATAATAAGCTACGACTAGCAGCAGCCCTGGGTGTCATTTAATGAAATACACATTTCTAGTCCTCACAGTCCTCCTCGGGGTAATTATTATTATGTCCAGTTTGTGTAACATTTAAGAAAGGATACCCAAGGTTACTATGATAAGAAATGAAACAGTTGCGGGGGTGAGGGTATAGCTCCAGTGGTAGAGCACATGCTTAGCATGCACAAGGTCCTGGGTTCAAGATCCAGTACCTCCTCTAAAAGTAAATAAGTAAATCTAATTACCTCCCCCCTAAAATACACACTTAAAAAAAAAAGAGGAAAGTCTGAAAAATAAAACAGAAATAAAACAGTTAGGATTTGAACACAGGTCATTTTAACCCATAGGTCATGCATTTTCATTGTGCTATACGACAAGTATTTTATTTTTTATTTTTATTTTTGTAAAAATTAGTCACAAACTAAAAGCTAATTCTTAAAGCAGATACATAAGGAGTTAAAGGAAAGGTAACACAAATACTACAAGTGTAAGGGTAAGTAAGCTCATTTAAAATACTAAAATTAAGAACTTTTCCCAAACCTTAATTTTATATCCATCGCTGTGTTTTTGGCAATGGCCTCACCTCTGCATTTATCATTGCTTTCTGCTCCAACCCCATTCAATCAGACATCTACAGTGTACTAGCTTTGGCTTGGAACTTATAACTATGTAGCTTTCTTCTTTTAGCTAATGTCACTGTCTCATGCTATTATTCCCAAAACGAGAAACAGAATAGCAACCACATCACTTGTGATTGTCAATAAAGGGTAAGACCAAAATCATAGTCCAAAACCAGACTGTTTTTCAAAAGCATTCTTACCTGAAAGTCCAGACACATCAGATTTAGGCAGATGCCGTGCTTTTAAAACCACCACAGTGAGAGTATTTGTAGTGGACTGATAGCAGAGAGAGATCAGTAACTCGCCCCGTCCTGAAGACTTCTGAACAAAGAAAGATGTAGTATAAATATTTTAAATTATACTTTACTTTTTAAATTTACACTTATATCTGTGTTTCTAAAGCAGTATAATAGCCGGGTTATCTAAATATAATTTTCCTATTTATTTTTTACTATAATATGCTAAAGAATCAAAGAGTAACTGAAAGCTTTTGTGAAATACCATCACATCCCAAAAACAACTGCCTGCCATCTTGTGGTCTTTTTAGGTACTACAGAACGTTAAAACTTGTTAACGAGTTAGCCACACCCATTACTAGAAATGTTCTAAAAGGATATTTAGAATACAGCTTACACAGAGGTATTTTTAGCTTTTGCTTTTTAGTTAAATAACTTTTTGAAGTTTTCAATAGTAATAAAAGTTATTTAATCATCTGAGTGTATCTGTATATGGCAAAGTGACTCATGTTAAGTTTGATTCGATTTCAAATTCTTTAGCAGAGACATTGAAATTTGAATTCAGAAAAACTGAAATTTTCTGTGATCCCCACCATTCCTTTGTCCCAGAGGGCTGATGGAGTTAAAATTCTCTACCCCTACCCCCAGCCAAAGTCCTCCTTTAATACAAGGAATGAATTAAGTATTGGGGAGAATTGACTCAATTTATAATGCTTTGTCTTTGAACAGCATCATAGGATTATTCTTCGCATGATACTTAGATCTCATTTTCACTTTAATATTAGATAAGATGACCAAGAACTCAAAGTAGAAGTTGTAACTGAAAAGTAACAAAAAGTGCACTTGGGTCTTGGTTCTAACTAAGAATGCTGGCTAGCCAGAGCTCCTAAAAATTCAATATATATTTATATAAAAAGCTGACACAGGGTAACTGTGTGAATGAGCACTTCAAAGAGAGTAAGACTTGGGAACTGATCTTCATTCCCACTGTGCCACTAAGCAAGCTGGCGCCTCAAACTACTTAGTATTTGTAAATCTTGACTTTCATTAATTTCAACAGACAAAGGGAATTATGGTATTCTATAAAATCATGCCTTATAGATACAAGTTATTCTGAAATACCACAACTGGAGTCAAATGAGTTCTGTTTTTAAAGTAAAAATACAGTTAAATTCAATTAACTGATGTCTTATCACTTTCTAATAATCCCAGAACTACCCAAGTAGCATAACTACAAAGCAGTCTCCTTTCCTGTTATACAACCTAGTGGTGGACATTTATAATTCAAAGTGATGTGATGTCTCCTCGCTTAAAAGCAATTTTATGAAAAGTCAATGAATACAATTTCAAATACTAAGGATGAACTGCCTTAACTTGCAATTTCAATTTCAAATTCAGTTAGGCTGACATTGAAGCTTATTTTTTAACTTGCTGATGAGTAAGAAATATTTGTCTCCATTTTAGTTTAAGTGGCATTCTTAGTAAAAATAGTTGTGATAGGAATTAAGAAAAATACTTATATAAATGATGTTTAAATAAATCCATAAAGGATTTCTATTTATTTTATATCGTTTAGAAGCTTTGAGAATTTCAGTTGTGGGTTAAATTTTCTTTCATCTACTCTATCCCCATGCCCCCCATTTGATTAAGATTAATAATAGTTAAATATGGAAAATATTACATATATAAAACCTCATTTTAATCAAAAAAAACCATAGATACAAAAAAGCTATAGAAAAGATTGTTTATAAATATGTTAAACACTAAAAAATGAATTACCCTAACGTTTCTCTTGATAATTTCTCTGTTCATTAACATTTTTCCACCAGTTAATTCAATTCCTGCGAGAGGAATAAGGACTTCTCCAATGATATCATCCCTTGAAAACCTGTCAAAACTCAAGATGGTGAAATGCAAGGCCAGCTCTTGGATCTGGGTGTAGGGGATCCCATAGAATGTGAAGGTCTCATCAAAAGCTGGGTCCAAGGTCTTTCTCAGAACTCTGGTTTTCACTTTGTGCTTCTTCTCTGGGAGAATCGTCATTTTGATGTAAGGGTCAGAGGTCATCGACTGCTCGTCCATGGCCGGCAAGCCGCGGGCTTCCTTGATATTTACCATGAATGCTTTCTTCTCAAAGTTGTACTCTAAGGAGAAGACGAGGGCGCCCAGCTTCTCTTGCTTCTCATCTGACGCAAGAGAAGTGCTGGACTTTAAACTATCAGGGGAAACTGCCTCTTTTTCACCTTCTGAAGAGAGCTTTGGGGTCACATTCTCCAAATCAGAAGGGCTGCCAGCTTTGAGGTTTGTTTTGGGAAAATTTCCATTTAGATCTCTCTTCTCAAGGTCAAGATGCAGTGAATTCTTTGGCGCAGCTGGTGTATTCTTTACTTCATTTTTCTCATCTGCTCCAAACTTCTTTTTGCTGTTTAGGTTTTCGGGGTAAATGTCAACTCCCTTTAGCACATGCACAAACTTATACGGAGGAGTCTTGTTAGACTTGGATGATTTTCTCTGACAGCAGATCCATGCAAACAGAGAGACTGTGAAGACCAGGCCGAACGCACTGAAGATCCCCACCACCGTGGGGATTTCATCTGAAAAATCAAATTACCAATTACATGCATTAAAGGGACAGAGTTGGAGACAGCCCATTGGAAAAGCACCCTAGAGCTGGCAGTTGCTGTAGGCTGCACAGATTGAATTGCTTTCCAACTGTTCTGGGTGAGTTATGTACCTATTTCACATCACTTTCAAGAATAAACACATATGTCACACATAGAAAATAAATACGGTATGATAGAAAGTCCTGCCCTGTAGTAGTTTTCCATGAATAAAACGAAAGCCTGGGTCAGAGACGGAAGGATGCTAAATGACCCTGACCTACCTTTGTTTTCTCAAATAACGTGAGTCAACTACAGCATGATGGATAAGTACTAATTTCATTATATTTTCACTGACATTTTGAGGCTTTCCAGAAGCATCAATTCTTACTGACTACAGAAACTCTAAATGCTTATTCTTCCAATACTGAAGAGATTCTGTATTCTTAGTGGTTCTTTATTTACCTAGGATTCAAGTAGCAAACACCTAGGTGCTCAGCTTCAGATAATTTTAAAAGATGATGGAATATTATCTGCCATTGTCATAAACTCATTAGTAATTTCCATCTGAATCATGGAACAGTGGTCAAAGAAAGGTACACATACTAGGGAAAAAAAGACCAAAAAAAGGTAAACAATGGGATATTAATATTATACAACTTGTAACACTACAGACTCATATACTGACCCAAAATTCTTTGAACAAACACAAAGTACAAATTAATTACCTAAGAAGGATAAAAAACAAACAATGGTTACAAATGAATTATTGCTCCTTAACGTGTAATAAAAAGAGTGAGTAGAGATAATTTAGAATTCAATTTTATCCATAATTGATTTTTTTTTCTAGCTCATTTCCACATGGCAAATGGGAATCAAATTGAAATTGGCATCCTTTCCTTGAATAAGGGCCCATTAAGTTATTGATATTAGGTGACACTGATTATGCATGAAGCTTATCATGTTCCATAAGTAAGCATATTTCTCCAACAAATAATTTGTAACACTAATTGAAAGCAGTATTACTGTATCTGGTCACAGTGCCTCAAGTGAGTCAGTGTTTAATAAAGCCAAAGTGAATGTAACTAATGTAATAATATCAGCATTTAGCGCCATTCCAATCTATTTTTATCCCAAATAGTGAATAATAAAGTTAAAAGTCCCTGTCAGGAAGGGGTTAAGGCTTGTTTAACTCACCCGGGGAGAAGGATCTTTTGTTACTTCCCTTCCCATCCCCCATAAGCTTCTGCCTATCTTTTTAATGACCACAAAACTGAACTCAAAGAATATAAGATTAAGAAATTACAAATAAGAGCAGAAATGACAAAGAAGATAAAAAAAAAAGCAAACAAAACAACATTTAAAGAGTCTGTAGTTTAATTATGTCAAGAAACTGGATTGTGTCAAGATGAAAAATAAACCTTTAAATGCCCCAAATGGAAAAAACAGTGAATGCTACAGAAAAAGAAAGAGGTGAGCACTAAAGATCACCAGCTAAACTTAGTACCAGCTTTTCAGTTTTCCCTTCTACCCGTAAGTCTTTGTTGGTAGGAAAAAATTAAAACAAAACAAAACAAAAAAAAACGGAAAACAAAAAACAAACTCCTGGACTCTCTAGTCATTCAAGGCCAGGAAGCAAAGGCAGTCATGGGCTAAGGCAATAAAGCAATTTGTTGGCCAGCGCAAGAAAAACAATACAAAGAATAGAAAATGTATATTTTTCCTACATAGACTGATGGCTTACACTAGAACGTACTTTTCACTAGCACCATCTCTGAAAATTCCTCCATATTCAAAGATACATATCACAACAATATAAACTCAGTCATTTAAATGGAAAGCTGCGAAAGGAACTCATTTCTGAATATCACAAATTGTCACTATTTAATATTTATGTCAAATAATCAAATGTTCAATGTAACGTGGAAAGGCTCCCCTACTCTCTCTGCATTCTCAAGCCTAAGCTTTTGAGAGAAACAGCTCAGTCATTTCACTCAGTTTAATAACAAACTTTTATAAATTCCCTGATTTTTCTGAATACGTGTAAAGTAAAACTCTGATCTTGTGCTTTTGATACATAATGGGACCTTAAAATAGGACTTGTCTGTTTGAAAAGGAGTATCTGATTTTATTTACTAAAAGGGAGAAGGAGAGCAATGGTGCCAAAAATTTGGTGTGGGAAAAAGGAAATTGAACAGGAAAATTTGAGTTCTAATTATAGTTTCCAGTAGCTTTTAACTAACTGAACTGCAACACTTTCCTCATTTCTCTGGACTCCAATTTGGTTGTCTCACCTGTGAAATGGAATGGGCTGAGATAATTCATCTCGAGTATCACTTTAATCCTAGCATCATAGGAGTCTGTGTCTCACTAGCAACATATTTCAAGGATACAAGAAAAACGTAGCAGAGAAAGAAAGAAAAAAAAAACTATAGTACACTCTGCAATAAAATATGCACCGTAAATGCCCAATATTCAAGTTATTTTATACCAAAAATCAAACCCTTATGTAATAACAGAAACATGTGGCTTCCCCTAATAGGTTAAATACAGATGGACGTACAAATGAAAATCCCCCACTGAATTAATGGAACCAGCACGCAAACAGATCTCTTTTCCTTTACTTAGCACGTGCTGCCATTTACAGAGCTACATGAATGATTGGGAACTTCTTGCATGTCAAATCGCCTAGCAGAAGGCAATTTTAAGGAGAAGGAGACCAAGGAAGGGAGAAGCCACAGAGACAAGCCACGATTGTCTGTTTCCTTTCAGATTAACTACCTCGGAAACGTATGTTCAACATCCCGCTGAAACACACGCACACACCAACACACACACACCCCACTCCGGAATATTCAAGAACAACCGCAGTTAGAAGTTGAATAACTTGCTTACCGAATTCTTCCCGGCTGCTAGCGATCGGAGCCATTTTTTGCTGCGTGCTCTGTCCAAGGTGCTGAACGGAAAACTCCCCGGCTCGGTTCACTTGCCTGGGTCTGAGGCGCCGGCTTTTCCGAGCGCTGAAAACAGCAGCGCAGAGCTCAGGGGACTTACGCCTGGAACGGGGAGGAGGCAGAGAGGGAGGTCCGCTCGCCCTCGCACAGTGATTTGCTACCTCTGTTCCTGTTTTGGCTCTTCAGAGAAGCTCGTCTCGGAGACTCTAGACGTGGCTGGAACCCGAATTGACGCAATCTTGACGCTACAGGGTTGAAATCAGCGCCTGCCTCCCTTCCCTCCTCCTTCTAAGCCTCTCTTCTCTCTTCCTTCTTCCTCCCTCCCTTCCCTCCTGAGGATTCAACATACATTCATCAATTATTTTAACTGTCGGACCACTGGAGATTAGTTCGTTATTCTGTGGGGGCTCAGAGGCACATGGAGATGAGCCCCGAAATTCATGGCTGACAGGTCCTAATATAAAATTTCCTTATCACCTCGATCAGTAAAAATGTGTCTGTGTTATCAGAATAATGCAGTTTACAGAGGTGGTTTAAGGGAAGAGTGAAATGTCTGCATCAATGATCCATTGCAAATGTTAAACTGTATATTCTTGCTTCCTAAATTTTTCTCTGATGTATTATACCTATGTTAGAAAAAAAGAATTCACTGTGCATTGATCCATTCGAAATAACATAGCAGTTTTGCCGTTATTATCACCTGTTTTCTAGTAAGTTATTATTTTAAACATTTCGCTGATACTGTTGCTCCATCTGTCAGCCCTCTTTCCTTTAATACCTGACGTTTGACCAGTTAAAGTACTTAGGAACAGACGGGAATAATCTCTTCTGTATTCAGACTCACTCTCACTTGTGACTTTTGCATATAATGAGACTGTTTTTGGAACGACATTTCTGGTTAAAAGTCCTGACTTCTAATAGGTCTGTGCAAAATAGTTTCAAGAATCATATCAAAATCTAAAATGACATTGATAAATGTTTATTTTCAGAGAAAAACATGTTTTTCTGAACTGATGATATGCCCAGGGTTTAGGAACTGGGGAAATACGGTGTCAGATTTTGATTAACTTTTACCTAAAAAAATGTGCTTTTTTTTTTTTTTTTTTTTTGCCAAGGACAGGGGGAGTTGTTTTTTGTTTTTTTTTTTCTAGTAGAGGTGCTGAAAATTGAACCCAGGACCTTGTGCATGCTAGGCATGCGCTCTACCTCTAAGCTATACCCTCCCCGCTTAAAGAGTGTGCCTTTTAAATACAAATGTTGAGCAATTTTCCAAAGAAGATAACTCAGGCTGTAACTCCAACTGTCAATTATTGCTTAACAAATAATTCATTTGCTCTGGAGCAGAGTGAGCAAATGACATTCAGTGTGTGCTGGTGGGGTGGGGGAGGAGTGGGTACCGGGTGAGACTCAGAAAGCTGCTGTGCAAGTGACGGGTCCCTGCACATTTGCAAGCAGCTGTTCTGAGTGTCAGGACTGTGTCTGGGGAGAAATTGGGTTCAGTCTTTTGCATCATGGAAAATTTTATAAACCTAGGTTGTTTTTCTTTCCTTTTCTACTCCCACATACTTGGCATTTTAACATTCTTCTAACAGATTCTTTTTTACCTTATATCTTCCTGCCATGAAAACATACAAACTAACTGTATTAAAAATTTCCATTGGCCAAATCTGTGTTTTGTGTCCTCATCTAGCAATTTCATTCAGACTACTTACTTCCTGGCTATGCTTGCACCTGGTGGGATTGTCCCTAGAAATAAACTTTCATTAAATGAAAAGACAGCGGCATTTACTTGTGATACATATCACAGGTAAACAATGTAGATGGTGTGAGGTACTAAAATACGTTTTCTAGCTAAGTTATTGCTAACATGTGGTTATCCTCAATTTTGTAAATATAAGTACATTATGTGAGAGTTATGTATCAATTAATACCTCATTAATTTTACCTTCAGGTGTAAAATGTTGTCATCCAAAACCTGTCTAGATTGTTTAAACTGTTTCTACACAACCCCGTCCCACCCCCAGGCTGTCTCATTTCTAAGGATACATTGCAATAAAATGACCTTTTGCCCAGAGCTAATGCTGTTGTGGATATAGTAACTGTTTTCAAAGTTTGCTTTAAAAGCAAGCTGAAAATAAATGTTATTAATTACAATGTCAGAGGGTTCCTTTATTTTCATTTGATGAAAAGCATTTTATTTGCTACCTAATTTCTTTAGCAAAAACTTCCAGCAGCTCCAGATAAGGAGTAGGAAGCTAACCCAAAAACAGAAGAAAAAAAAAAAAAACCTGTAAGTTTCTTATGATTGAAATTCACACCCTACCACTGTATTACATTGTTCTCTTTAGATCCATCAAACAAGTAATCAATTCGTTGACGTAAACAAAACCACTTTTGCAGCAGAGATTAGGGGAGGAGGGGTTGTTGCTAGGTAACCACCTTATTTTTTTCTTTTTTCACCCAGAAAAAAAGCTTCAAGGAAGTTCCTGCTCTGGGAAACACAGACCAGTCTGTCTGAGTGGCAGTGTTTACTTCAGAGTGATTCTTTGTTAAAGTGTTTCAGTGTTTTCCCTACTTTATTTCCTTTTTTCAAAAACTGAAGTATAGTTTACTTACCATATTTTATTTCTGATTGCAAATATCTATATATACTTCGGGAAACAATGAACAGAATACTCAAACTCTGGTTTTACGATTGATTTTAAAGACTGTTGACAAATAATTACGATTTTTTTAGCCATTTTATTTATTTTGTCTATTTTTAGTTAATACGTAGTTTAGTTTGTGAACTTTATAGTTTATTAACTATATAATTTAGTCTATATTTTTTCCATTCCCTTCCTTAAAAATGTAATATGTGTTTAGGAATTTCTGCCCAGCAAAAGAACATTTCAAAAGGTTTTGAGAATGTTGCAATGCTCCTCACCATTCACTAATCTTTAGTAATACCCAGATTAGTAATACAAAGGCATTTTACTGGTATGTGGGTAGAGCAGAATGGCGCATCTGATAATGGATAATGGATAATTGTTTTAATGTTCCACATCATTCTATTAAGAATGCTAGCTTTAATGTTAATGGAATAGATTTGTATTACAAGCACACCCAAGTCAAAATCTTGCAAGACAAATACTTTCCTAATTGGCATCACAGAAATCCCTTCACTATGCACCATTTCTACATCTGTTTTTCCTCAAACTATTCAGCGCTTACTATGTACCAACTTAAACTGGGCTTTGGTGACTCATGAATGAAAAAACTCATTAGCCTAGACTAAAAAGAAAAAAAAAAGCTTATAGTCTTTCTTCCATTCTTCTTTTCTTTTATCAACTGAAAAGAAATGCACAACCTAAAAGTTGAGAATTATGTTTTATTAGGTGGACTTTCTGAGAAGTTCAAGTCCAGGAGGCAGCCTTTCAGGTTGAGGAAGTCCTCTGCAGAGCTAAGGCAGGAGTCAGGGTACATAGGAGTTTTGCAACAAAGACCAGGTTTCTGGAATAACAAAAGTTTACTATTAATTAAAGAAAACTAGACATCTCAGGTTAACGGATTAAGCGCTTTCTATATATGGAAAGATGCTAGAGTCTGGGCTCATTAAAATAATTCCTTTGATATGCACCTTAGCGATCTAGGGTCAGTGTCCTGTTTTTTTTTCCATTCTGAGTTCCCTCAGGGCTCACCATCCAGGGCTGCAGTAGTGGCTGACGGCTTGATGGCCACAGCATCCTTTGTTTGTTGATGTGGCAGGCAACATTATTCATCCACACTTTTTTTCAGCGCATTCTTATTAAACACGTAGTACCTTCCAGGTTTTTGCCGAGTAGGGAATTTGTGTTGGTCAAGATGACAAATGATCGTTGCGTCATGGAGCTTACAGACTACAGCCTTTCCTTTAGAGCTGGGAAGAAACTTCAAATCAGAATTGTTGCAGAAGAATGAGACATAAGAGTAGTTATCTTCAAAGCCTTGGGTGAGTTCCTGAGATGGGCTGCCGAGTAGGAGTCCTTGATTTCATGCAGGAAAGAATTCAAGAGTGAGCCATAGGAAAGTGAAAGCAAGTTTATTTAGAGAGATACACATTCCATTGACAGAATGCAGGCTATCTCAGAAGGCCAGAGAGGCAGCCCTAGGAGATAGGAACACACTCCACAGACAGAGATCAGGCCATCTCAAAAGGAGAGGTTGCCCCAAGTTATGGGGGAGTGGTTTATGCACAGAGTAATGTCATATGCTAACAAGTGGGAGGGTTATTCCAACTGTTTGGGGGAAGAATGGGGTTTCTTGGAATTGGGCCTCACCCACTTTTTGGCCTTTTGGGGCAGCCTCCAAATGATCACAGCGCATGCAGGTGTGTAATTTAGGATGCCAATGTGTTACAGTGAGTGTGTAATGAGGCTCTCGGGCTACTGGAAGCTGAATCTTCCACCATTTTGGGCCAATTGTTTCTAACCAGTTTATGTCCTATCCTCAACTGCTGTCCCATTCTTTTAATGGTTGTGCACTGTTCCCTTCCCTCTTGTTTCAAAAGCAGTTTATTTAGAAAGATACACATCCCGTAGGTGGAATATGGGCCGTCTCAGATGAACTGGGAGATACACATTCCATAGACAGACTGCGGTCCATCTCAGGAGGCAAGCGCAGCCCCAAGGTGAGGGGGTGGTTAGTTTTATGCACTGGGTAATTTCACATGCCAACCAGTGGGAGGATGATTCCTACTATTTTGAGGGATGTATGGAGGTTTCCAGGAATTGGGTCACTGCCCACTTTTTGGCTTTTATGGTCAGTCAGCCTCAGAACTGTCATGGCACCTGTGGGTGTGTAATTTAGCATGCTAAGGTATTGTAATGAGAACATAAGGCACAAAGTCTACTGGAAGTGAAATCTTCTGTCATCGTTGGCCTATTTGGTTCTAACCAGTATTTGTCCTATCCTGAATGGCTGTCATTCTGTTCATGGTTGTGCCCTGGCCCCTTCCCACCTGCCTCATAATAACAATCATAATTCTCTTGCCTGGTACTTTCCACCAAGCTAGATCAGCACTGGTCCATAGCCATCACCCTTTATCCCAATCAGCCTGTCTCTGTTGTCCCTCTTCTTCACAACTGTAGATTCATTACAATTCTTACATTCAGATTGCATTCTTCCATCTCCTATGAACTCCTATGAGCATCTCCTTCTCTCTCATTTAAGAATCAGTTAAAGTTTTATTTATACTGTGAAGTTTCTGACTTACCAGCACTCGTGAATTTATTCTGACTTAAATTTTTATAACACTATCTCTAGTGAAATCCATTGTCAGCTTGACATATCCTTTGTTGCATGACACCAACAAAAAGATAAACTGAAGTTCTCCACCAATGCTCACCCCAAATAGTCCACAAGTTTTGCATTTGGTTGTGATCTTCTTGGCACTGATTTTTTCGTGTCTTTTGGTTGCATATTACTTTTATATTCTGGACTTATATTTATGTTGTGGTCTTTGAAAGAACTTCTCCAATTCTTGGATCTTGATCCTCCAACAAAAATTTGACCTGAAACCATTCTAGAAGCTTGTCCTGTTTCCATTTACATTGAAAGTATTTCTTTCTAGGTCCTCATAACACATCCATGTTCCCTGTTCCAATCTATTCCTAACTGAAGCTACTCTCAGCCTTCTTACAAAAATAAACATTGGTATATTTTATGTTTGTGTGGGAAGTGTGAGAGCAGTAGAAATATTCTAAATATTCCATCTCAAATAATGATGACTTAACAAATGTTTTATTATTTAATAATTAGTAAAATACATGTATGTTTTAATGTAAAAATAAACACCAGTACATTTGACAAATATTAATGTCTAATAAATTCTTACTATATAATGTATATTCTGTCATAAAATATATAACAAAAGACAGATAGCAAGGGCAAACCTAAAATGATCATGAACATAATGAAAAGTAAGTAAAATGTAATTATTTAAATAAGAACAAAAGATTCACAAACTCCAATGAACAGTCTCCTAATGTATTAAAAAGTAAAGTTTAACTCTATGCTACTCACAATAAAAGTAACAGAAAATGATCACTAAGTTAAAATAACAGCAAGTACCATGATTCATGAAAAAAGAGCTGAGAAAATTAAAGTTAAAAAGTCAAAAAATGTCAGTAGGAAAAAACATGCATTTTATATTGATAAAAGTATATACTGACAATAAAAAGGCAATAGTTTTTAAGGTTTATTCTCCAAATGATTATATAAAGCAAAACCGTGATAAATACTTTAGAAAAATAAACAGAAACATAACTTCTTGTTAAGGACATTGTTGTTTCTTCCAGACATTGACAGATGATCATAATTCTGGGTTTGGACTCCTTATCTAGGGTGGGGCAGTTTTGCTGACAATTTATTTTCAGATGGTAAACAAGTAATTCGCAAAGCACACAAACTCTCGGAGAGCAGGGGAAATTTCTCGAATATGTAATGCAGGATGAATAAGAATTTTAAGGAAAATGAGAAGATATTAAAATATGTAATATTTTATTAAAACATATGGACCTAAACAACACAAATGAGTTTTCAAAACATGTACTAGAACATCATTTAAAGAAAGAAACAATTGTGTGTTCATATACAATGATCCAAACATTCCCTTGTTATAGCACCTAATTCACAGAGAAATTCTCACATGGGACCATGAGGTGGCATGCACATTCTTGCACACAGTAGTATTGTTTGTGGTCAGATATTTAAAGACAATGGATCCACCACATTGTGAATGAATAAGTAAATGGTTTTGAAGGAAAATTATATGATATTATCCTGGTGTTAAAAGCAACAGATAGATAGATGATAGATCGATAGAGAGAGAGATAGGGATTCCAACATACATATACTGTATATTATGTTGCAAAAACAGAGTCAGGGTTGCAGGGAAACATCATTTATGCAAAACAAATACACACAAATATCACTACATTTTTTCAACAATAGAAAACATACACAGGCTTTTCTTCAGGTTATAATGGATTTGTTTGTGACACACCTGCCAAGAATAACACACATAAAATCTGTTTTAAAGTGTTTGTTTAATAGAATTAATGAACTGATGAAGCAACTAAGCCTCCAAGGGCCAATATATAAGAGAAACAGCAGAGAGATGAGTTGATATTCTATAAGTCACTCTACCTCTCAGGGAATTTGCTGATTCTTAAAAATCGATAAGAAATTGATGAGTTTGGGTATCAGGGTGATGGTGGCTTCATAGAATGAGTTTGGGAGTGTTCCCTCCTCTTCAGTCTTTTTTAAGAGTTTGAGAAGTACTGATAAAAATTCTTCTTTGTATGTCTGGGAGAATGGCATTCTTTTTAGGATATGTTGGAGCCTATATGACTGCCAGTCTATAGAAAATAGATACAGCAATAGGTCAACGTATTTGAAAAATAGGGTAACCACAAATCAAAAACATAAAATAGAGTCCAAAACCAAAAAACAAAAAGAAGAGAACTCAAGCATAATACAAAAGAAAATCATCAAACCACAAAACCACAAGAGGGAAAACAAAAAGAGAAACCAGAAATACAAAATCAATTGGAAAACAAGGCTTAAAATGTCAGTAAACCCAATCTATCAGTAATTATCTTAAATGTCATTGGACTAAATGCTCCAATCAAAAGACATAAGGCGGTAGACTGAATGATAAACAAGAGGATACTATATGCTGCCCACAAGAGACCCACTTTAGGGTGAAGGACACACATAGATTGAAAGTGAGGGGATAGAAAAAGATATGTCATGCAAATGGAAATGACTAGAAAGTCGGGTTAGCAATGTCATATCAGACAAAATAGAAATGGAATTTTCTTTTTTGTTGACCTGTAATTTCCTTTTTTGGATAAATGTGATGTGTTTCTTGAGAACGACATCCTATCAGAGGATGTTTGAACTCAGTCTGAAGAAGGTAATGTCCAGAGCTGTTACAATTTGTCATACACAATGCCCATCATTTAATCAAAGTATTTCAGGCCTAATGAGAAACTGAACTGAGAAGAAAATGACAATAGAAAAATGTCCATAAATTAGTGACATAGATAACTGCATTAATATTTTGATAAGAGGGAATAAGACACTTATTTACCAGAGAACTAGAATTATAATACTCAGACTCACATTCTAGAACTGAATAATACAGGATATAATAAAGAAAAGATTGATTCCAGTAGTAGAGAGGATTAGTGAGCCAGAAGAAACATCGGGAGATAATATGCAGACCAAAACACAGAGCACTAAAAGTAAGAAAAGTCAGAAAACAGCTTAGATATATGGGACACGATAAAAGGTAATAACATAAGTGTAATTTGTCAACCTAGACGTGAGGGAAAGACAAAGTGATATAGAAGTAATATATGACAAGAAAATGACAATGAAATTTCCCAACACCCCAAAAGATATTAACTTGTATATTCACAAAAATCACCGAGAAATCCAAGCAAGGTTAATAGAAAGAAAACTACATAATGCATCATTGTTAAATAACTAAAAAGAAAAAGACAATGAGAAAGTTTTGAAAAACAATTGGGAAAAAGTCAGACAAAAAAGTATTTGGAAGATAATAAAGGATATTTGAAAATAATTTATAATTATATCAGGAAAATATAAAACTTTGAAATTTCTATGTGTTCATTAATACAGCTTCAAAATATGGAAAGCTTAAGTTGGTAGAACCATATGAGAAATAGGTAAATTCATATCATAGTGGAAACTTAAAAAAAAAACTTTCTCATAAGTGATAGAAGCAGGTAATAATTAATAGAAATACACAGTATCTAAACAAAGTAATACATTAAGCTAATTAACAAATACCTAGTAATTTTTTTAAGTAAATATGGTACATTTGATAAAATGGATATTAAACAAGTTTCAAAACACCTCAAAAGACTGAAATAATTCAGTTTATTCTCTCTAATTACAGAGATGTTAAGTGAGAAATTAGTATAGAAAACTATCTAGAAAACCCCTCATTGTTTGAAATCTAAGCCAAAAAATGTGTATAAATAACCCATGGATCACAGATGAAATCTCTGTAGAAATTAGGGGGGGAAAGTGTGAACTAAATGATAATGACAGCATATATTAAAATCTGTGGAATGCAGCTTAAAATGTGCTGAGAGAGTATGTGGTCTTAAATGCACATGCTAGAGTAGAAAAGATTCTGGAAAACAGTGACTTAACTATTTGTTGGAAAAAGAAAATAAGAGGAAATTATATGCAAGGAATGTTGGGAAGGAAAGATGACAGACAAATAATACAATTTTAAAAAGCACTACAGTAAAGAGATCCAACAAATCTAAAATAATTTACTTGAAATTACTCTTATTGATGATTTCTGGCAATACTTATAAAAAAGAAAAGAGAAACATAAAAACTACAAATGACACAACAGAGCAAAAAAGGCAAGCCATAGAGTGGGATGTAGAGAATATATTTGCAATGTATATTTCTGATATAAGAATTGTATCCAGAAATATGTAAAGAAAAATCAATTTTTAAAAAGCAGACATTCCATAGATTGGTGCAGCCACTGTAGAAAACAGTATGGAGATTCCTCAAAAGACTAGGAATAGATTTACCGTATGACTCAGGAATCCCACTCCTGGGCATATATCCAGAAGGAACCCTACTCCAAAATGATACCTGCACCCCAATGTTCATAGCAGCACTATTTACAATAGCCAAGACATGGAGACAGCCTAAATGTTCTTCAACAGAGGACTGGATAAAGAAGATGTGGTATATTTATACAATGGAATACTATTTAGCCATAAAAACTGACAACATGACGCCATTTGCAGCAACATGGATGTTCCTGGAGAATGTCATTCTAAGTGAAGTAAGCCAGAAAGAGAAAGAAAATTACCATATGAGATCACTCATATGTGGAACCTAAAACAAACAAACAAACAAACAAACAAACAAACAAACCCCCCCAAAAAAGCATAAATACAAAACAGAAATAGACTCACAGACATAGAATACAAACTTGTGGTTGCCAAGGGGGCAGGGGGTGGGAAGAGATAAACTAGGATTTCAAAATTGTAGAATAGATAAACAAGATTATACTGTAAAGCACAGGGAAATATATACAAGATCTTATGGTAGCTCACAGAGAAAAAAATGTGACAATGAATGTATATATGTTCATGTATAAATGAAAAATTGTGCTCCACACTGGAATTT
Source organism: Vicugna pacos (assembly GCF_048564905.1). Taxonomy (NCBI): domain Eukaryota; kingdom Metazoa; phylum Chordata; class Mammalia; order Artiodactyla; family Camelidae; genus Vicugna; species Vicugna pacos. The sequence goes on along the minus strand of NC_133010.1, from coordinate 5,696,407 downwards.
GACACAACATTGTAAAATTATTATAAATCAATAAAAAATGTTTAAAAAAAAAACCAGACATTCCAAATATAAATGGACAAAAGCCCTCTTACAGGCACTTCACTAAGAAAGGTACAATATTGTAACGACTGAAAATTGATAAAAAGAGCTTTGTAACAGCAGTCGTCAGAAAAATACAAATTAAAACCTCCCACAAGGGACAGTAATGCACACCCACTAAAAGACCTAAAAAGGTAGGGAAAAACATACCAAGTGTTGATAAGAATGTTGAGCAACAATAAATGTTGCTCACTGTTTTTTGGCTTTTAAATTTTTATAAATATTTTGAAAAACTGATAGTATTTACTTAAAGCAGGGCATAGATAATTCCACCCATTGTTAAATTCTTAATTGAAATTACCTCACACAAGTACAAGAATGCTCAATTCAGCATTATTTACAGTAGCCCCAAATTGGAAACGTCTTAGCTTTTCCTAGCAACACTAAATTGAATACTGTATGCACTGGAATACTATACAGAAATAAAAAAGAAATTCTGCTTTATATAACAAAGATGAATCTCATAAACATTATGGTGAATAAAATAAACCAGATAGAAAAGAGTAAACACTATAATATCCACTTATTTAAATTAAAAAACTAACCAGTGTTTATAAAAGTCAATATGGTGACTATCTATGTAGGAGGCAATAACTGAGATGAGCACAACACAGATTTGTGGGGCATTAATAGTCTGTATTTAGATCTGGGAAGTAGTTGTTGAAGATTTTTTTTGTTTTTTTTTTACTAATTCATTGACTTGTTCAGTTACAATCTGTGTATATTTGTATATACATTATATGTCAAAAAGATTTACTCAAAACTCTGTGTATCTGTGCATACACTTAACATTCCTGCATATTTAACTAGGGTAATTATATTTTCAAGGACCTATATACAAACAAATTAGGAAAGATATTAAGGTAAATGAATGTAAGGGAGAAAAATATGACTGGTAATTGAATATAAAGCATAAATAAATTAAAATATATATGGACTGTGTATAATTTATTATGCACCTATGATTTAAATTTGTTTTTTTTTTACAAAAATTGAGTATTCCTTTGAACTTTAGCTTTTCAACTATCTACTCGGTTGGAATCTTCTCTCAGAATCAAAGATCTATACTTCCCTTTTGGATTTACAGTAACATATTGGTTCTTGAGCCATTTCCTTACCCAGGTTCAGATGTTATAAAAATAGATGAATAGTATGAGAAGTGAAATGCTAAGACTGCATAAAGATTACACAAAGAAAATGTATAAGAAATGCGAACATCTTGAATTTCTACGTGAAATGAACATGCACTTTAAGTGTTCTTCCCATGGCATTACCAAATGAAATGAACAAGATAAAAGTGACAGGCTTACCCTGGCAGCTGTAAGAATTCTGTAGCATGCAAGGCGTTTGATTATATTCATAATGTCGTTAGGGTAAAATTCAGGGAGCTGGAGCCATTGTCCAGCATCAAAATGGAGAGGTAGGGATGAGGTTTAGAGCTCCATGACCTTTAAGCTTCCTTCCAATTGTTCTGTGCTAAGAGACAATTCACTCCTCCAGGGGAAACAGCTCTAATCACCACATTGCTGAACCCATTCTGCACGGAGAACCATTTCCACTGCGGAAGTCCAGGTATAGCAATGCAAATGTCAAAAAAAAAATGACTGTGAAATATGTCTTTGAAATGCTCATCCTTGCTTTATGCAAACATTCTTTACCTTATAGCACGCACTTTTTCACAAATCTAGTATTCATCTGCTTATCTGTTTTCCCTTCACAAGCGCATACCTTTTCTCAGGTGCAAAACTAGTAACAATTGTTCATAGCATACTTTGAAATAAACTCCTTTTGTGACTTCTCTTAAGGAAATATTTTAAATACTTGTATCTGTGAATGTAACCAGATATCCTTGTCTACTGAGCCAGTAAAATCATGCAATGTGACCATCTCCCCTTGGAAAGCAGAACACATACCCTTGAGCAATATTGGGGAAATTAACATCAAATTTTAATAGTATTGCTACAACAGAGGCAAGGAAGAAAGAAAGAGAAGAAACTGTAAAGTTTAACTTAAGAACTACCAATTGATACCTGAGAAGGTATCCACAGTCTGGAAAAAGGAAAAGTCAATGGTCATTTAGTAAGTCAAATCATCACTATTAAAATGTTGTATTTTTAAGTGATAGTTTGCAATGACATATATTAGTTAGAAGTTATGAAATTAATTTAGTCTGGTTTGCATATTTTACTGCCTCCTTCCATCTTTCACTGGAAACATTTTCTTAAAATTTAAGTACAACCTATGAATGATCTTTTGGCATCGAACCACACTTAGCCCATCTGATGTGCAATCCTGCTCCCAGGATTGCTGATTAGTTCTAGAAAATTATGAATTTTATCAAAATATCTAAGGCGAATGTTTAAAGAGCGAAAAAAAAAAAAGATGACATAGAGGAAACAGTGAAGCGAAGGAAAACGGGAAAAGAAAAACAAGACAACAGAGAAAGGAAGAAGTTAGGCTGAGATGAGTGAGAAAGGACGAAAGAGAGGGGCGGGAGAAGGGAAGAAAGAGAATTTTCTTTAGAATAGAAAAAATTTTAAATATGTAATTTAATAGTCTAGGAGCAAATGGCTGGTTAGTAGCCACAGAAATATGTTTTCTTTTGACTCTCTTTGCTGTTATTATTGCTTTGTTTTTTTTCTTTATATCTCTTTTAATATTGAAGTATAATTAATATACAGTTTTATGTTAGGCTTAGGTATAAAACATAGCTATTCAATGTATTTAAATACATCACAAAATGATTACCATGGTAAGTCTAGTAACCATCTGTCCCTACACAAGTTATTGACCATATTATATATACTGTATACCCATGAATTATTTATTTTATAACTGGAAGTTTGTGCCGTTTAATCCCTTTCACCTATTTCTTCCAATCCCCTACACAACTCCCCTCTGGAAATCACCAGTTGCTCTCTACATCCATGAGTCTGTTTTTGTTTTGTTTTGTTGTTTGTTTTGTTTTTTATATTCCACATATAAGTAAGATCCTAAGGTGGCTGTCTTTCTCTTTCTGATTTATTTCAGTTAGCATCATACCCTCTAGATCCATCCATGTTGTCTCAAATGACAAGGTTTCATTCTTATCATGGCTGAGTAATACTCCATCGCATGTATCCTGAGTCTTTATCCAGTCATATATCCATGAACACTTAGGTTGCTTCCATATCTTGGTCATTGTAAATAATACTTCAGTAAACATAAGGGTGCACATAGCTTTGAATTAGCATTTTTGTTTTCATAGGGTAAAAATCTGGGAGTGAAATTGCTGGATCATATAATAGTTCTATTTTTAATTTTTTGAAGTAGTGCCATACTATTTTCCATAGTGCCTGCACCAATTTACAATCCATCCAAAAATGCAGGAGAATTCCTATTTCTCCACATCTTCACCAACAATAGTTATTTGCTGTCCTTTGATAATAACCATCTTGAAAGGTGTGAGGTGGTACCTCACTGAGGTGTTGATTTGCATTTTCCTGATGATTAGTGATGTTAAGCATCTTTTCATGTGCTTTTTGGCCATCTGTATGTTTTCTTTGGAAACATGGCCATTCACTTTCTCTGCTCACTTTTTAATTGGGTTGTGTGTTTATCTGGATATTGAGTTCTGTGAGTTCTTTGGATATTAATCTTTTATTAGCTATATATTTCCTTATATCTTCTTGCATTAAGGAAATTGCCTTATCATTTTGTTGATGGTTTCCTTCACTGTGCAACAGCTTTTTAGTTTGATGTAGTCCCATTTGTTTATTTTTGCTTTTGTTGTCATTGCCTAGAGAGACAAATCCTATATATATATATAGCTTAAATTGATGGAAAAGTGTGTACTGTATGTTTCCTTCTAAGATGTTCATAGATTCAGGATTCAGGATTACGGATTTAGGATTTTTATGGTTTCAGGTCTTACATCTAAGTCTTTAATTCATTTTGACCTTGTTTTTGTATATGGTATAAGAAAGTAGTCCAGTTTGATTCATTTGCTTGTGGCTGTCAAGTTTTCCCAGTACCGTTTATTAAAGAGGCTGTCTTTTCCCCCACTGAATATGTTTGCCTCCTTCCTTGTAAATTAGTTGGCCGTTGAGCTTTCTTTTAGGGTACTCTGTTGATCTTGTGTCTGACTCTGTGCCAGATCAGACTACTTTGTACACTAAAGGTTTTTAGTATGGTTTCAAATCAGGGAGAATGGTACCTCTGGAACTGTTCTTCTTTATCAAGATAGCTTTGGGGTCTTTTGTGATTCCATACAAATTTTAGGATTGTTTGTTTCAGTTCTGTGAAATTATCATTTATAGTTTGATAGGGATTGCTCTGAAAATGTAGATTAGCTTCAGTACAGATATTACAACAGTATTAATTCTTCCAAATTATAAAAACAGTGTGATTTCCCTTATTTTTAAAATTTTTATTGCATATGTGCTTTACAATGTTGTGTTAGTTTCAGGTGTACAGCAGAGTGATTCAGTTATATATATATATATATATAAATATATATATATTATTTTTAGTTTATTTTTTATTAAAGTTTATTACATGATATTGATTATACTTCCCTGTCCTATACAGTAGTTTGTTTATTTATATCTTTTTTTATCTATTTTATTTATCGTAGTGTGTATATGTCAATCCCAAACTCCTAATATTTCCCACCCAGCTCCTGCCTTCCTCCTGGTACATTCTTGCCTCTTTTGTCATAGATTAATTGACCATAAGTGCATGGGTTTACTTGTGGGATTTCTATCCTGTTTCATTGATCTATATATGTTTTTGTGCCAGTACCATACTGTTTTGATTACTGTAACTTTGCAATATAATCTAAAGTGACGGTGCTTAATTCCTCAAGCTCTGTTCCTCTTTCTCAAGATTTTTTTTTTTTTTAGCTATTTGGAGTCTTCTGTGTTTCCATACAAATTTTAAAATGTTTTGTTCTAGTTCTGTGAAAAATGCCATTGGTAATTTGATAGGGATTGCATTGAATCTGTAGATTGCCTTGTGTTGTATGGCCATTTTAACAATATTGATTCTTTCAGTCCATGGTATATCGTCTCATCTGTTTGTCTTGTCTTCAGTTTCTTTCATCAGCATCTTATAGTTTTTGGAGTACAGATATTTTGCCTCCTTAGTGGATTTATTCCCAGGTATTTTAGTCTTTTTGATGCAGTGGTAAATAGAATCATTTTCTTACTTCCTCTTTTCTATAGTTTGTTGCTAGTGTATAGAAATGCAACAGATTCCTGTATATTAATTTTGTATCCCACAACTTTACCAAATTCATTGATGAGCTCTAGCAGTGTTCTGGTAACATCTTTAACTTTGCATCTGTAATTTCTTTCATCAGTGTCTTTAAGTTTTCAGAATACAGATTTTTCACTTCCATAATTAAATTCATACCTAGGTACTTTATTCTTTTTGATGTAGTTATAATTGGGATTATTTTTTTAATTTCTCTGTCTGATTATTTGTTGTTAGTGTTTACAAATGCAATACATTTCTGTATTTTAATTTTGTATTCTGAAACTTTACCAAATTCATTTATTAATTCTGATAGTTTTTTGTTGGAGTCTGTACATTTTCTATATATAGTATTATGTCATCTGCAAGTAGTAACAGTTTAACTTTTTTCTTTCCAAGTTGGGTTCGTTTTAATTTCTTTTTATTGTCTGATTGCTATGGCTAGCAATACTATCATACTATCAACACTAGCATACTATCAGACTTCTGATAGTATGTTGAATAACAGTAGTGAGAGTAGGCATCCTTGTCTTGTTCTCGATCTTGGAGGACATGCTCTTAGCTTTGCACTGTTGAGTATGAACTCAGACTGTGGGTTTGTCATATATGGCTTTATTATGTTGATGTATGTTTCCTCTATACCAATTTCTGGAATTTTTTAAATCATAATTGAATTCTGAATTTTGTCTAAAGCTTTTTAATATCTATTGAGATGATCTTATGATTTTCATTCTTCAATTTCTTGATGTGCCATGTTGCATTCTTTGATTTAGTGATATTGAACCATTCTTGCCTCCCTGGGATATTTCACACTTGATCATGGTGTATGATCCTTTTAATCTATTATTAAGTTTGGTTTGCTAATATTTTGTTAAGAGTTTTTGCATCTATGTTCATCAATGATATTGGCTCATAATTGTATTTTTTTGTGATGTCTCTTTTTTGTATCAGGATGATACTGGCCCTGAAGAATGAGTTCAGAAGTATTCCTTCCTATTCAACTTTTGGGAATAGCTTCAGAAAGATAAATATTAATTCTTTTTAAATATTTGCTAGAATTCACCTGTGAATCCATATGGACTTTAATTTGTTGGAAACTTTTATTTTTAAATTATTGATTAAATTTTTACTGGTAATCAGTCTGTTCATATTTTCTATTTCTACCTTTTTCACTATTGGGAGATTGTGTGTTTTTAAAAATGTATTTATTTTTTCTAATTGATCCATTTTAGTGGCATACAATTGCTTGCAGTAATCTCATGATTCTTTGTATTTCTGTGGTGTTTGTTGTAATTTCTCCTCTTTCTTTTCTGATTTTATTGATTTTGACTCTCCTTTTTTTCTTGATGAGTTTGGCTAAAGTTAGTCAATTTTGTTTATCTTTGGAAAGAATCAGCTCTTCTTTTCTTTTTTCATTATTTTATTTATTTCTACCCTTATCTTTATTATTTCTTTCTTCTACTAACTTTGTGTTTTGTTTGTTTTTGCTTTTCTTTAGTTCCTTTAGGTAAAAAGTTACATTGTTTATTTGAGATCTTTCTTGTTTCCCAACATATGCCTGCAGAGCCATCAACTTTCATTTTAGGATTGCTTATTCTGCACTCCATAGATTATTTTTTTAAGTCACTATACTTTTATTTCATATGTAGTGAATTTTTGCTTGACATTTATTTTGAACACTGTTTCTATCTCTTGAAAAGTGAAGATTTTATTTAATTTAAATTCCATGTGCTCATTTAGCATGAATCTACTTATAAGTATGTCAAGAGCAGAAGTTATATTGTACTCACTTTTGCTTCTTAATTTCTCCCCAAGCATCAAATACAACCCCAAAGTAGTACAATAATAGAGTGCTAAATTAATCTATTTTCTGTGGATATGTCTAAAAGAAAAATCACATTTCTGAGTAAGCGTCACAATCCATCTGGGAGAGCTGATTTGAATCAAGAGATCTTTCTTATTCACGGAGAAAGAGTCCCACATAGCAGTGGCTAAAGCATGGTCTCCAGAGGCATTCTGGTTTTAAATCCTGTCTGTCACTTGCAAGCTAAGAGTTCATGGAAATTTTATAGTATCTCTCTCTTTTTCAAATTCCTCAACTGGAAAGCAACGGAGCATAAAAAATTACATAGTTGATGCAAAAATTGAGTTAAAATACATAAAGCTCTTAGAATGGTGTCTCTCTCTTTTTTTTTTTTTGTAAATCGTAAGACTTTTATGTGTTAGTTATTATCATTTTATTATACAGCCATATTTATACAAATATTCTATATCCTGGACCTGGGTATCTGTTTCCTTTTCCAGTATAGGGAAGTTTTCAGCTATTATGTCTTCAAATGTGTTCTCTGCTCCTTCCTCTGTCTCTACTCCTTCTGGACCGTTATAGTGTGACTATTATTATGCTTGATGCTGTCACCAAGGCCTCTTAAGCTGTCCTCACTTCTTTTATTCTTTTCTCTTCTTCTGTTCAGCTTTAATGATTTCTACCACTCTATCCTCCAGCTCACTAAAGTGTTCCTTTGTATCATCTAATCTACTTTTGATTCCATGTAGTACATTTTTAATTTCAGTTATTGTATTCTTCCTGTTCAATGCTTCTTAATGTTTTCTAGCTCTTCGTTAAAAACGTCTAACTTCTCACTCTGTTCATTTAATTTTTTCCAGTTCTTTGATTATCTTTATGATCATTACCTTGAACTCTTTATCACATAGATTGCTAATCCCTAGTTCAATTAGTTATTCTCCTGGAGTTTTATATTTCTCTGTCACCTCATTTCACCTAATTTGCTGTTTTTATTTTTATGTAGTTGGTAGATTGGTTGCCTTTTCTGAACTTGGAGAGTTTGCCATTTGTAAGAGATGTCCCACGTGTCCCAGCAGCGCACTCCCCTCTGGGCACCAGAGCTATATTTTCATGTGGGCTGCAAGGCTTCTCCTATTGTGCAGCCTGACTAATGTAGGCAGTCAGGCAGTAGGAGCTGTATGCTGGTTCAGTTGGTTACCAGGTCCTACCTTGTACACAGGCCAGCATCCACTCGTGGGCAGAGCTGGGTCAGGAGGCAATTGGCTGCAGAGTCCCTGGATGTTCCAAGGCTAGTGCTGGCCCTTTGATGGGCGGAGTTGGGTTCTAGGATGGATAGTTGTGTCCTGGGATTCTGGATTTGGTGTTGCCTGCTGAAGTGTGAGACTGGTTTCTGATGCAGTTTGGATGCAGTGTGTGGGGTGTTCCAAGCTGATATCAGCCCACTGGTGAGTGGGGCTGGACCCCAGGGTGGCTGGCTTTGTGGTACCAAGTGTTGGAACTGGTGTTGGCATGCTGGTGGGCACTGCCAGGGCCCAGGAGTCTCCTGGACTAGTGCCAGCTCACTGGTGGGCAGAATCAGGTCCTGGATTCTCTGGCTGCAGGTCCCTGGTTGTCCTGTAGTTGATGTTGACTTGCTGGCAGGTGGGCCCCAATCCCAGAGTGGTGGGCTGAGGTTCTCAAGATGTCCTAGAACTGGCATTGACTTGCTAGTGGGTAGGGTCAGGACCCAGGGCATTCCAGCTTGTGCCAGGCTGCTGCTGGGTCTGCTGGGTTCTGACATGGCAAACTGAAGGACTACAGTGGTCCTGGGTCTGGTTTCCAACTGTGTGTGGCAGGCCAGGAGATCGTGGGGCTGGTGCCTGCCCACTGGTGGATGGAGTCAGACTCTGGGATCTCTGTAACCTCCCTACTAGCTCTGTAAGTGGTTGATTTACTCCCTTTATTATATTTGCCTTTAGCATGAGATTTTTTTCTTTTATAATTTTTATATTTCATTTATGCCCTTTCCTTTTCCACTTAAAAAATTTCCTTTAACTTTTCCTGTAAAGTTGGTTTAGAGCTGCTCAACTCCTAGCTTTTCCTTGTGTATAAAACTCTTTATCTCTCCTTCAATTCTGAATGATAACCTTGCCAGGTAGAGTATTCTTGGTTGTATTTTGTTTTTTTTTTTTCCTTTCAACACTGAATCTACTGTTCATTCCATTCTGGCCTGCAAAATTTCTGTTGAAAAGTTAACTGACAGTCTATAATGTAAATGTTGCTTTACTCTTGATACTTTGAAGATTCTCTCTTCATATTTAATTGTTGACATTTTATTTACAGTGTTCCTTGATGTAGTCCACTTTGGGTTAATCTGTTTGGACCTCTCTGTACTTCCCGTACCTGGATATGTGTCTTTTCCTAGGTTATGGAAGTTTTCAGTAAGCATTTCTTCAAATAATTTGGTGTTCCTTTCTTCTTCATCTCAGACCTCTATAAAGTGAATGTTAGCACCCTTGATGTTTTGTCTGAGGTTCATAAAATTACCCACAAAGTTTTATTCTTTTTTATATATATTTTTATTGAAGTATAGTCAGTTTACAAGGTTATGTCAATTTCTGGTGCACAGCACAATACTTCAGTCATATAGGAACATACATATATTCATTTTCATATTCTTTTTCACCGTAAGTTACTACAAGATATTGAATATAGCTTTCTGTGCTATACAGTAAAAACTTCTTGTTTATTTTATGTTTATTAGTTAGTATCTGAAAATCTCAAACTCCTAATTTGTTGCTTCCCACCCCCTTCCCCCGCTGATAACCATAAATTTGTTTTCTATGTCTGTATGTCTGTTTCTGTTTTGCAAATAAGTTCATTTGTCTTTTTTTTTTTTTTTTAGGTTCCACATATAAGTGATATCATATGGTATTTTTCTTTTTCTTTCTGGCTTACTTCACTTCCTCAAATTTTAAAATTATTATTTTTTTTTCTGTTCAACTTGGGTGATCTTCACAACTCTGTTATCCAAATAGCTGATCCATTCTTCTGTATCATCTAACCCATGGTTGGTTTTCCTTTCTGTATTTTTTATTTTAGTTACTGTATCTTTTAGCTCTGATTTTGTCCATTGAAGTTCTCACTTCGTTCACCCTTTCTCCTCCTTAGGTCAGTGGGCATCCTTATAATCATTACCTTGAACTCTTTATTAAGTAGATTTCTTATCTCCATTTTATTTAGTCTTTTTCTGAGATTTTGTCTTATTCTTTTGTTTAGAACATATCTCTCTCTCTTCTTGCTTGATTCTCTGTGTCTATTTCCATGTATTAAGTAGGTCTGTTATGTCTCCCAGTTTTGGAGAAGTGGACTTATGTAGGTTATATAGGGCCCAGAAGCATGCTCCCTTTTGGCCATCAGAGCTAGATTCTCTAGAGTCGTCCCCTATATGGAGTTCTTGCACCCTACTGTTGTGGGGGGAAAATGGCACAAGATCACAGAAATGGCTACATCCAGTGTCTCAGTCCCCAGGGGAGTCCCAGTTGCCTCCTGCCTCTCTTGGAGGTTCTCTAAGATCAGCGAAGGAGTCTGATTCATGCACCTTTCAAACTGATGTCTCTGTGCTGGGACTCAGAGCATGTGAGATTTTTGCATATGCCCTTTAAGAATGAAATGTCGGTTTCCTGCAGTCCTCCAGCTCTCCCAAACATAAGCCCTGCTGTTTTTGAATGCCAGCCTCTTTGGGAGCTCATCATCCTGGTGCTGGGGAGGGGCTCCGTCCCCTCACTCCTCAGGGAGGACCTCTTCAAATGTGATATTCCTACTGCTTGTGGACCACCAACCCAAGGGTGTGAGTCCTGGCTAGAAAGTATCTCCACCCTCTTACATTACAGCTCCGTCTTTGCATGTTTAGTTACGGAGAATATTTTCTTCGAGTCTTAAAGTTACTCTCAGTAACTCAGGAATTTTGGCATGTCTGTGGGAACAGGTGAGCTCAGGGTCTTCCTACCCTATTTTGATCCACGATTGAGGCTTTGCTTTCTTTATAGCCATTTTTTTTTAATTTAACATTTTAAATTATCATATGAGAACTTGATTTTTTTTCTTTTTCCTATGGTTCTATGAATTTTAACACATGTAAAAAAATTCATTTAACCACTAAAAAAATTAAGATACATTTCCATCACTCCAAAAGACTTCCTTGTGGCATATCTTTATTTCTCTATTCCCCCCAACTATAAACCCTAGCAACCAATGATATGTTCTTCTCTACAGTTTTGTCTTTTTGAGAATGTTACATAAATAGAATCATACAGTATGTACCTTGTATCCATATAAATGGAATAACACAACATGAATAATGGCTTTCTTTTACTCAGCATAGCATTTTTCAGAGTCATTCAAGCTATTGGCATGTGTTATTAGCTTGATCATTTTTATTGCTGAGTGGTATTAAATTTTACGGATAAACCACAGTTTATCATTAATCCAGTGAAGGGCATTTTGGTGGTTTCCAGTTTTTAGCTATTACAAAGAACACCGCTAGAAACAATCATTTCCAAAAAAATTGTGTAAATTTGAGCTTTTGTTTCTCTAGAGTAAATACTCAGGAGTCATACAGATGGGTTGTATGGTAAGTTTATGTTTCATTTAATAAGAAACTGCAAAACCATTTTCCAAAGTGTTTTTCATTTTTGTCAGTAATACACGATTGTTATAGTTACTTTACATCTTCGCCAGCAGTTGGTATTGTCAGCACTTTTTTTAATTGAATCATAGTCATTTTACAATGTTGTGTCAATTTCCAGTGTAGAGCACAATTTTTCAGTTATACATGAACATATATATATTCATTGTCGCATTCTTTTTCACTGTGAGCTACCGCAAGATCTTGTATCTATTTCCCTGTGCCATACAGTATAATCTTGTTTATCTATTCTGCATATGCCTGTCAGTATCTACAGATTTCTAACTCCCAGTCTGTCCCTTCCCACCCCCCTCCCCTCTGGCAACAACAAGTTTGTATTCTATGTCTGAGTCTGTTTCTGTTTTGTATTTATGTTCATTTGTCTTTTTCTTTCTTTCTTTCATCTTATTCTTTTTTTTTCTTTTTTTAGATTCCACATATGAGTGATCTCATATGGCATTTTTCTTTCTTTTTCTGGCTTACGTCACTTAGAATGACATTCTCCAGGGACGTCCATGTTGCTGCAAATGGTGTTTTTTAATTTTAGTCTTTCTTCTACTAGTCTTTCACATTTTGGTTTTAATTTGCATTTCTTTAATGGCCAGTAATATTGAATTTTTTTTCATGTGCTTACATCCGTATATCATTTTTGGTAGAATGTTAAAATATAAATTGAGGATCATTAATTTTTTTTGAAGAATTTATTTGAGCATGCATCAGTTCATTTGGGGCAGCACTGAAATGAAAGTAGCTGGGAGTGCTCTGCCAACAGATGTAGCAAGTTGTTTTTTTATAGAGAAGATTAGGAAGCAAAGCCAAGCAATTTTTTGATGGTCTATATTGTGAGTGATTGTCTTATTAAAGATGAGTTTGCTGTTTATGATTGGTTGTTCTTAAGTTTTACCTTCTCGCATCCTAGTGCGTTGGCTTTGCCTTAGCTTTGGGTTTGCTTATGTAGGTTACCAAGGCATTAGAGCCCTGGTCTTCTTGCCTTCTTGTTTAGTGACATTCATGCTGTCCAGGTACTTTACTATTTTTAAAAATTGGATTGTTCATTTTGTTATTGCTGAGTTTTGAGATTTCTCAGTATGTCCTGGTGGGGTATGCTGTGTGATTTGCAAATGTTTTCTTCCAATCTGTAGCTTGTATCTGAATTTCTCTAGACTGTGCCTTCAAAAATGAATGACAGAGAATAGAAAGGTTTTGAGGATAATTTGAACTCTGGTCCTTGCTTTTGCCACAACATCCCTCAGCCAGATAGCCCAGCGTAAGACAGAAATTTTACTCGATGGTGGTCCTTGGTATAAAAATGAAAAAATATTGTCTTCAGCATTTGTCTATTTACTCTCTACATTTCTTCTTCATCTTTCCAGCATCCAGAACTGCCAAAATTTACAACACAGCACCCTGGGTGAAGTAAAGAATTTACCTACAACGCAAACTTTACTTCCTCTTTACTTTTCTCACTTTTAACCTTCTTGAGATTTTCTCTGCTCTTGTTTATCTGATTAGATTCAATTCAGCATTTGGTCATAATGACTTTCTGTACTTACTCCCTTCATGTACCATATGTAATTTAATAGGTACAGTATTTGCAAAGCCACCTAAAGAAGTAAGCAACATGAGCTTTATAAGGAAAAGATGGAAATATTCTTAAATTTCATGGTGGAGGACACTACATGCACCATCACATTGGCAATTCTATCTTGTAAGGATTTGCCTCTGTCTTGATAATTTCCTCAATTTGTCTTTCAGTTAAATTTTCCCTGTGATTAGAAGACATACTTTTTCTATATGTCAGGGTATTTTGAAGTCATCGAGCAGCTAGAAGAATTCAGATGACTCTTAGAGACAAGAGATCAAAAAGGCAAGGGTGAAAACAGTTTTCCTTTGTTACTTCTGCATGCCCTTCAGTAAGTCTGGTATTAAAACTAAAATATGAGAACAAAAAATTATAATAGATTCCAGGATACAAATTATGCACTTTGACCCAGGATGAGACTAAAAAAACATCGTGAGAAAGCACTGCTCAAATCCTTCGAATCATACTTCCTTATGATTTTTCCTAGTGAAGTTTCAGGATCAATAGCCAAAGCATCTCTTGCTATGGACTCCTTATCAGTAAGGACTTGACATTCACTCCCAGGACAGTTAAGGGCACCCTTATGTAGATGCTCAGAAGTTAATAATATTACCACCCATATTGTACATAAGCTTCCTATAAAAGAATCATTCAGATCTAAAGACACACACAACCTAAAAGTGAGGGGATGGAAAAGGTATTCTATGCAAATGGAAATGAAAAATAAGCTGGGGTTGCAATACTTACATCAGAGAAAACAGACTTTTTAAAACAAAGTCTGTAATAAGAGAGAAAGAAGGACATTACTGAACATGCCAGGGAGGTGGTCAAGATGGCAGAGGAGGAAGACCCTGAGCTCAGCTCCTCCCATGGGTGCACCAAAAGGACAACTATTTACAGAGCAACTATCGATGAGAATGACCTGAAGACTATCAGGAAATATTTTCCATAACTAAAGATATAAAGAAGGAACTGCAATAAGATGAGCAAGACAAGTAGGAACGTGGTATAGTCAAGACACACCTTTGGGCAGGCGACCCACCAGTGGGAGGACAACCGCAGTTGATGAGGTTCTCCCCAAGGAGTGAGGGATCCAAGCCTCACATTGAGCTCTCAAGTCTGGGGGCTCCACACCAGGAAGATGAGCCCTGAGAACTTCTAACATTGAAGCCCAGAGGGCTTCAACTGGGGGGCTGTAGAAAACAGAGACACCTGTCTTAAAGGGCAACACAAAATTTCACACTCTCAGTGCAAGGACAATATCTTGCAAGGAGCCTAGGTCAATCTCGTTAGCTGATGTTGGAGAGTATTTCTGAGAGGCAGGAGGCAACTGGAATTGCCCCCGGGGATATACATGCTGACAGTGGTCATGTTTGGAACTTCATTTTGCCAGAGGACACCGGTGTTCGCAAGCATAATTTTGGAGCCCTCCCACTGGCCCATTAGTGCCTGGGGACACCAATCCCAGGCCTCCCAGGCTAAGCAGCCACCCATGTGAGGGTTAGCCCCAACCACCAGTGGGCTGACAACCTCTACATGAGAAAGGGCCTGACAGGCAACAAGGCCAACAGCACGCCCTGCTCACCAGCTCACCTGCTTGTTGTCCCCAACACAATAGAACGACCCACACAGCCCACACAGGGGGTGCCTTCAGAGAATGAAGTTCTAATGACCAGAGAGGAGGGTGCTGCTGGACCCCATAGGATGTAAGGCCATTTCTCCAAGATGGAGGAAATGTAACAAACCTACCTAATACACAGAAATAAAAACAGAGAGTAAGGCAAAATGAGGAGACAGAAAAGTATATTAAAAATGAAAGAACAAGATAAACCCCAGAAGAAGAACTAAGAGAACTAGGGATAAGCAGTCTACTAGAGGAAAAGTTCAACGTCATTATCATAAAGACGCTCATCAGACTTGGGAGAAGAATGGACGAGCCGACTGAGAATTTTTTTTAAATTAGAAAATATAAAGAAAAGCCAAACAGAGCTGAGGAATATAATAACTAAAAAAAAAAAAAAGACACTGGAAGGAATCAACAGTAGATTAAAAGGTTCAGAGGAACAGAGGAGAGAGAGTAGTGGGAATTCTTCTGTCACCCACGCTGAAAGAAAAAATATTTCTTAAAAACTGAAGATAATTTAAGAGGCCTCTGAGATAACAAGTGTATGACATTTGCATAGTAGGGGTCCCAGAAGGAGAAGAGGGAGAGAAAGGAGCAGAGAACTCATTTGAGGAGACAATCGCTGAAAACTTCCATAACCTGGGAGAGGAAACAGACATCCAGGTCCAGGAAGCACAGAAAGAAACAAACAAGATGGACTCAAAGGTGTCCACACCGAGACCCATTATAATTAAAATGACAAAAAGTGAAGAAAAAGAGAATCTTCCAAGTAGCAAAGGAAAAACAGTTACATGATGACTTGATATGATATATAGAAAATTTTAAAGACGTCACCAAAAAAACTATTAGAACTAATAAATGAATTTAGCAATGGTGCAAAGAACTAAATTAATATATAGAAATCTGCTGCATTTCCACACTAAGAGCAAATAATCAGAAAGAGAACTTAAGAAAACTGTTCACAATTGCCATTGAAAAGAATAAAATAGGTAAGAATAGATCTAACCAAGATGTTCAAAGACCTGTACTAGAAAAACTATTTTCAATGATGAAAGAAACTGGAAACAACACAAGCAAATATAAAGATAGTCCATGCTCATGGATTGGAAAATTAATATTGTTTAGATGGCCATACTACCCAAGGCAATGTACAGAATCCATGCACTCCCTATCGGAATAGCAAAGTATCTTTCATAGAACCAGAACATATAATTCTAAAATTTGTATGGAATCACAAAAGACCCTGAAAATCCAAGACAATCTTGAGAAAGAACAAAGCTGGAGGTAGCACACTCCCTGATTTCAAATTATCCTATAAACACAGTCATCAAAATAAAATTTGGTACTGGCACAAACATAACACATAGATGCATGGGACAAAATTGAGAGCCCAGAAATAAACCCATGCTTATATGGTCACTTAATCTACAGCAAAGGTGGCAGGAATATATAACTGGGAAAAGACAGCCTCTTAATAAATAGTGTTGTGAAAACTGGACAGCCACATGCAAAAGAATCAAAGTGGACTCTGTTCTTACACTGTATACTTAGATGTGAGACTTAGATGTGAGACCTGAAACCATAAAGCTCCTAGAAGAAAATAGAGGCGATCTGCTTTTTGACATTGGTCTTATTAATATTTTGGGGGGGTGTCTCCTCAGGCGATGGCAACAAAAGCAAAAACAAACAACTGGGACTGTAGTCAGACTAAAACTCTTTCGCACAGTGATGGAGACTATCAACAAAATGAGAACCTACTGAATGGGAGGAAATATTTGCAAATGATGTATCCAATAGGGGTTTAGTATCCAAAATTTACAAAGAATTCATGCAGCTCAAAATTCAAAAAAAAACCCCAAAAAACAAAAAACACAGCAACAACAACAAAAATCCAAGCAACTCAGGTAACACGCGGGAGGCCTTAACCGCTGTTTTTCCAAAGGTGGCCAACAGACATGAAAATTTGCTCAGCATCACTAATCATCAAGGAAATACAAATCAAAGCCATGATGACATATCAGTTCACACTCATCAGACTGGATATCCTTAAATTATAACATTAAATTACAGTGTAACAGATTACAAGTGTTGACGCAATTCGAGAAAAGGTAACTGTCCTGCACTCTTGGTGGGGCTGTAAATTGGTAAAGCCACTGTGGAAAACAGTATGGAGGTTCCACAAAAATTAATGATAAAACTTCTGTATGATCCAACAGTTTTACTTCTAGGTATAGCAAACAAATCAAAAACAAAAACAAAATCAAAAACACTCATTTGAAATGGTATATCCACCCCAATATTCACTGCAGCATTAACTACAATAGCCAAGATATGGAAGCAGGCTAAGTCTCCATCAATGAGAGATGGATGGACATATATACATAATGAAACATTACTCAGCCGTAAGAAAAATGACATATTGCCATTTGGCACAACATGGATAGATCTAGAAGGTTTCATGCTAAGTGAAATAAGTCAGACAGAGAAAGCGAATGCCCCATGAGAGCTCACTCATATGTGGAATCTAAAAAACAAAACAAAACAGACTCATAGATACAGAGAACAAACAGGTAGTTGCCAGAAGAAAGGAGGTGGGTTGCCAGCGGGGCGGAGGGTGGGAAGGGATAGACTGGGATTTCAGAATTGTAGAATGGATAAACAAGATTATACTGTATAGCACAGGGAAATATACACGAAATGTTATGGTAGCTCACAGAGAAAAAAATGTGACAATGAGTGTGTATATGTCCATGTATGACTGAAAAATTGTGCTGAACACTGGAATTTGACACAACATTGTAAAATGATTATAAATCAATAAAAAATGTTTAAAAAAAAAAAGAAAGAAATGAGGTGGGTGAATGAGTTTATCTCTAATAGATGAATGAGATTAAGAGGTACAATCCCCCAGTCCTATTGTAATAAGTCACGGGATGTCATGTACATGGTAAAAAAGATGGTCAATAATATTGTAATAACTTTGTATGAGGACAGATGGTTACTGGACTTTCTGGGGTGATTATTTCATATTTAATGCAAATGTCAAATTGTTTCACAGTAAGCCTCAAACTAGCATAATATTGTACATCAGCTATATTTCCGTTTAAACAGGTAACATTTTAATCCACTCAAAAGTACATTCTGAAATGGGTAAGCCAGTAGATGAGAATTCTATTTCCAGGGCACAGCTGCACAAACATATCTGCATTACTGCGTGCCTCGCACACACAGTATTTTGGCTACTGCTATGTTTCAAATGGCCTTTGCAATCTTGTAAATAATTTTTGCCTGGGCAGCAGCTGATACGTATAATATGGTTGTTTACGTATCTGTACATGTACCATGGACTGTATTTTCTCTTCTCAGGTCTCTGTGGATTTTGCCACAAGCATCCAATCTTGGTGTAATTTTTACAGCCCACTGTGACGTTGTGATATTTGTTTTAGGTCACTTTTTGTCAGCCTATGTTGGAGGTTGACTCTGAAGCACAGTGTTAGAAAAATAAAAATATGATTTTTTTAAAAATTTTCTGCACCACTAAATAGTGCAGATGGCACTTGCGCACCATACTTCTGTGATACGTAGAACCTGGCCTATTTCTCGCTTATTCTTATTATATTAATTTTATTTTTTATTTTATTATGCACTTTTTATAACTCATAAAATACATTACTGATCAATATATTTAAAATCTTACACTGCCATTTCCTTGGTTACTTTAAAACCCTGAAATGATAATACATTTATTTTGAAAACTCACATGCTTATTCATGATAATTTGATTGGTCTAAAATGCCAGCATCACTTCATGTACGTTAGTGAAGTTTCCAAAGCACAAAACCCAGACCTTGTCATTATAACCAACTGTTTGGTGTGAAGAGTTTGCAAAGGCCACTGAGGACCGTGGGGACAGTGCTTCTCTTTAAATGAAGCAGGATAGGGATAAAATGCGATGCTCCGAGTGAGCTACCACAGGAAATGGATCCAATTCCGCTGGTTGATAAGTCTTACTATTGAACATACTTAATATTTTCATGAGAAAAATCAAAAGATCTATTTTATAAATGAGGACATTAAGGCACAACATGAAAAGTAGAGCTTTTCCCCTCTGTTGCTTAGCTACCTTTGTAAATACACCACTAGAAAATGAATCCCACAGGCGCTGATGGAATTGATAAGCCCCTGAGGCCACGCTGAAAAAAAATCTGGTAACACTGAGTGAACTGAACTGTGTTTACACCGCATGCATTTCGGCTAATCCTTTGTCCATGCTGAGACCACGTACGTCGATGATGTCATCTCTAACCCAGCACGGCACTCTGGTAGCATCCCAAAGTGACGGAAAAGAAAGGAGAATGAGTCGTTGTGGCATTTAAAATCTGCAAAGGTTTTGAAACTCCTCGAAGACAGAAACCTCCGTGAAGTTATCTGAGGTTCTACAGACAGAGTCTCTCTTCTTTACGCACCTCATACACTGTCATTTCCCAAAAATTTCTGATCAACTTGGTAACACCAGGGCACAAGATTTTTCAAAGCACTTAACAATTCAGCAATGAGAAATAGTGCTTCATTTGTCTATTTTTATAAACGACAGCGCCCTTCCTCCTCTAATACAAATGTTTTCATTATTCATCGTCTTCTCAAGCTCAGTTGAACACATGACTCATAATTGAGAGTTGGTTCCTTACGGATGTTGCATCATCTGATGACTTTGAGTGAGGACGATGGTGCAGAATATATTCAGAATCCACATCAGTCGGTGGGTCTGCAGATGGAATGACTGGAAGTGAGTGAATCATCAAGGGCAGCTTCTGGCTTCTACGAGCAATTCCATTTCCCATTCGCACTAATGCAGCTTTCTCTCAGACAGCTGTGGACTTTAATAGGATAACAGAATCATATAATTTTAGAGCTGAAAGAGACTTCAGAAATCTTGATACCCTCTTCTTCAAAATCTTAGTGAGGACGCAAATACTCAGTCTAGTTAAGAGTTTAGGTTCAAGGCCACATAGCATGGTTGTATCCAGTCTGAACCACCGTTTCTTTGTCTTTTTTTTCCGCATCCAATGTATGTCCTTTACAAATAACTTGTACAGTTTCTGTATTTGATGAATTCAGTACAGCTCATCTATTTCTCTATTGGTAACCATCCAAGGAAGTAGAAGCAACTTTAAGTTATATTACTATGTATACAGTTCTAAGAAAATATTGAGAAACTAAATTTCTTTTATTTTCAAGATATTTGAACATACTTTTTCCAGCTATGTGCAATATTAAGAAAGGAAAAAGTAAAACCTACTTCCTACATGGTGAAAGTCAACTGGGAGAATCCAAACAGATGTATAATGTTCCACTAAAAACTGTCCCCATTAACATCTAAAATTAAAATGCTCCTCCTAGTTAACAAGCATTCTTCTTGTTGCTTCTCTGCGTGCATTGATATTTCTGAGATCAATATGTAATTTAATATCAGTATGTTTAATCACAATCAGCCAGAGTACTGTGTTTAGCTGAATCTATAAAATGTACTGTAATGATTCTAAAATGTTTAATTTAAGGATCACTGCCTCTGTGCATACAAATCAGAGAACTGTATTTAATTATTGATAACAATTAGTACACAGAAGCAGACACCATCTGGTGGTAAGAATGGTTCTATAGCTACCTCCCTTTCACTCTTGGCTCTAATGTAATGCATCGTTGATTGAGTTTCCCCAAATAAGAACACTGACTTTCTTATACCCCAAGTACTAGAATTTTTGTCCCTTTGAACCCCACAGTATCAAAAACCATTGATCTTTGAGCTAAGATAAAACTATCAGAACTCTGGAGTGGTCCTAAGCTTGGTTGTCATAATCAGACCTCAGTGAAATTTTTCAGTAAGAACTCCTCACTCTGTATGCATCTCATGAATAATAATGAGCGATGTTAAAACGGTTGGACCTCAAGGTCAGACGTTCAGCGCAAAAAGCAATGTTCAACATAGCAAATGCCAAATATTAGCTAATATTTTATTCAGAGAAGAACCGTTGAGCATGTGCGCACATGTGTGAACCCGTGCGTGTATGCTGATACATGGCTTAAGTAGACAATCTTCTTCAATACAATGAAGTTTTTAAAAATATAATGAAAGTATTTTAAATGAGGCTAGAGGAAGCTACTACGTCCTCTCTTAAAGGGATCCACCATTATCATCTCACCTCTGTATACCTTTATTCCCTCATCACTTCTGCTTCAAACTCATATGGGACTGTGTCACCCAGGGCCCAAGGATGTCTCCTCTTTCTTCTTTGTTCTTATTTTTTAACCCAACTTGTGAACTCAATGCACATGGGAAGCATTGAGCTGTATGGGTGTTAATGTCTCGATCCCCTTGGTACTTGAGGTGGCTGAGCTGGACCCAAGGCAGCTCAGTGTCCCAGGCGTCACCTCCAGCATCAAGGAGCCTCATCCAGGACTCCTCAGACCAGGGTTTCATGGTTCACCGTAAGGTCTCCATTTCCACAAGCAAAGTGGGTAAAATCAGGCTTGCTATTGTTCCATCCCACTAAACAGAGCGCAGAATCCCTGCCCTGCAAACGCCTCCTTCAGCAACCAGTGACTGTGTTTAACACTCGTAGGGGTGGGAGGCCTAAGGACCTTCTGAAAGAACTTATGGGTCTTGCGTAAAGAACACAGCACCTGGCCGAGCTGCAACTAGAATGAAGGATGAAGGCTTGAGATAGGTCCCAAACCGAGGTCTCAAATCTGGGATTACACCTAATTTGGATATCTCTGCTTTCACATATACCAGCTACTTCCCTTCCCTTGAAGTTGACACGCCCTTGGTAGAGTCCAAAGCGGAGCACTGAGTCAGTTAGAGCAAACGGCAGCAACCCCTTCATGGCCTGAGGAGGCAGCGCAGGGTATGGAAGCCGCAAATTCCACGTTGCGTCATAGTTCTGGGCAATTTGCCCGTTCACACTGGGGTCTACTCTCGTGGTGAGAAGGGTGTGCAGGAGGCCTAAAGCCCCATGCAAGTTACTGGGCATCAACATAAGATGCCAGCCTGAAAGGAGATCTCTAACAGCAAGAAGAGTGCCTGAGAATTTCCAGAGAGTTGTAGGAACTCAAAGCCCAAGCCCAGGTCTCTGGCTTAGGGATGCGGATTTAGGCCCCGTAACGCAAAGCCTGGGGGTCTGCGGTGATGTCTCAAGGGCCACTGGCAAGGGCAGTAGCCAATCAGTGGAAGTCCGGGCCCCCCAGCCAGGCCTTCATCTGCTTTACCTAATTTGCATAATGGATCTCTCTTTTTATCTATTGTGCACAGTAGACTTCCATGAAATATTTTATTTGGTGAAAGAGTTCAGTCATTTAAAAATCTCCTAAAACAAATACCTGACCGGTCTTCAAGGGTAATGGGAAGGCAGCATTTCACAAAGCAAGACCTGGACTCTGCTCAGGTGAGCAGCATGCTTTACTTCCCAAGACGAATGGTGGCACATGGGCTTCTGCTGTTTTGGGACAAGTTCAGGAACTGACGGAGCCTCTGCAGAGGTGGCTGTCTAGGAAAGGGAAGAGCAAGGAGACAGGCAGGAGCTGCCCTGAAGATACACTGACCACTCCTATAGGCAATAAAGAATGACGAGAGGGTTGGGTACGTGGGCTGGTATATGCTGTGCTCTTAAAGGCTAAGGTTGAAGAATTAGACCCTGTATGTGACCTCTGCCAGGTGCAGATTAGCAGACTTTGATTTATGGAAAGGTACAGGGATTCTTTACCTAAATCACTGAATTAACCCAATTTCCCTGAGGAGGTTAACAACATCATAGGCCACTGTACTATTTTCTTTATATAATATCCCTGAACAACAGATAATTGTAACCAGAGCTGTTCACGGAATACTCATTTACTCAAACAGGCCTTAAGAAAAGTTGAAACCAATTATATAATTGCAGTGGGGCAACCTTTTCCAGAAGGTCATGTCCATGTGGGTGATATAGCATGTCACTGTACTTCCCCGTTATCTCACCTAACTGCTTCGTATTGGAACTCAGTGTCTCACATATAAAATAAGGGTTAATAAACAATATTATTAAACACAATATCAGGAAGAAACTTCTTCCACTTTCAGATATTTTGCATTAACTAACTCATTAATTTGTAGCATGTAAAAAATGTGTGTGGGGGTTGTTGTGATAAAATTAGAAATATGCGTTTTGTCTTTGTCTTGGTTTCTAGCACACAAGATTCCAAAATCTTTGGAATTTTCTTAGTGATATTGGCGATAAGAGCATCTTGTGTTATAAAAATCTCATCTTTGCCCTGGCTTCTGACAAATCCTTATAATGAGTGATGAGTGCCTTGGTAAATTAATGAGATGCCTCTCGGCTGAATGACTCTTAGATCACTTCAGGGTGGGGACTGGTCCCTAGAAAATCCAACCATTAGAGGGTTGGAACTTTCAGCCCAATCCCCAGAACCACCAGGGAGGGCAGTGAGCTCTTTATCAATGAACAATGATCTAAGTGATCATGACCACACAGTGGGACCTCTGTAAACCCCTAAACAACAGGGTTTGGAGAGCTTCGGAGCGGTGACCATATCTAGGTCCTGGAAGGGTGACATGGAGACCTAAGTCCCCTTCATCGTACCTTGTCCTGTTCACCTCTTCCTCTGAGTAATAAATGCCAGAATTGAACTGAACTGTAGGTCACTGAGTTGGTACCAGGAGTTGGAGAATTGATTGGTGTGAAAAAAAAATCCCACATATATTTGGTGTCAGAAGTATTTTAAGTAGAAACAGAGCAATCTGCATTCAGGTGGCTACTGGTTAACCACGGCACGGTTCACATGAAAGCTCTGTGTCTCCTTATGGAGAATCCCTTTTAGATCTGTGTCAACACACTGATGACACTCACTGAACATGGTCACTGGGCCTATGAGATATCTTAACAAGAAATAAATGTCTCAATCTTGAGAGTTTCATGACTTTGATGGGGAAAACGATGTAAGTTTAATCTGTGTGATAACTTGAAATGGTGAAAAGAGTGCTTGACTGATAAGGCGGAAAGAGACAACCTATTCACCAAACTTGTGAACAGTTTTCCTTCCTAGGGACACAGCTGGATGACATTCTCCAGTCTTTCTCGGCATTAAACTTAGTTTTGCAAAGGTAATGTGAGTGGAAGTGATGTATGCCACTTCTGGGCCAGGCCTGTATAAGTCTTTTTATTTTTAATTGAAGTACAGTCAGTTACCATGTGTCAATTTCTGGTGTACAGCACGATGTCCCAGTCTTGCATACACACACATATATTCATTTTCCTATTTTTTTCATTAAAGGTTATTATGATATTGAACATAGTTCCCTGTGCTACATAGAAGAAACTTTTTTTAAATCTATTTTTATATATAGTGGCTAACATTTGTAAATCTCAAACTCTCAAATTTATCCCTTCCTGCCCCCTTTCCCCAGCAGCCATAAGATTGTTTACTATGTCTGTGAGTTCGTTGCTTTGTGTAGATAAAGACAGTGATTTTGGAAGCTACTGGTGAAGCCTATATCCTTTACTCATGCTTAGGAAGAAATTGCCCTCCAATTAGGAGTACCTACTTTCTACTTTAGATTGAGAAGCTTCTACCATGCTACTGATTATGAATTTTAATTAATTTAGCTTGTGTTTTGAAGACTCGAATTCTGGTATGTGCTCTATCATCAGATGATGACGAGGCTTAAACTCAGATGAGGCATTTAGTCTCGCCATAGCCGAGCATCCTCACCTGTAGAGTGGCACTAAGGATGCTTTTTCAGCCATCATACAAGATCACAAGAGCACTCCAATAAGATAATGGATCTGAGAGAACACTGAACAGCATGGCATATGATCTGTGTGCAAAGCACTATAACGTAATTTGAGATGCCCAGGTTCTTAAGTGACCAGTAAACTGAATTAATGCCTCCAATCTGAACAAAAGATCCTGTTTTTTCTACGTATGAATGACTTCCTGCTCAGTTTCTAACATTTTAATTAGTATAGATGAAGCTATATTCAGATATTCTAAAAAGATAATTATCACATGGTCCCATATAGTCCTGCTTCTCACACCACAGTATGGAGATACCCCCCCATGCATGGTTGTTCAAAAGGAAAACCCTAAATTAAAAACTTAAGTCAATCATAATCTAAACCATAAATTCACTCAGGCCTAAATTAGATTAATCTCACTGAGAAAAACCCCAAACTGCATCAATACGACGTTATGTGGCCTGACTCTGAAAACCCACATCAATGCTTTCAAATTCCTTAATCCACTCTTCCATTTATTTTTTTATAGTTGTTTTCACAAGTGGAACTGCATAAGTAAAGTTCAATGTATGTATTTTTAACATAAAGGGTAGCAACATTGATTTAAATTTTCAATAGGATGTATAAAAAGAAGCATTAGCTTTAAAATCCACACTGTTAAAAATTACCTGATGGAACAAGATGAAGCAAACTATACCTGAGGCCTCCCTACAGATGTTCCAACATTTCACTTCCATCATTCCAGCCCCAGTTCCCCATTCATCTTCTCTAGCAACACCACTACAGCGCCCCAAGCTCATTTCTATAATGTTGCGTTATTTTTAAGTATATACCTTTTTAAACTATTTCTTACGTTATGAAAAGGATATTATGTATCTTTTGAGGATAACTGTTTCCATTTAATATTTTATGGCTAAGATATGTTCCTATGAGGTTACATCACTCTAGTTTATTTGTTTTGATGGTTTTATAATGTGGTGGTCAGAATAATGACAGCCTAAGTGTCCTTGTCCTAAAACTCAGAGCGTAGAAATATGTTAATTACATGGCAAAGGATTATTAAGGTTGTAGATGGAAATGAGATTGCTAAGCACCTTGAGATTTGGAGAATAAACTTGTAGAGATGCAGTGATGTTGAGAATTTAATAGAAAATGCCTGTAAGAAAAAAGTGAGGAGGAAGCCATGCAAGGCTGACAGAGCTGTCAGATCTTGATGCAAGTCTGACTTAGTGAAGGAAAGACGAAACAGAGGTTGGGTATAAGCATCCTAGACCATCATGTAATCTAAAGAATGCTTGAAAAAGCCTTTAAGGAATCCTCAAGCCAAAGCCAGCAGCAGAGTAGCAAGTGTTTTCTAGGAATGCGTCTGCCTTAGAATGGATGCTGAAGTCGGTCACTGGCTGGAAGCGCCCATGGGAGCCATGGCCTCCGTGCAAAATCAGTCATGGCCATTAGTTCAGTAGCTCAAGCTCTTAGTCAGTTATGTTCCCTGTGTTTGGAGGTCCATGAAGCCTTTTCTCACAGCTGCCACAAGCCAGGAAGTGCTTGAATTTCAGATTTCTGGCCCATCGATAATATGAATATTCAAAGTGGAGAATGATGTGGTCAGAGTGGAATTTTGGAAGGTGACATAAGCTTCGTAGTTTTTGTGAACAAAGAATACACAGCAGATATAAGCTTTGCTAATAAGAAATGACAACCACTTTTTTAAAAGTAAAACTTAAGCACTTATATGAGGTTGAAGAATGATAAAACCACTCCTTACTCCCTTTGAGTTCTGAAATCTTGTTGTGGATCAGGTTTCCTTCGTATTTATGACATCAATTTAGACTTGAGTTAGGAAAAAAATTTTTTTTGTATAGGACCTGAGAATAACTATTATAGATTTGGGGAGTTAGCTAGTGTCTATGACAATTACTTAACCCTGCTTTATAGTGTGAAAACATCCCTAGATAGTTCATAAAAGAAGAGGCATGGCTGTACTCCAGTAAAATTGTATTTACCAAAACAGTTGTCTGCCACATGCTGTAGTCTGCTGACCACTGATTTAGACATTTCAAGTAAGCAAATACATATACATAATCGGTTTTATCAAGTCATTCTAAAGTTCAAGTCAGCATGGTAAATATGAATGTTCAATTCTGAGGAATTTGATATTATCCATGGGAATTCATTGCCACATTTAATGCAGGGAAATGACATTAACAATCACAGGGGCAAAGCAGAAAGGGAGGTGAGCCTAGAGATGAAACAAGCAAGAAACTGTGCAAAAATCAGGTTAACAAATTATGAATGCCTAATTCAAAAGGGAGTGGCTGTGGTTAATTGAGAGGAAGGAGTGGATTAAAAAGCTCTAAAAGGTCCAGAATTCTTAGAATTTAGGAAACTTACATGTAGAAAATACGGAAGGGCAAGTATGCTAGAATGAACCAGAGCTTTATATAGACTCGAGCCGCTGGGTGAACAGTGGTGTTCTTCACTAAAAGAAGACGCACAAAATGAGTATCTGATTTAACAGGGTCAGATGAGGGATTTCTTCAAGGAGTTTGAATTGTCTGTGGGAGGTTGAAATGGAACTGTCTAGCTGGCAGCTGTTTGCTTAAGTTACTCAGTCATGTGTAATGTAAGGTTTAATAGCAATTGTTTAAGACCTATTTGGAAAAAAAAAAATGTTGCCTGCCCTTGTAAGGGAGTTGAACAATAATTAAGACCAAAGCTGACAGAAAGAGAGAGCCTTTCACAAGGATTTTTATGTTAATTTCCCTAATCTCCATCAACACCATTCTCATCTTAGTATATATTACAATTCCACATTTATTAAAGAGGAGAAAACAAAAAATTGCACTGGAGAAGTTGCTATCATAAGGTCACATTTTCTTCTCCATTCTAAATCTCGGTCATCTAAAATCTAGATTTTATATACCAATCACATTTCTTTCCAACATCTTTGTTTAAGAAGGGTTATGTCTGATCCCGATTTGACCAGAAGAAAAGAGACAAAGAGTGAATATAGTGAACATATCTGATAGCTATTCAAAGTCATTTTCTTTAAAGTGAAATTTTGCTTTTCCAAACACCTCCCTGCTCCCAACTATGGAGCTCACTATTAATGCTATTTTAATATTATGCCATAATAATAATAATAATAATAATAATAATAATAATAATAATAAACCTAACATATATGCTGCTTCAGTATGCCTGGCACTAACATAAGTGCTTTATATTTATTAATTCATTGATTCCCTAAACCACCCAAGGAGGTACTTACTATTATCTTTGTTTAGAGATGAGAAAGATAAGAAGTTGTAAAGCCTGCATTCAGCTTATAAGTCGTAGAACTGGATATGTACCCACACAATGTGATGTCAGAGTCCACATTCTTGTCTAGTACACTGCATCTCAAAACTATGTACATCCTGAAAATCATACAATTAACAGCATAAACTGACATTATTTCTGCCAATCCTGTTGTTTTCTTGAATAAAATTCAAACTCATCAGCTTGAAATATAATGAGGTCCAAATACCTCTGCAGCGTATCTTCTCTCCAATCTACCAGAAAGTTCTTCTGACTGAGCCTTGCTGTTCGTATGGCCCTACTGAATGTCTCCATGATAAGATTCATATCCTTATGACAACTGAGATCACAACCAGATACACGAAATTGGTCTGCATCTCTTGTCTTCTAAAAAAACATGGATGACTCAATTTTAGGGTAGTGTCTCAATTATGTTTCCATTTCAGTAATGCATAGACACTTGAAATGCACAGATTAAAAAATAAAGAGCACACTATTATCTCTAATTATTTAAAATCTCAGTTTTTATTTAGAGCACATGGTGTGGTTAATTTACAAATGTTTAATTAAAGAAAGTGCTACACTTCTGGGCTTCTTCATGTCTTGTGATCCTTACCTGTGGAACCACAAGTCACTTTTGCTTATATTATGTAAATATTTATTTATAGTCAAACGTGTGCCACAGATACACACACACACACAAATGTATGTGTGCACATGGATAGCACAGTCCTTTTGATTGCAGGAGTAGCCCATGGATGGCCACATTATTCTGTATTTTACTATGAGCATTTAGTGTAACCATCTGGGAGGCAACATAAAAACAGGCTATTTTTAGAGAAAACCTCTTTAGGGAATCCCTTCTGTTAACTCCTTCACATAATCAGTTTCATTTCAGAAAAAAAAAAAACATTGTGAGATGTTCAAATATGCATTATTTTTGATTTTATGTCCTTTGCCTACAGGGTAGCAAAATAGAATGGGGGGAAAAATGACTGGCTTGGTTCTAGCACTACCTTATTCCATGCATTCCTTAGTTTAATATGCATGCACTGAACACTCACCTATCTGTCTTCAGAAATCTTACAGTCTAGTTGAAGATAAAGAAGACATAATCATTCATTCAATAGTGTATCCAATCCACAAGTATTTATTGTGTCTATAATAAGCTTCAATGTACTTTGAGTTTTATTACCCTCATAAACAATGAACCGTAATGGGTTTTATTAAGTCTTCTGAGGGGGTCACATATTAGGAGAGAGAATAAGTTTGACACAATGTGTTGTAATTGCACAATGATGAGACATCCTTGTGTTCTAAGAGGGTGACTGGAAGAGCAAGAAACAATCTTGCAAAAGAGTCTGAATTTAAAGGGTGAATCCTTATTCATATGATCTTAGAGAACTAACAAGGTTCTTGAACCCAGATAAATTCATCTGGAAAGGAATAAGATTTTACCAGAGACTATACAAACGCTCTTGTGTATTTAAAATATTAATTGTACAAATGTATGCAAATAAAGGAAATACACCTAATGGAAATCAACAACAATATTCTCCCTTAGGCTTAAGATTTGGGGGAAAATAAAAAGCTTAGCGCTTGACTGTAAAGAACCTCAAATACCAAACTAAGGAATTTATGCATTTCATATATATCAATTGTCACCAGTTTCAACATCCTTTCATCATTAAAAAGTGTAGGACAATCCCCACCACATGAATATTTATTCATTTATGAATTATAGACACATGAAGCAAATACTTTCAATCTCAATATAATTCTCCAGAGTCTAGATAAACAGGGAATAATTTCCAATTCATTTTATAAACTCCATATCTACACCTCTCAAAATATTAGAAAGAAAAATGGTAAGACCAGTTTTGATCGAGAACATAAATGACAACCTTTCAAACAAAATGTTAATAAACTGAATGTCCCAATACATTTTAAAGAATGGTAAAGTTGAATTAAACCCAGAAATGTAAATTTGGTTTACCTTTAGGATAGTCAAGTCATATAATTCAATACATTGAATAATTAAAAGAGAAAAAAAATCTACAAGTCAATAGACTTAAAAAAAATCATTTGATAAAATTCAACAACCCACTGATGATAAAAACAAAACAAAACTCAACTTTTTGGCAAACTAGGAATGGAAGAGAACTTTTTTTATTATGATTAAAAGTACCTACCAAATTTTCAAGGTGAACCTCATACTAAATGATATTTTCTTTATAATTAGAAACAAGACAATACACGGTATTCTCACTTATTTAATAATACACTAGAAATCTTGGTTATTGCTCTATGGTAGGAAGAACCTGTAGAAATATGATTATTGAGCAGCAAGACATTACGTTGTCATTATTCTGGTTGGTTTGTTGTTTGGTTGTTTGGTTGTTTTTGGCCTGGGCGACTATTTAACAGTACATTCGGAAGAAGGTACGTCAACAAGGCATGTTTTAATAATGTTGCTGGCATCTTCCCAAGGTGAAGCCGGGAGACGAGCTGGCGTCCTTTTCAGAAATGATGCTCTGCGACGGCCCCCGACCCACGCACAGACGCGAGAGGCGGTGAAGGTCGCGGAGCTCTAAGGCAGGTGCCAGCAGCCGCGGACCGGACGCCGGGGTGGGTGAGGGGACACGCGGTGCATGAGCCCAGATGCGCTCCAGGACTTGACTTAAGACATAACTGCTAACCGATTTTATGTAAAATCTGTCTTTTATTTAACCCAAATGACAGAGCTGTGCTTCCCACCTGGCCCCTTCAGAAGCCTTCGTGACGTATCATATTTTTCTATTTCACTCAAGGGAGGTGGTGCTCCCTGGACTGCTGTCCATTAAGTGCCACAGCTGCATTTTTCCCTGATTTAATATTGCTATCAATGGGAAAGTGTGTAAAACTAAAAAGTGTGTATACTGTGTACAGACGGAAGGTTTTCTCTAAGTTTATCGAGGGTTAAGCGACTTGTATTTAGTATAGTAACATGCAAATCTTTTACTTTGATCAACAAAATAATGACACTTTGATACCTGGAAGTCCTGCTTTCTCAAGTAGACAGTATCATTATTTGCAGCTCTAAATATCAGTTTAAGTAAACGTTCCCATAATTTCAAGATCCAGATAAAAAGTTTCTCTGTGGAGGGTTCGCCCTTGGCTGATTTGCTTTCACGAGAAGTCTTCAGGCAGATTAGGTAGAACTTCAAAGCCCTGAAAAACAAGCTGAGAGATCTGGTCGAGCTCGCTGGTCCCGGTGTCCTCGGATCCAGCTGCTTGAGTATCCTGAATAGTGTTCCCAGTCGAAGCAAACACCTCACACAATTGTCAGCATCGATGGTGAGCTGCTCACCCGCAAGCCGAGTGATGATGACCCGGTGGAGCGGACAGCGCAGCTCGAACCCTGGCTTCTTCCAGTGCCTTCCGCCTCTCGCAGGAGTTCACGGTGCCGGATCTGCCTGCATCGATTTCCCAGTGAATTTTTTGGTACTTTTGAATCTCCGTCCAGAGACTGTAGAACTCGTTCAGTCCCAGCTTGCCGCTCCCATCCGAGTCGACATGTCGGCCGTGACTTTGCAGGTCTCAGTGCTGAAGCCGTCGGACTTGCTCTCTTGGCGCTTTGCTGGAACTCGGCTCAGGACTGTCTGCAGCTCAAAGGCAGAAACCCTCCCACTGCCGGCTGGACAAACAGCCTCCCGCATCTGTCGTCCATGTCGTCCTGGCCGAAGTCGTTCTCTGCAAGGTTGGCCTCGATTTCATCGCCCACAACTTGGTAGTCAGCTGTCCGAGGATGCAGAAGCCCCTGTCCTGGTTGGGCTCAAAGGTGGAAGGCACGAGGGCGTCCTCGCCCGGGGGCAGCTTGAAGCGGTCGAGCACCTCCCGCAGGTGGATGAAGGCGTCCAACCGCTCCCGCGCTCTGTGCGCCACGAAGAAGTTTTTGCGGGGGTGGATGCTGGTCTGTCCAGTCAGCTCCTCCGGAAGCTTGTAGATGCCTAAGTCAACGGTGTGCTGGTCCTCGCGCAGCTCCTCTGCCGCCGCCGGTGCTTCTGGATGAGGCCCACCAGGAAGGTGCAGCCGCTCTTCCCGCCCTCCTGGTGCTCGTCCTCCTCCTCCAGCTTGATCAGGTACTGAGGGTTCATCCGGAAAGTATTCGGGTAGTTCCTGCAGCCGCCCGCGGTGGAGCCCCGCCTCCAGCTCCCATCGACGTTGGTGAGTTTCCACTTCTTGCAGGTGAGCGTGTGGGTTACGGGTCTCCAGGCAGGAACGGTGCCTCAGGAAGTGGCTGAAAGACATCCAGAACCCCCGTCTTCCTGCCGTCTGGTCAGCGTCTCCCTCACATCTGGGTCGACAGTGTTCCAGTTCGGGCAGTTGTCGTTCCGCCGCCCGGTCCACTCGACCTCTCCCCAGGGGTACCGGCTGCGGATCAGCGTCTGCAGGCCGCGTCTGCTTTCACCCTCCGCGGCTCCGGTGACCGAGTACGCGCGCCCTTCACCAGCTTTGGAACGTGATGGCCCCCGAGTCCGCCGTGCTGGTGATATCGTTGGGGCAGCCAAGGAGAGAGCCCTTGTGCAGAGCCTTCTGGATGATCCTGAACAGGCTGGGCGGGGCCTTCCTTAACTATTGCCACTCAGCGGTGCCTCCGGTGAAGTCCTCGACGCCCTCGGCGGCGGCACCCCCGAGAGTGCTTCGTCACACCTGTTGATCGTGGCATAGCCTTCTCCAACAGCGCGCTCTGGAACCCACTCCCCTCTGCCAAGTGCACCAACAGCAGCTCCCGTCCTTGGTGGGCAGCCTGTCGTCCACCACCACCTGCACGCACTCGCCATACTGCCAGAACTGGAAGGGGAAGATCCCCGCATAGTCTTCCTGGAAGCTCTGGTCCAGGGGGACGACTCGAGCCAGGATTTCCTCATTCAAGGTGAGAGAGGCGATGGCCGCTGGCAGTCAGCAGTCACCCTGGACTGTTGCCATCACCTCCTCCCCTTCCAGTGCAGGACCGGGGACGTGAGAGCCATGCTCCCTGGGCGGAGGCTGGCTCTGCAGCTCTTCTCTGCTGTGTCCCCAACAGTAAGTTGTCATTGTTCTTAAGAGATAAATTGTGTATGTAAAACTTCAGTAGGATTACATTAGTTCGAATGCGCTAGATCTGATCACAAAGAACCACAAAACTGAAAAGAAAAATATGTATGTATCTGTATAATTGAATTGCTTTGCTGTACACATGAAACTAACATTGTAAGTTGACTACACTTCAATAAAAAATAAAAGTTAAAAAAAAAACATTTTATTCACATGTCATGTCTAATAAGGGTGAGCAGAGAAGTGCTATTACCATATTGTCAGGAGCCCCAGCTGACTATGATCCAATTAAGATGGAAGATTTCATATGCGGCTTTCACAATACCACTTGTAGTGAGAGTGGAAATGAAACCTGAAGTTGATCCCCAGCAAATGCATTTTTTTTCCATTCAGAAGTGACAAGTGTCATTTCTACTCACCTTTTATTTATTTCATTGGCCAAGGCAAGTCAGGAATACGCCTAACTTCAATTCTATCATGGTCCCAACGGAAGAGACTGGATTATTTCTGAACATCCATAATCGGTAAAATTAGAATGTGCAGGTCAAATATGAGAACTAACAAGTGTTCAACAGAAGTGCTTGAAACAAACAAACAAAATATGTATATAGCAGTTGCATATGCACTGGCAACATACAGTTAGAAATGTAATTTAAAGCCTCATTTAATAATGTGTAAGTTATTTAAAGTTCCAGAAATAAATCTAACCAAAGATACAAAACTGGAATGGACAAAAATTAGAACATCTTATGAAAATCTTATGGAATATTTAAATAAATAGAGAGGTCTAATATACTACCAGAAATCTATAGATACGTGGGTTTAGTGTTGTATAAGTTCATCTAAATCGGTCCTTGTATTTGCTTGTTTTCATAAAATCTAACAAATTAATTTCTAAAATGTATAAGAAGGAGCAAAGAATAAAGAAACACTGAGAAAATCAGCCAGGTAGTATGAACTGTCTCATCAAATAAGGTAAAGTGTTAACAGAACATGAGATTAGCATTTAGATTAGAGCTATGGAATAAAAGCAAAAAAAAAAACTATACATACATAAAAACTTTATTTATAAGGTTTCTGAACTGGTATTGGAGATCATTGAAAAAAGTTTGAATCTTCTAATAAGTAATGATTAAAATTACCCATTTAATAAAGAAATTAAAATTTGATTCATACCTTATACGATACACTCCTGTCCATACCAGGGCCTCTCATTACAAGCCTCACCAGCCTTTTTCATTCATCGTCTCTTCTTCAACACTCCCTTCTTCCAGGTCCTTGAATCTTAATTATTTTGAGAGACAGATTAGCCTTTCTTCTGGAGCTGACAGATCAAGAGTTTTTACAATCCTACTGCCTCCACTACTAGTTTAAAATTCTACTTGGAAAAAAAATCATCTTTGTTCTTCTCTGGACCTGCTGTGACATCATTCCGAGAGGTAGGAGATAGAAAATCATTTAGTAGTCTATGCCTACAGTGTTGAGTAAGCTGCAATATTAAAAAATATAAAAAATCCTAGGAATGAAAACATGTTGGCTGTTATATACCCTCAAGAAACTGAAGATAGAAGCACAT
Source organism: Vicugna pacos (assembly GCF_048564905.1). Classification (NCBI taxonomy): domain Eukaryota; kingdom Metazoa; phylum Chordata; class Mammalia; order Artiodactyla; family Camelidae; genus Vicugna; species Vicugna pacos. Next base: position 5,661,657 of record NC_133010.1, on the reverse strand, counting down.
TTTGAAAACTATTGTAATCTCCCATTTGTGAGGCATGAGGTTCTTGCCTCAGAGTGGAGACAGTGGAAACAGGCAAGAACATACACAGTCAAGCAATATTACAGGGCGAAGATTGCATCAGTGTAATGTAGGTGACAGAGGGAGATGGGAAAATCACCAAAATTTTGAATATTGGTTGCTGGTAGACTCACCCCAATAGTGATGAAAATGGGATCAAGAGTGCTCACAAAAGGAAGCTGAGTGATGAAGGTGATGCTAAGTGTTAGCAGTATTAAATGCAAACAGGAATACCCAGCAAAACTTTACAAAGGTAGGGGTGCAACTCAGTACTGAAGTTTGGATTTGCGATAGAAATCCATGAAGTAGTGATTTACTCCATGGACACTCCCAGAATTGACCAGTATTTACTCAGTATGTTTAGTAAATACTGATTAATTTTGGGAATACACATGGACCAAGGCTACTGGTTGAATTGTTAAACTAAACAATCTTGTCTTTTTATGAAATCTTTTCTAACAAACAGTAAGGGTAATTCACACAGACTAAATCTGTATTCCATTTTTTTTTTTTTTTTTGGCTTTTTTAAGAATCGAAAGGAAAATGCAACTTGGTTGAAACTGCCTCAAAGATTATATCAGACTTGGCACAGATTTTTTTTTTCAAGTTCACTGTGGAAGTCTGAAGAAAATGACGGTTGTGATGAATAGTACTTATGGCATGTTAATATTATGATTATTAATAAAGAATGAGACCTACCTCTTTATTTATTAGAATTCTGTCACCTCTCACCTTTGAATAACTTATGTTAGGCTTAAAGAAAACCTGACCAATAGACCTTTCCTCTGTAAGACTGCACAAAAATCACAGAAGCATAGTGAGAGTCAGTTTCCTGGAGGAGTGGTCTTGGAGAATATTATTGTGAAGCAGGACCACAAGGCAGGGAGATGGCAAATGCAGTAAGAAAAAAAATTAAGAAATTCCCTCTAAGGGACTTAGATATGGGTCTAGTTTTGAACTGTTCCATTATACACACAGATTTGTGCTTATGTGAGTTTAAATCGTCCTAAGTGGGAAAATTATTTAAATTGAGCTACTTAGAAATACCTCCCACAAAATCCAAAGTAAACCGTGTGGTGCGTTACATTTTTCAGGACACTCTATATTAGGAAATGTATTTTACCTTTATGATAATTATCAAACACTTACGTTCTATGGATAAAGCCCTACAGCATTAATGCTGGGTCTACTTTGCACAACTGTGATGGTTTGCTCTCTTAACACAGCATAAGTACTTTTTGACCTTATGAAACTGATCTTATTTCTTGGTGGCTGGTTCAAAATATCAGGGCTGTATTCAAGGTATTGTTGGAGAATAATAAAATATAATAATAAAATCAATAATAATAACAATAATAATAATGTGTACTGTCTTCATATTTTATTTTGCTTTTCCTAGCTTCAACACCTAAGCGTTCCTTTAGCTAGCTTTCAGTTAATTTAAAAGCCTGTGGCAGAGTATGAACGTGCCTCCACAAAACCTCTAGCAGTGCGGATGGTGCCACCTCTGCACTCATGTTACCAAGTCCAAACTCGTTCTGCTTGCCGCACGACACGCCAATAAATTGGGAGACGAGGTTTCGGAAGAATGAATAGCGACTTCATTCGGAAAGCCAGCAGACCGAGAGGATGGCAGACTAATGTCTTGGAGAACCATCCTGCTCCAGTCCGAATACAGGCTCCTTTTATACAAAAAAACAAGGGAGAGTGTGTGGTTGGTTGTTGCAAACTTCTTGCTACAGGAATTCTTTGTTCTTGCAGCTGTCCATGTGGGTCAGGCCACAGTGTCCCTATAAATCTCCAACAAAACAAAGGGTATTCTCTATTTTGCAACTTGCCATCTCTACATGAGTGCAGAAGTCCTGACATCCTTAAAGGTCAGAGCCCAGAGAATAGGCTCTCCTGTCTATTTCAGGCTAAAGGCAACATTGTTTCCCAAAAGGTGCAGAGCTGGCAAGACTTAGCCTAGAAAACAGGGCACAGTGGTTAAAACTAAAGGAACAGATCCAATGTGGAGTCAGATTTATTCTCTTCTAGTAAACTCAGAAGCAGAAGATCAATTCTGTGAAACAGCTGTGGGCTGGAAGGCTCCGGGTGGGTTCTGCCCTCTGGCATGCAAATAAGAAGAGTGCATCCGATTTGAATTTCCAGTGCTCAAATGAACTAATTCTAAGGTAAAAAGCTTTTCAGCTGCAGAAGTGTTCAAAATTTTGCTCTCTGCAGCCAAAATGTTTTGGTGAAGTTGTATGCTACCTGGAATGATATGTTTTCTGCATATTGCCCGGAAAACTGTGGCTACATGTGCGTGGATGTAGAGGATACAGAAATTGGAGAACGAAGAGGCAGTGGTACCTCGGATGTGGTCTACGAGCTCCATTCAATCTCTATAAGAAATCCTGTAAGATGTGGGGTTGGGATTTTAGTCAGTTTTCCTCCAGTTGCCCATATACCAGAATTCAAGAAGATTCTAGCATCCTATACATTAAATTGCAACCAGCTTTTACCTTACCATATTGTAAAGCAATAAATATGAACTGGATGTAAATGCAGTCCAGTATATTCCCCTGCCCTTGATCCCAAACACAAAAAACCAAATTACTGTAAGACACAGAGTTCAATTCCCTTTTTGTGGGCATAGGAATCTTGCTGTAAAAGCAAACTGAAAGTCAGTGACCCCATGATAACCTCAAGGGCTTGTTAGAGGAAAAGATGTCCCAACCCACAGTCCATGGATACATGACAGTGTGAGGTGGAGTCTCCACGCCACACACCAGGGACTGAATCACCTGTTTGCATATTACTTTTAAATCAGTGACCAATTATACTGCAATTCAACAGAGGCTGCTTTTAGGATTGTTTCATCTCTGTATAAGCCAGTTACCATTCCACCCTACAAATCAGGCAATGAACAAGATGAAATGAGATGGTCCTAAGCACGGAACCAACAGCCACTCCTAATCAATTACCTCCTATGCTTATTTTTGACACTCTAACATGACTAGGTTTTTTGTTATTCAGTTATTATGTATTTGTGGAAGGGAGAATTCTTTGGGACCAAAGGATGCAGGACAATGTGAAGCTCTTATAGAGTATGATTGAAAAAGACTTTGTATAATAAACAGTTAAGAAATTAAAAACAGCAAAACAAATTTTTATTTTCGTATCTAAAAGAGAACCATATTCTGCTGACAGAGCTTATTAAACTTCATTTAGGAGTCAACAATGTAGTTACAATGTTTAGCTATCATTATAATGAGAAAACCATAACTTCTGTCCCTAATTACAATAATGGTGCTTTTTATTCAAAAACCAAAAACAGATTTTTGTTCTTAAAATGCCTTCATTTTAATGCTTTTTTTAAATTAAAAATTCATTGAGATATGAGCTACTGTGTCAAGATTCTGGGTGGAAAAGCAATCAGGATTTAGATAAACAGATGCGCACAAGCGCATGATTATTACAGTGAGCAGAAAACATTTTGCTAAAGCCTTCACTCTCATCTCATTTATGTGCTATATTTTAAATATGCATTGAAGAGATTTAAATAAGAGGTGAAAAATCCATTAGCCATTTAAGATAAAAGCAAATTAAGTAACTATTGTCCAGGAAATGGTCCTTACACGAGAATCTAATAAAGTTACCTAGGAAATGCCACTAGGAAAGTAATCATTTATCCTGATTCAAACAAAAATTTGCTTAGCCACAAAGCAAAGCTCTCATACTCTTTTGAATGAACAAACTCATTTTAAAAAGATATTGCATGAAATTCCAATGGGTTTTTAAGCAAGAATCTTCTTAGTCATGTCTTTAACATTTGGGGCAGATTTTCTCACTGGCAACCGTGAAGTTGGGTAGCAAATAACTTTATTTTCCTTTTAGGTCGAAAGTAGGATCCCTGCCTAAACATTCTCTGAGCAATTATTAGGCCAGTAAGTCAGTTCTTAAGATCCTAAGTCCAGCTCATAAATGTTTTCTGATTATTTAAAATTTGTTATAAGTATATTAATTTAGATTCCTAGCAGAACGTTCAATCCTGAGATAATGTATTCATAAATAGATTTTATTTTCAAATACTAAACATTTCTACCAAGATTTCAAGCTAAATGTATATATTAAAATTAGGTGTATTCCCTCTATTTTATGATTAACGAATTTCCCTGGCTAGCTATGTTTAGAACGAACTGTTGGAATGCTGACCTCATGGCGGTGCCTCTTCAGATGAAAATGAGAGACTCCTGAAAAATTAGCAATGCTCCGATGAATAAAATTTGTCCTTGACAAGTGTACTTCTCGGTGCTTACTGTGGGAATGTAGGAGTTACTAGAAAATGGAGGTGTCCTAGTGCAATTTCCAAATTGGCTCACAGTAGGCAAGAATAATGACTATACAAGAGTGAAGTAAAGCAAGAATTCTTCATCTTTGCATCAGGTCCTCTTGTGAACCCTTAAAAGTTGTGTACAAAATTGTGTGTGTGTGAGAGAGAGAGAGTTCACAGCTTCCATTAGTTTTGCAAAGGGAAATACGACCACCCTCACCATCATGTACCTCTGAACTGGGTGCAGACCATTGGCTAAAAAGTGAGCATTCCCCTTTTGATATTACGGGGACAGCATGGCTGGAGTCAGAAAGAACTCATTTTCACCCCTGGCTCTACTATTTGTTAGTTCTAGGACACTAAGCTAATCACTTGAGCTCAGGGTCCCCAGGACGGGGCCTGCTGGCACCTAGGGTGTCTTTGTGAGTAGTACAAAAAGGAGCATTTCCCCCCACCCCGGGTTGAGGCAAGCCCACGTCAAGCACAGAATGGAATTCAGCTCCATGTGGCTCTGTGACTTTGTGTAGGATACAACCCACATGGTCATTATTCATAACTTGAGAATAATTTATTCCAAACACGTTTATTGAGTGTTGAGTTCAGTCTCAAGCATTGAGGAGGCAGATGCTGACAAATCAGACAAAAACCCTTGCTCTCTTGAAGCTTATGTTCTGGGAGGTGGTAGTCGATTAGCGGGTGGGCTGGTAGAAAGGTAAAGATTAACATTGAAAGAATGTCCTGAAAAATTAAAGACAGCGAGAGAGAGAAACTATGTAACTGATTAACATTTTCTTTGACTTACAATAGGGACTTAGAGATGAGGTTTTATATTTTCAAATTGAAATATGAACTATTATTGGAGAAAAGTGTTTCAATATTAAGAAATTCAAAGTGTTCTCATATGCTGCTACATCACAATTAGTTTTCAAATCATTAAAAGGACACACCACTTTAAATTGTAGCCCACAGACAATTCAAAATGACAGGCTTAACCCTTCTTGCTTACTTCAAAGTCCCCAAGAAAAGATCTGAGGTTCTGGAGTTAGCTAGTCCCACCGCAGAAAACAGGATTTTGTACCTGTGTTCAGAAAGGAGGAGAGGACTTCCTCAGTCTTCCTCCAGCACATCCAGGCTGGTAGACAAAGGTGTAATGTCTTCTGGGATGAGGCATCCCTGTGACCAACTATTTGCCTTCCTGGTAAGGGAAGGAGGTACTTAATTGAACTGTTGATCATTTCTAGAAGAGAAGAGAAAAAAGAGAAATGGATGAGAGAAAGAACTTGTTCACTTTGCCCTGAAAACTGTTATTTTTCTTTTTAAGACTATGAAATTCTATCCCTATTTTATGCAACACATTTCCCTGCTAGTAGCTTTACAGGCAGAGGTGACTATTCATTTCTTATTTTTCACAACAAGAAAGTGGGTAAGACAGTCATTTCTTCTATCCATTTCTTCTGGAAGCTCTGCAAAAAGAAACCCTCCCTGGAGACTCATATTGGGTTAATTAAGCCACATATTCTGCTATATCGCTGAAGCACAGTTGGAAAAGAAAAAAACAGATCTGTCCCATTAGAGTGATGGCTTCCATCTTGGAGCCCTAAGTGTAACTTGAGCCGTTTCTGAGAAGGAAGGAGGCACAACTGTACCATTCTGGTTCATTTACAGTAGAGACATTGTGTTCAAGAAATGAGTCTTCATAACTGTATCCATTCTCTGTCCAAATCCCAGAGCAACAATAAAATTATGATTATAGATATGCATGGGTTAATCTGCTGATAGTCTGACTTCCCAGCACCGCTGACTGTGTATTTTCCCTGCATAGTGATTCCCCACCTCCATCTACCATTGCAAATGTATCCTTTTAAATGCAGAAATTTCTGTTTATATATTTAAATTTATTATTATTTTAGACTGTTTTTAAAACCTCTTAAAATCTGACTGCCCCAAGCTACTCTCTGTGTGTTTATTCAATTAAAGGAAACATTTATTGATCACCTATTATGTGCAAGACACTGTGGAAGACAGATGAATAAACATGACCTCTGAGCCAGAAAACCTTACAACCTTCTCTTTTTGTCCAAAGTTTCAGAATTTTACCAAAATTATAATTGCCTATTGTCCACAAGAGGTGAATTAGAATCTGATATTAGACTTGTGAAAGTATAAAAACATATGGTGAGATTTTTCAGAAAGCATCTTGTTAGTTATACTTTTATAAACAAGCAAAGTACAGTAGGTGAATATTTAGACAAACTCTGTTTGTACTATGGCATGTCAACTATTTGGACACAGTGGACCATCTAAACTTCTCTTGGGAGTCTTAACTTTTCAACCAGATGTGTGAAGCAATATACAAAGTTAAAGATTCTGTGCGCTCTTAGTTTATTTGGAAGCTATAAATGTTTGACTTTCTAAATAAAGACATGCTTATTTACTCAACAATACATATTGAATTTTTATAGTCTGTTAGGAACCATTCTGGGAGCTATAGATACAAAGATGTCAAGCTTTATGAAATGTTCATAGTGCATGTACAGAGAGCCTTTTTTTCTGAGGTTAAGTTCAAATATAGAAAAATAATTTTGAATAAACAGGTAGCAGACTTTCTATCAAAAACCTCTTTGAAATGGCCCTAATTTCCCTTCAAATTCCTATTTCCAAAAACTAGCATTTACACATCTCATGTTTCACTCAGATGCAATCACTCTCCATTCTCTGCCCTTGCCGTATGGCCCCACCTTCTAATTTTGTGTTTTCTTTCCCTCTTCAGCATGTATAATTCTGTATCCATCCATCCATCAAAGCCTGTTGTATTCCCACTCTTTTTAAAAAATTATTTTTGTTTTTATTTATTTGTAGGGGGGAGATAATTCAGTTTATTTATTTGTTTATTTTAACAGAGGGAGTGGGGATTGACCTCAGGACCTCCCGCATGCTAATGCTAAGTTTAGCACTCTACCACTGCCCCCCATTCTTTTTATTTATATTTTGTTGAAGTTTAGTTGATTTACAATGTTGTGTTAATTTCTGGTGTACAGTATAGTGTTTTAGCTATACTTTTTTTAAATATTCTTTTTCATTATAGGTAATTAAAAATATTGAATATAGTTCCCTGTGCTATATAGTTAGGACCTTGATGCTTAACTATTTTATATGTATTAGTTTGTATCTGCTAATCCCAAACTCCTAATTTATCCGTCCCCCCTATAATGTTTGGTAACCATAAGCTTGTTTTCTATGTCTGTGAGTCTGTTTCTGTTTTGTAAATAAGTTCATTTGTATAAGATTTTAGATTCCACATGTAAGTGATATCACATGATATTTCTCTTTCTCTTTGTCTGACTTACTTCACTTAGTATGATAATCCCTAGGCCCATCCATGTTGCAGTAAATGGCACATTTCATTCTTTTTTATGGCTGAGTAGTATTTCATTCTATACATATACCACATCTTCAGTATTCTTTCATCTGTTGATGGACATTTAGGTTGTTTCCATGTCTTGACTGTTGTAAATACTGCTGCTATGAACACTGAGCTTTATGTATCTGTTTGAATTAGAGTTTTCCTCAGATATATGCCCAGAAGTGGGATTGCTAGATCATACAGTAACTCTATTTTTAGTTTTTTAAGGAACTTCCATACTGTTCTCCATAGTGACTGCAACAAATTACATTCTCACCAGCAGTGTAGGAGGGTTTCCTTTTCTCCACACCTTCTCCAGCCTTTATTGTTTGTTGACTATTTAAGGAGGGCCACTCTTATTGGTGTGAGATGATATTTCATTGTAGTTTTGATTTGCATTTCTCTGATAATTAGTGATGTGAAGCATCTTTTCATGTGCCTATTGGCCATCTGAATGTCTTTAGAAAAGTCTATTGAGATCTTCTGCCATTTTTTATTGTTTTTTTTATTGTTGTTGTGGTCATTGAGTTGCATGAGCTGTTTTTAGTTAAGCTCTTGTCAGTTGCATTGCTTGCAAATATCTCCTCCCAGTACATAGGTTGTCTTTTCATTTTGTTTATAGTTTTCTTGGCTGTGTAATAGCTTATAAGTTAGACTAGGTCCCATTTGTGTATTTGTGTTTATATTTCTATTACCCTGGGAGACTGACCTAGGAAAATATTGGTATAATTTATGTCAGAGAATGTTTTGTCTATGTTCTTTTCTAGAAGTTTCTTGATGTCCTGTATTATATTTAAGCCTTTAAGTCATTTTGAGTTTATTTCTGTGTATGCTATGAGGGAGTGTTCCAACTTCACTGATTTACATGCAGCTGTCCATCTTCCCCAACACCACTTGCAGAAGAAGGTGTCTTTTCTGCATTGTATATTCTTACCCCCTTTGCCAAAGATTAATTGACCAGAGATTTGTAGGTTTAATTCTGGGCTGTCTATTCAATTCCATTGATTCATTTGTCTGTTTTTGTGAGAATATCATGCTGTTTTGATTAGTGTAGTATTGGCTGAAGGCTGGGAGAGTTATTCCTTTAGCTTTGTGCTTTTTGTATTATGACTGAGTTCTCTTCTTTTTAATTCTTGTGAACTCATTGTATGTTTCTGATTTCTTCTGGCCTGCAACCTGTAAAGAAATCAGCTGACAGCTTTATGGGAGTTCCCTTCATACTACCTATGTTTTTCTCTTCCTGCCTTTAGAATCCTCTCTTTAACTTTCGCCATTTTAATTTTACCTCTTAGTGTAGGTTTCATTGGGTTCTTCTTGTTTAGGACCCTCTGTGCTTCCTGTACCTGGATATCTGTTTCCTTCTGTAGGTTTGGAAAGATTTCAGTCTTGATTTCTTCAAATACCGTTTCAATCCCCTTTTCTCTTTCTTCTCCTTCTGGGATCCCTATTATGCCAAGATTGGCATGCTTTGTATTATCACATAGGTCTCCTCTATTGCTTTTTTTTTTAATTTGTCTTTCTGCTGTTCTAATAAGGTGATTCCCATCATTCATTTTTCCAGATCACTCATTCCTTCTTCTGCACTATTTAGTCTGCTATTTATTGCTTTTTGGTCAATTTTCATCTCAGCAAATAAGTTTCATAATTTTAATCAGCTTCTCTTTAGTTTCTAGTTTCTTATTACAGTAATCTGCTTTTCTGTTGATAAGCCTTTTTTAATTCCTTTAGTATTTTTGTTACCTTCTTTTTAAACTTGGAATTTGGTACACTGGAGGGTTCTGTTTCATTGCTCCTTTACAAAGTTTCTCTTGTTCTTTTATTTGGGAGTTGTCCTCTGCTTCTTCATTGTACTTATATTATTTTGACTCTATGAATTTAGGAGTAACAATTATCTACGCCCTCTTGAAGGGCTGTTTTTACATCAGAGACTCCCTGTGTAGCCTGTGTGGGTTTAATTTTTTGTGTGACAGCTGTTTTTAGTATGGATGCCTACCACCTCATCCCTCTGTGTGCACTGACTGCTCTCCCCTTGATAGAGGGGTGATTGGCATGGTGACCACAGCCAATACTGAGTGTTGACCAAGGCCTCCTCTTTTCTCTCTCATTTTCAAAGCCTTGTCAGATGCCAGGTCTGCTCCCAAGTTGTTGGTGCAGAAGCCCCCAGATTAGTTTCTGAGCTGTGGTGTGAGGTAGGCCCAAGAGGAGCACTTCTGCTGGGAGAGGAACAACTGAGTATTACTCTGTGGGAAAAAAATTGTCAACTGCAAAGTGTGGTTGTCATATTGCCTGTCACCCATTGTGTGTGCTCACGAAGTACACTGTTGCTGCTGCTGCCCTCGGCCCCACCTCAGCCATAGGGATGCAGGCCATTCGCCCAGAAGTCCCTCAAGTGCTGTGCTCATAAAGCCATGAGTGCTAATCCCTAAAGTCAGGCTCCTGGACCTGCCATGGGAGTTAAGGACTCAGCTCAGGCCCCAGCCCTGCCTCTGCACACATGCTTCCACAACCACTAACGCTGGACCCAAGCCAGCCATGGAGGCACCAGCATTTCACACAGATGTCCTGAAGGTGCGAAGCTTACAAAGGCACTGGTGGCATAAACCTGCTGATGTCTCAGGGCACAGCTCAAATTTCAGCCCTGTTTCTGAAGTTGTGGGGATTGGCTCAGATTTCGGCCCCGCCTCTAAGTGAGGGGCAACCCATTGGCCTGTGTGCTCCCAGATCTCATGCAGAGGCTGAACCACCATTGCTGTGAGCATGCAGAGAATGAGGCTGCTATGATGGGCCCTGCCTGTCCCTTCACACAAGAGTTAACAATGGGGCTCTTATGGCAGACCTGGGCTCCATTGCGCACAGTCCCAGTTGTGGTCTGAGCTGCACTCTAGCCCCTTCAGGTTGTCTTTGCACTGTCAGCCCAGTCCTCTTCCATGGTCTGTTTGCTAAAGTCTGCCTTCCAGCCTCCATGCATACCAGTGGACTAGTGTCTGGGGCTGGGCAATGCAGAGAGATGGCAAAGGCTGTCTGTGCTGGTCTCTCTGTTCTGCCTGTTGCAAGCCAGCTGCTGCACTGTCCTCCCAGCCTCTGAAGCTGCCTCTCTGTCCCACCTGATCTCCCAGTCACTGAAGGGGGTTCTCAATGTGAGGGAACTTTTTCCCTTTTATAGCTTCCTCCCAGAGGTGTACATCCCATACATCCCATCTTGATTCTTTTTTTTTTTTTGCCCTATTCAGTTATATGGTAATATTTCTTGTGGCTTTGATTGTGTGAAATCTTTTACCAGAGTTCAGTAGACATTCTGTGAGAATTGTTCCACCTGTAGATGTATTTTCGATGTGTTTGTGGGAGGAGGTGAGCTCCACATCCTTCTACTCCACCATCTTGATCTCTGACCCCTGTAATCCCACTTTTCCATAGCATTTTACAAAGTGTTTCAGTTGGAAAGAATCTCCATCTCATGTAGTTGTGCATAATGTTTTGTCTGAATTTCTTATGGTAATATCCCCTTCAACCATAGCCTTATCTACACAAGCTGTTATCTCTGTTAAATGATGTGGCCTCTTAAAGTCTACTTCCCTGATATTGGAAGATGCTCAAAAAATATTTCCTGATGGAGTCCATGATACAAAGCGCAATCAAAGCAGGATTTCTCAAACTTTAGGGGGGGTAAGAATTACCTAGAGAGATTTTTAAAACACAGATTGCTAAGCCCCACACAAGAGATTCAAATTCAGTAGTTCTAGGGTGGGCTACAATAATGTTGATACTGTAGATCTACAAGCCACTGAGTAAACCCCTCACACACACACACACACACACACACACACACACACCCCTAATATTTGATGGTAGAGTTTGCTTCATAACAGTTTTCTTGAGCAGAAGGGTATATACTGTAGGGTAGGACTAGCTCCATCTTCTGAGCAAGAAATTATTTGGGGAATAATAACTGTAAACCAAAGCATTGTTGTGGAAGAAATAAAACATTGGATTATCATATGTAATGTGGTGTTCTCTGGGAAGTGTATAGGAGCACATAATACTTTTCTCTTTACACATGTAGGGGAGGCAAAATTTAGGGGCTTTCATTTGGCCAGAGAATTAAACTGATATGAAACATATTTATAAGATAAAAATGTAAGTAAGTTTTGTATGACACGGGAGCCCTCATAAGGAAATGCAGATCCAATGACATACCAAAACCTAAATGCTTTTATATTAAGTTGAACAAAGAGATGCAATTGTGGAAGAGTAACTTAACTATGAAAGGAAGGCTAAGCGAAGATAAGAGTTATTTTAATAAGGTCTATTTGTACAGAATTCTCTCAGCTATGACTCCTCATAGAAGGATATTTCTTTTGTCTTTCTCATCGGAGATTTTATCTCCAGTGTTTAGGAAGAAAGGGGAAGACCCTTACAATACTTTTGTCACATCAGCTGTTTTTCAAGTGTCTTTAGCTTAAGATAATACTGATGCCAAAATGCTATATTGTGGGGAGGTATACTCTGCCACCTGTCACACACTTGTTACCATAACAATTCTTCACCATTGCCATGCATGCCCCTTTCCATTCTGAGCCTGTCCGAAGGATAATGCACTATGCTAATTCTGAAGAGTATAGTACAGCAAGTGAGAAGTTACATCTTATCATATAACAGAAAATAAACCTAAAATGTGAAAAAGAATATGGGAAAAAAAGGATGGATCACACATGCCGAAATGCATTGAATAATTGAATAGACGTATATCCAGTTCTCACATAAATTCTCAGAAAGTTGATCTTCATGACAAGTGGGCTGAAATTTTCAAGGGATGCTCTGATTAAAAAAGCAAGGAGAACTGATGTCAGAGTGACCGGAAGTAACACAAGGGTCAAATGGATCTCTCAAACTTGCAATAACCATTGTCTAGTCATTGGTTAAACTCAGGAAGAAAAGAAGCGAGAAGTTCCTTTTCTTCACAGATGCCGTGGATACTGGAACATGATGAAGAGGTAGTGGGCCAAGGAGTAAATGACCTAGGAGGCCATCTACTGTTGGTGAGGGCTGTGCGTGCATTTACTCCAACAGCCCTTTAGCATTTACATTGACAGCCGTTATTAATAAATGGGGTGCTCTTTACTCTAACAAGCGGAGACGCTGTAATAGTGTTGCACATGGCCAGAACATGTTTCATTGGTATTACAAGGTTCATTGCATTTATATGTTCAATAGCTTGTTATAACTGAAATATTTAAAGTTTTAATTGGGTGGGCAAATTCTTACTTGCTGTTGCTTGCCATCTTTGGTAGTTAATATAGCTTGTGAATATCTTTTAGACGGGTTTGGGATGGCAATTTCCATTTCTAATAGGATAGTTCTGGACAAAGGTTATGCAGCAATTAGTGTTGGTGTTACCCACTCTTGTTTTTATACTTGTCAGAAGAGAACAGAAAGTCCTGGCTCTTTCATGGAGTAAAATGCAGTGGTGCCTGACAAAGAAACAAGCTTAGTCCTTCAGTTTATAGTGGCAAACTTCTGTTTGCCCTGCGTTCTTACTGGCTTGGGAATGTGGGCAGGGCTGGTCTCACATTCTCACATATAAATAGATTATGAAAAACAACGCAAGGTTAGAGCTGGTAGAGAGCCCAAGCTTTGGTCAAAGAAAAAGGAAGAGAGGCGGAATTCTCCATCGTGAGAGCAATGTAATCAACTTGGGTTAATTGTGCAGCAGAAAATCCTCGCAACCCTGTTAGAATTTTCTCAGGTTGTAACAGGGAAGTAGTACAATGAAAATTATATAATGACTAAAGGAAACCTTAAAATCTCTACGAGTTGGCAGGACAAGGCAATACTGCTTTTGGAAAAATGACATAATACAATGGAGGAAAAGACTTTCTTCTATTCCGCAAAATTATCAGCTTGCCTCGGAAAAAGAATTAAGGTGGAACAATTTCCACTGAGATTAAGTAAGAAACCAAGGAAGATATTTCATGCTGCTGTTTTTATCACGGCCACCAGTGGACCCTGGATTTTATGATAGTTACATGTTCAATTTATTTTAAAAACTGCCCAGCTGTCTTCCAGATGATGTCCAAGTTTATATTTTTAACTAAATATGCCTCAGTTTCACAGGATCCTCACCAGCATTTGGTAGTGTTATGATTACTCATTTTGGTCATTCTGATGGCTGTATTGTGATATCTTATTGCTGTGTTAAAATTCATTTACCTAATGGCTGATGTTGAAAATATTTTCCAGTGTATTTGCCAATCTGTATGTTCACTTTGGCAAAGTGTCTCTTCATGTTTTTTGCCCACTTTCTAATTGGATGATTTCATTTGTTTTCTACTACTGAGTTTTTTTAAAACATTTTTTATTGATTTATAATCATTTTACAATGTTGTGTCAAATTCCAGTGTTCAGCACAATTTTTCAGTTATACATGAACACATATACATTCATTGTCACATTTTTTTCTCTGTGAGCTACCATAAGATCTTGTATGTATTTCCCTGTGCTATACAGTATAATCTTGTTTATCTATTCTACAATTTTGAAATCCCAGTCTGTCTCTTCCCACCCCCAGCCCCCTTGGCAACCACAAGTTTATATTCTATGTCTGTGAGTCTATTTCTGTTTTGTGTTTATGCTTTGTTTTGTTTGTTTTTGTTTTTTTGTTTTAGATTCCACATACGAGTGATCTCATATGATATTTTTCTTTCTCTTTCTGGCTTACTTCACTTAGAATGACATTCTCCAGGAGCATCCATGTTGCTGCAAATGGCGTTGTGTTGTCGAGTTTTGTGGCTGAGTAGTATTTCATTGTATAAATATACCACATCTTCTTTATCCAGTCATCTGTTGATGGACATTTAGGCTGTTTCCATGTCTTGGCTATTGTAAATAGTGCTGCTATGAACACTGGGGTGCAGGTGTCATCCTGAAGTAGGGTTCCTTCTGGATATAGGCCCAGGGGTGGGATTCCTGGGTCATATGGTAAGTCTATTCCTAGTCTTTTGAGGAATCTCCACACTGTTTTCCACAGTGGCTGCACCAAACTGCATTCCCACCAGCAGTGAAGGAGGGTCCCCTTTTCTCCACAGCCTCTCCAGCATTTCTACTATTGAGTTTTGAGAGTTCTTTAAATATTCTAGATTTCAGTCCTTAGTTGGAGGTATGAATATTTGCCTTACTGGTTTATTGATTTCTATGGTTCATGTATTTGGCAGAGTGAAATTTTTAATATTGATCAACTACAATTTATCGGGTTTTTTCTCCCATAGATTGTGCTTTTGTTATCAAGTCCAAGAATTCTTTGCCCACTACATCAAAAAAAAAATTCTCCTACTTATTTTTCTAAACGTTTTACAGGTTTACATTTTACATTGATCCATTTTGAGTTACTGTTTGTATAAGATTTGAGGCTTATTTCAAGATTTTTTTGCTCGTTTATAAATTTTGAATTTCTCTGGCACAGTTTGCTGAAAAAGCTCTCGTTCCTCCACTGAATTGCTTTTGCCCTTCTGTCAAAAATCAGCTGCGTGTATTTGAGTCTACTTTCAGGCTGTGTCTTCTGTTTAACTGATACGTGTCAACCTATTTATTTGTCAGAACTACACAGTTTTAATACCATAAGTGTGTTAAATGTTGTCACTTGCTTTTTCTACATAGATTGATATGATCTTGTGATTTCACTTCTCTAGCTTATTAATATGACAGATGCCAATACTTGATTTTCAAATATTGAACCACTCTTGCAGGCCTAGAATAATCTTTAATTGGTCATGGTGTGGAATTCATTTTGCTAGTATTTTGATAAAGATTTTTGCATCTATATTCATGAAAAATATTGCTTTTACAATGACCAAAATGATTTTTAACTCCTTTTTCTTCCACTTTTATTGAGCTGTATTGACATCCTACATTATATGAGGATAAGGTATACAGCTTAGTAATTTGACTTGCCTCCATCATGAAATGATTACCACAGTAAGTTCACTGAATATCTATCATTTCATATAGATACAAAATAAAAGAAAAATTTTTTTTAATTTCTTGGTGATGTGAACTCTGAGGATTTACTCTCTTAACATCTTTCATATAACATACGGCAGTATTATAAGTCTGCTGCATCCTGTATCCCTAGTGCTTACTTATGAGTAGAAGGTTGTGCATTTTGACCACCTTCATCACCACACAAAGATATTATATTATTATTGGCTTTATTTCTCAGTCTGCACGTATCGTCCTCATGACATTTGTTTCTAACTGGAAATTTATGCTGCTTAATTTCCGTCATCTATTTCACTCATGCCCCCCACTCACCTCCTCTCTGGCAGTATCATGTCTGTCCTCTGTATCTCTGAGTCTGTTTCCGTTTTATTATGTTCGTTCATTTGTTTTGTTTTTTAGATTCCACATGTAAGTGAAATTATGTGGTATTTGTCTTAGCCTGTCTGACTTTTTCACTTAGTGTAGTACCCTCTAGGTCCATCCATCTTATCACAAAATGTGTGTGCATGTGTGCGTGTGCATGTGTGTGTGTACACATGTGTCCCAGCTCTTTAGCCATTAATCTGTCCATGGGCACTTAAGTTGCTTCCTTGTATTGTGAATAACGCTGTAATGAACATAGGTGTGCACATATCTTTTCCAATTTCTGTTTTTGTTTTCTCTGGAAAAACTCCCTAAACTGGAATTACTCGATTATATGGTCGATCTATTTTTTGCTTTTAAGAAACCTCCATACTATTTCCATAGTGGCCACACCAAGTAAGATTCCCTTCAGCAACACACGTGGGTTTCTTTATCCCCACATCCTTGCCAACACTTGTTATTTGTTGGGCTTTTTCTAGTTCCTATAGGTTCAAAGTTAAGTTGTTTATTTGAGATTTTTCTTGTTTCCTGAGTTAGTACATAATCACTGTAAATTTTCCTCTTAAAACTGTTTTTGTTGTGTTCTATAGATTTTGGATCTTGGTGTTTCTGTTTCAGTTTTCTCTAGATACATATTTTTTAATTTCCTCTTTGATTTCCTCAGTGACTCATTGATTGTTCAGTAACACACTGTTTAGCCTCCATGTGATTGTATTTTTTGCAGTTTTGTTTTGCTTATAGTTTATTTCTAGGCTCATAGTGCTTCGGTCAGTGGATGCTTGATATAATGTCAATCTCTTAAATTTATTGTGACTTGTTTTGTGGACTAATATGTGATAGTTTTGAGATACATCAAATACATACGTGAGAATGAGATACATGTGTGAGACTGTTGTGCGTGCACTTGAAAAGAATATGTATTCTGCTGCTTTAGGGTGGAATGTTCTTTATATATTTATTAAGTTCACCCACGCGCATGTGTTATGAAGGCCAGTGTTTTCCAGTTTATTCTATCTCTTGGATAATCTCTCCATGAAGGTAAGTGGGGTGTTAAGGCCACCTGCTATTACTGAGTTACTGTCAATTTCTCTCTTTATGTCTGTTAATATTTGCTTTATATATTTAGGTGCTCCTTTGTTGGGAACATAAACTTATAATTGTCATATCTTCTCGTTGGACCAATCCCTTTATCATTAGGTAATGTTCTTCTTTGTCTCTTGTTATAGTCTGTTTTAAAGTCCATTTTGTGTGATGTAAGTGTAGCTACTCAAGGTCTCTTCATTTTCATTTGAATAGAATACCTCTTCCATCCTCTAACTTTCAGATCGGAAGTGAGTCTTTTTCATAATTTTTGTATTTCTAGTTGTGGCCGTTTCCTTTTTAGTTGGAGAAGTCCCTGTACTGTTCGCTGTGAAGCTGTTTTGGTGGCGCTAAACTCTTTCAGCTTTGCTTGTCTATGTAACTCTTTATCCCTGCTTTGCTTCTGAGTGATAACCTTGCTGGGTAGGGAATTCTTGATTGTAGACTTTTTCCCTGTCAACACTTTGAATATATCATGCCACTCTCTTCTGGCCTATAAAGTTTCTGCCAAAAGGTCGGCTGACCATCTTATGCGAGTTCACTTGTATGTAACTAATTGATTTTCCTTTGCTGCTTTTAAGATTTTTTTTCTTTAATTTTGCCACTTTAATTATAACAAGTCTTCATGTGGACTCCTTTGAGTGCATTTTGTTTGGGACCCTTTGTGCCTCTTGGACCTGGATGTCTGTTTCTTTCTCAGATAGGGAAGTTTTCACCTATTAGCACTTCAGGTAAGTTCACTGGCTCTTCCTTTCTCTCTTCTCCTTCTGGGACTCCTGCAATGCAAATGCTAGTACTCTTTCTTTTTCTTTTATTTTTAATTGAGGTATAGTCAGTTTACAATGTTGTGACAATTTCTGGTGTACAGAACAATTTTTCAGTCACACATGAATATACATACATTCATTTTCATATTATTTTTCACTATGAGCTGCTACAAGATATTGAATATATGTCCCTGTGCTACAGTATAAACTTATTTATCTATTTTATATATACCAGTCAGTATCTGCAAGTCTCGAGCTCTCAGTTTATCCTTTTCCAACCCCCACCCCCGGCAACCACAAGTTTGTATTCTATGTCTGTGAGTCTGTTTCTGGTTTATATATAAGTTCACTTGTCTTTTTTTTTTTTTTTTTGATTCCCCATATGAGTGATCTCATATGGTATTTTTCTTTCTCTTTCTGGCTTACTTCACTTAGAATGACATTCTCCAGGGACATCCATGTTGCAGCAAATGGCATTATTTTATCATTATTTTATGGCTGAGTAGTATTCCGTTGTATAAATATACCACAACTTCTTTATCCAGTCATCTGTTGATGGACATTTAGGCTGTTTCCGTGTCTTGGCTATTGTAAACAGTGCTGCTATGAACATTGGGGTGCAGGTGTCTCTTTGAATTAGGGTTCCTTCTGGATATATGCTCAGAAGTGGAATTGCTGGGTCATTGCAGTCATTGTGGAAAACAGTATGGAGATTCCTCAAAAGACAAATGCTAGTACTCTTCATGTTGTCTCAGAGATCACTTAAATTGTCCTCATTTTTAAGAATTTTTTATTCTTTTTTATGTTCAGCTTCAGTGATTTCCACTACTCCGTATTCCACTTTTCTGATCCATTCCTCTGCATCATCAGATCTACTGTGGATTCCTTTTAGTTTATGTATTGACTTATTTATGCATTTATGTATTTATTTATTTGTTAAATTTTAGGTATTATATTTTTTAGTTCTGCGTGGTTCTTCATATTATTTAACTCTTGTTAAACTTATGTTTATCCATCCTTCTCCCAAGTTCATTGAGCGTCTTTATGATCATCACACTGAGCTCTGTACTGAGTAGATTGCTTATCTTTACTGAGTAGATTGCATCAATTAGTCATTCTTTAGGCATTTTATCTTATTTCTTCATTTGGAACATACTTCTTTGTTATCTCATTTTGCCTAATTCTCTGTGTTTATTTGTATGGTTAGGTTGGCTGGCTACATTTACACATCTTGGAGAAGTGATCTTGGAAGTAGGAGCTTATGGGACTCCTCTCTGACCACCCTAGCGACATGCTTAGGGGTGCCCCCTAGGTGGACTGAGTGGGCCTTTCTGTTTTATTGGGGCCAACTTCTATGGGAATGCTGGGGGGGGTGCTGATCTTGGCTCTGTTGGCTGCAAGGCCCTGCCTTTTGCAGAGGCTACTGGCTGCAGTTAAGCACTGCTGGGTCCTGGCATGTCTAGCCCCATGAATCATCCTGCTGGTAGGTGGTGCTGGTTCCTGGCATGGCTGGCAGTGGGTCTGGTCATTCTGGAGCTGGTGCAGCCCCACTTGTAAGTAGCTCCAGGTCCCAGGGCAGCTGGCTGTGGGGCTTGGGCCTGGAGGTTTCTGGGGGCTGGTGCCAGCCTGCTGTTGACTGGACCTGTTTCCAGTATGACAGGTTGCAGGGTGAAGGGATTCCAGCATAGTGCTGGACCACTGAGGGGTGGGGCTTGATCCCCATGAGACTAGCTCCTCAACCTGGGTGATCCTAGGACAGATGCCAACTGGCTGAAGGGCAAGGCCCAGTCTCACCTCTAATAGTCAAGACAGAGGACTACAACATGACACATGTTAGCACCAGTGTCCTTGTGGTAGAATAAGCTTGTAAAAATCCCCAGGGGCAATCTCAATTGCCTCCTGCCTCTCTGAGACTCTTCTCCAAGATCAGCAGGTGGGTTTGAACCATTGCTCTTCTCAAATTACTGCATCTACCCTGAGTTCATAAGATTTCACATGTGCCTTTTAAGAACAGGCTTTCCGTTTCCTACAGCCCACCATACACAACTCCTGCTGGCCTTCAAACCCAATTGTTCTGGGGGCTCCTCTTCCCGGTAAAGGACCCCTCTCACTGTGGAGCCCAATGTGGGGCCTGAACCCCTCCCTCCTTGTGGAGAAGCTCTACAGTTGTGATTATTCTCCCGTTTGTGGGTTGCCTACCCAGGGATGCAGATCTTGACTCTACTGCATCTCCTCCCCTCCTCCCCATCTTGTGGTTCCTTCTTTATGTCTTCAGTTACAGAAAATCTCTTCTGCTAGTCCTCAGGTTTTTTCTCTTAATAGTTGCTCTGCAAATAGTTGTTGTTTTGGTGTGCCCATGGGTGGAGGTGAGCTCAGGGTCTTCCTGCACCACCATTTTCCCCTAAATCAGGAATATTACTCTTTAGTTTTCTTTTTTTGTACAGTCTTTCCCTAGGTTTGGTATCCATGTAGTCCTAGTTTCATAAAATACATTGAGATGTGTTCCCTCCAGTTATATTTACATATTTGATGTCAATTCTTCCCATGGTATTTTAAATGTTTGGTTGAATTCTCCATTGAAACCATTTCAGCCTAAATATTTCTCCTTGGGGAGGGTTTTAAACTGTAAATCTAATTTCCTTAGTATTTATAAAGCTATTCAAATTGCCTATTTCATTCGGGTGAGTTGTGGTAGATTTTTTTCTTTGTCAGACACTAGAAGTTTGTCAATTTTATTCATCTTTCATGAGATAGCTTTTTGTCTTATTGATTTTCTCTATTCTCTTTTTAAAATTCATTGATTCCTATCCCTTTCCTTTTGCTTCCTTTGTGTTTGTTTTGCTCTTATTTTTCTAAGTTCTTGAGATAGGAGATTACACTATTAATTTGAGACATCTGACTTTTCTAAAGATGTATTTGTATTATAAATTTACTCTCAGTACTGCTTTAGCTGTCCCTCACAAATCGTGATATGTTCAATTTTCATTCAGTTCAATATATTTTTGATTTCCCTTAAAATTTCTCCTTTGGCTTATGGTTATTTTAAAGTCTTTTGTTTAGCTTTTAAGTAGTAAAATATTTTTCTGTTATATCTGTTTGATACCAGTATAGTTATCAGTTTATACCAGTTTCTTTTTCTGTTACATCTGTTTGATACCAGCATAGTTCGAGGACACGCTCTATATAATTTTAATTCTGTTAATATTATTGAGGTTTATATTATAACGCAATATATGGTCAAACTTGGTATATGTTTCATAGGCCCTTGAAAAAGAACATATAGTCTGCTGTTGTTAGATGAATAAATGTCAGATAGTATTGACTGATGATGTTCTGGGGTTCTTCTAGATCCTTGCAGATTTTCTGTCTCATTTTATCAATTGATGACAAAGGGCTATTGATACTTTCAATTATAATTGCTAATTTTTTTATATCTTCCTTCAGTTCAATCAGTTTTTGTTTCACATAGTTTACAGTTCTATTTTTGGACATACACATCTAAGATTGTAACGTCTTCTTAGTATATTAACCTTGTTATCGTTGTATATAAAGTGCATCTTTGTCTCTAGCAATTTTCTTTGCTCTAAAGTCTACTTTATCTGATATTAATGTAGCCACTCTGGCTCTCTTTTTATTAAAATTTACATGACATGCATATTTTACTTTTGAACTGCTTATAGCATTAGATTTAAAGTACGTTTCATATAGACAGAACATAGGTGGGTGATATTTTAAAACGCTCTGCCAATCTCTAATTTTTTTATTGAACTACAGCTGTTTTACAATATTATACAAGTTCCAAGTGTACATCATAGTGATTCATAAGTTTTAAAGATTATACTCCATTTATAGTCATTGTAAAATATTGGCTATACTCCCTGTTCTGTAAAATACACCACTGTAGTTCATTTATGTCATTAGATAGCACATATTCATATACAAAATTTGTGCCTCTTTTAATTGATGCATTTAAACCATTTATGTTTAAAATGATTATTGATTTTTTAGGGATTAAATTTGTGCAAGTTTACTTTTTGCTTTCCATTATTTCCTCTTTTTTTAAAAATTTCTTTTCCCCTGTCTTCCTGTACCTGACTTTTTTTTTTTAATTTATAGCTTTTTTCTGTTCAGTTTGAGATCTTCCTGTTTTGTAGTATGATAAGTGCTTTTCATTTAAAACCTGGACATTTTGAGTATTATGTGAGGAGATACTGGGTCTTGTTAAACCTTCTGCCTTAGCTGGCTTTTTGTAACATTGCTCCAGCAAAGGCAGGGGCGGGAGATTACAGCCAGGTGTGGAATAACTCCAGGTTCTTCATTCCAACCTCTGTGCTGACATACCCCTGGGGAAGAGCCCTCACTGCTGCTTGATGGAGGTGGAACTTTCTAGATCCCACTAGACTTTTACTGGTACCGCCCTGGCTGTGAGGAGTGGGGAATTCTCCTTAGTGCGCTCCTCTTGGCCTCTTGGCCTCCCCTGACACCAGGGAAGATGTGCTCCTTTGCCATTGGGCAGCAGTGGAAGTCCTGACTCTCCACCGGGCCTCCTTTGACACCTCCCCAGCAGGGAGGGTGACGGAGACACCAATTTAGTGGGATGGCTAAGGGTCGCCTTGTCACTGACGGGTGGGCGTGCAAGGGCGGTCACTTGGCATGGCCTCCGCGGGCTTGAGCAAGGGGACCATTGCCGGCTAATGGCGCTGAAGCCCTGGCGCCGAGCTGGCCTTCTCTGGTGGCGCTCTAACGGGGTACGGGATGCTCTGGTACAGCGCGGCAACATGGACGCCTTCGCGCTCCACTCGCTCGTGGTAGAGTTAGGGTCGCAGTGCTTGGGGGTGGGGTTTGGCTGAAGTAGAATAGTCATTTACCTAAAGTAAACTTTACATAAATTTTATCTGAAAGTTTTCTGTCTTGCTAAGCTGCCGCTTTTCTGGTTCTTTCTCTGAAGAGAGCAGGATTTTAAGGGCTTCATTTGTCTGTGCTGTCACTATTTCCAGGTCCGCTGGCTCCTCCAGCTCCAAGTCGAGTACACAGGCAACAGAACGAAAGCCGGGGGAGCCGGTCACCAGGTCAGATCGCCTCCACCTCCAGCAGCATCTTGTGATTGTTTTGTATTGCATGTCCAGAGGTTTCAGCTGTACTTGGCAGGAAGAATGTGGGAAGACGTGTCTACTTCATCTCCTCAGAAAGGTTGCTTATTTTTAACCACAGTCTGATGTGACCTGAGAGAACAGGAATTAAATAGCAATTATATAGTCAATTCATTCCCACCTTCATTGACCTGACATTCACTGGAGATCTGCTTTAAGCCAATTACTGTGGATTACATGGGCAACCTGGAGAATGTGTTAGCAGACAGACCCTCAAATTGGAAAACCCACCAAACACATAGGCAAGCCCCTGCCACCCCAGATGTGTGGATCCCTGCCCACCAACTGAGAAAGAATTTTCAATAGAGGCAGAGGGACAACGTGAAAAATAATGCTGCTTTATTACTCAGAGAGAGAAGGAAACAAAAACTGGGACAGGGAGCTGTTGGCCAAATTGCTGGTCGAGACGGCGCCAGCTCCCAGCCAGGTATCTAATGGAAGACTCTGCCATTGTTATCTTCATTTGGTGCCAGTCTCCTTCTATTCCTGGCTCTTTCCTCCCATGGAGTCCAGCCCTAAAGCAGAAACTTCGGTGGGGAAAAAAAGGAACAAAGAAAGAGATCCTGAGCTATGTCATTGGGATCAATGCAGCAGTTGTGGGACATAACATGTCTTATTGTATGGCTATGTCAGTGGAATCAAGAAGCCAGTTGCAGGATAAGAGAAGCAATCTGTTTTTTAACAGCCTGGCACTTTCTTTCCCTTGTGGTTAATCAGCCAGGATCAGTAAGCCTGCCTAGTCACCTCTCTCAAATGTACAGTACTTCTTTTCAGGGAGTCACATTTTTGTAAGAGAAGCAAAAAAGAAAAGCAACAATTAATCATAATGCATGTAAAACACTGTTGAAGTGGAGACTTGAACGGGGCATTATGGGAAAGAAATAAATTTCATACAAAAGAGGGAGGCATAAAGAAGAAGATGTTTTAGCAGAGAATTATGGGACAAATACAAGTTAGCCAGATGGCCTAGGGTAGGGGTGACCAAGATCACGAAGGACCAGCCCTCCACATAAAGTTAACAGACCTACAAAGGCACATAGACATGAAGGAACACGGTTGGGAAATGCAAGGGTCACTAGGACGTGGGAGAAGGGTACTGAATAATATCATAGCAGAGGAGAAATTAGAGATCTCATAAAAAAGAGCCATCTCTATATATCATGTTACTGTGCTTTGGGTTTCAAATGTCAGTAATAATGAATTTCTGGAAAACTGTAACCATTGTATCAACTTAGTATTTCCCAAAAAAGTGATATACAAGTAAATAAAGTATATAAATGTATGTGCTAATCTAAGAGCACATAGATATATAAAAGCAACAAAGTATATATTCTACTCTCCACTGTTTAAACTGGAGATGTCATCTTGTCAGAAAGGTCTTTTCTATGTCCATCGACAGATGACTGGATAAAGAAGATGTGGTGTATTTATACAATGGAATACTATTTAGCTGTAAAAATGACAACATAATGCCATTTGCAGCAACATGGAGCCCCTGCAGAATGTCATTCTACGTGAAGTAAGCCAGAAAGAGAAAGAAAAATACCATATGAGATCGCTCACATGTGGAATCTAAAAAAAAGAAAAGACAAGACAAGAAAAAGACAAATGAACACAGATACAAAATAGAAACATGCTCATAGACATAGAATATAAACTTGCGGTTGCCAGGGGGAGGGGGGTGGGAAGGGACAAACTGGGAGTTCAAAATTTGTAGATACTGACAGGCATATATAGAATAGGTAAACAAGATTATACTGTATAGCACAGGGAAATATATACAAGGTCTATGGTAGCTCACAGAGAAAAAGAATGCAACAATGAATATACATATGTTCATGTATAACTGGAAAATTGTGCTCTACACTGGAAACTGACAAAACATTGTAAACTGACTATAATTCAATAAAAGAAAAGAAAAGAACAAGAAAAAAATAACAATATAAAAATTTAAAAAAGGTCTTTTCTGACCACACTCTGAATTCATTTTTTACTGTTACCACTGTTCATACCTGTCCGTTTCCTGTTTGTCACTGCTGCAGCTTGTAGAATCCATTTGCTTGCTCACCTATTTACTGTAAAAATCTTTGTTGACTACTCCTGTCTGTGACACTTAGGACATGCCCAGCACGTATCAGTGCGCTGGTGTGCAGTGAGCCGCTGGCAATAATGATCAGAGGAATCCAAGGCACAGGGATGCTCTGCTAGTTTGCTCAAATTTGGATCATCATTTTCTCTTTGTTAGCACCTGGAAATTGCTCTTCTCCCAACTGAGCAAAATGGCATAAACTTCTCTTTATGTTATGGCATGGGAGGTCAATGTTAATAACATAAATTTTGCATAGCTTCCTTGCCTTTTCATCGTTCTCAGAGATCCCTTAAGGAACTACCGTAAGCTTGTTATTTTGTTAATCTAAGAACATATAATATCATCATTAAAAAATAGTTTTAATGAATGAAGAATTAAATTATGTAATTGGAAACCACTTGAACACATGAAATAAAATGGCACAAGCAAATATCATCTTGTGCCTTTTATTTTACTTTTCCGAGTTCCTCTTCATTTCTACCTACTTGTCTTCCACTGTTAATTCTCCCCAAGGAGCAAGCAGACTTTCTGGCTCCAACAATTTTTCTACAGCCAAGGAATAATCAAATTTTTATTTTAATTTATCTCCAGACTCCTGAATTCTCCCTCTAGAAGGAGTCCCACATGGCTAGAGAACAGAAGGTGCCTTTCTAGAGTGGAGGGGGCAGGGTTAGTGTTTGTAAGGAACAGGTCAGCCCCTGAGAACCAGCACGTGACCCTTTCAGAACACTTGAAGCTTAAGCTAATGTTGGTGGCCTTAACGCTTCATTTAGAAGTTGTATCAGTTTGCAACATATACAGATGCCTGATTACAATGTTGTACACCTGAAATTTATATACACTTACATACTAATTTTAGTCTTACCTCAAAAAAGGAGAAGCTGGTAATTTTAAAATAGCTTTTAAAATGTCACTCTTCTTCAAGAGAAGTTATCCATTAAATCTGCAATTCTCAGGATCTGGCTTGGAAAAAACCCTCTGGAGCTTATTAAAATATAGAATCACAATCTCCACTACCTCAAATTCTGTGGGTCTGGGTTTTTATAGGTCCACTGCTTAGAATTTTGCTTATAAAATAAGGACTTTAGTGATATGGTGAAGTGGCTCAGTGCTCCATTGGAGAAACAATAAAAGACTAATTTTAAATAGTTTTAATTTTCCAAACTTAGTTTTAGGGCAGTGATGCATGACGTATAAGTTTCAGAGTGGAAGATGGGGGTGGGGATTTGGAAAATACAAAACGGTAAATAGTTATTAACCAATGAAAGCATTTTCTTAAGAAAAACAACACTATTGCTAATTATAATCAAATAGGAACCTTTGGCTTTAATGTTCATATTAATTTTTTAAAAGCTAAAGTATGATTTTTCCAAAATATTAACTTATATAAAAGACTTGTTAATACATAGTTGGCATAGTCAAGAAACTAAGACTATGTGAACGTAAAAATTAGAACAATTAGTTTCTCAGTAAAAACCCTTCTGGGGAAATTTGATCAGCACTTCACTTCCCCAAATATCTTACATTTACCAGGTCATTCTTGGGAAGTGAATGAAACCAAGTATTGGAAGGTAGAAATGTGGTTAAATTTGTTTTTCTGGGAATGGAATATTTTGGCATTTCTGAAGGCTGTATTTCCACAGCAATCCAAGGAAGTTACCTTTTTGGTGTATTTCCCTGAAGTTTACGTCTGAATTACCTCTCATTTCTCTTCCTGCCAAACCAGGCCCCTTCACAGTGGTCATTATATAGAGAATATGAAGAAAGTTGTTCATATGTGGGTACATATATTATTTATTTATATTATGTACATATTTATATGTACCGAGATATAACAGAATTTTCCCCCTAAGGTCAGACTTTTTACTTTTTGGTGGTGAGTTTTAAATTACTTTTTCTGAGACCACCGTTTCAGAAGAATGAGCGGTGAATTTTTACAAGAAAACATCAGGAAAAAGGATTACTATTCAATAAGGATCTCCCACTAGGGATCTCCAAGGGGCTGCAGGTTTTATTTCTTAATTAAACAGATACTTACTGAGCATCTACTATGTGGAAGTTTATAGGAGGCGATCCTGGTGAGACTGAAACCATATTAACTTGAGGGGCATTTAGTTCAATAAAGGGAAATACAGAAATTTCTATGCCACAGGGGAGAAAAGATCATTGTCATCTGTTACAGTTATCAAAGCAGTCGGGTGGTGCAGGTGAGTCCCAGTAAGGTTACTTTCGGGAAGTGTGCATAAGTGCAGTGGCATTTTTTCAGGACTGCTGATCATGGTAGGTATAAAGAGAAAAGGGACCACTAAAGAGGAAAAAAAAATAGCATTTTCTGAGCATCTTCTCTGGGCCACCTTGTAAAAAGCGCTTTTCCTATGCATACACAAGTGCAGATGAAAGGATGCTTAGGGAAAGGAAGAATATTTAGACTCAGCCAGAGTACATGAAAGAGATTTAACAGTAAATTAATTTGAAAACATTTTAAGGGTAATTCATAGAGCACTTTGAAACCTAAGCTAGAAATTCATTCTTTCATATATTTAATATGGTATCAAAGTGTAGAATTGATTAAAAAGGATAGAAAACTGAGTAAGGGGGGTGACCAGTAAGGAAGCTATAAATATTGTCTTCAGCCAAGAGAAGTAAGGGAAATGATAGTGGGGAAATGGAAGCATATGTGTGAAAAGATAGATGAGCATGAAAAGTAAAAAGGACACTGTCATAAATACATTACCA
This sequence comes from Vicugna pacos, assembly GCF_048564905.1. Classification (NCBI taxonomy): domain Eukaryota; kingdom Metazoa; phylum Chordata; class Mammalia; order Artiodactyla; family Camelidae; genus Vicugna; species Vicugna pacos. The sequence continues at coordinate 5,633,705 of NC_133010.1, read as the reverse complement.
TCTTTACAAATATGTCATGATTGACCCTAATTTAGAAACAGGAGTCAGGAAGAATTTGGAAGTATATCTACAGAATAAGAGTCCTGCCAATTCAAGGAGCTAATTAACAGCCATTAACAGTTATCTGACATCTTTTAAACCCAGCTTGACCCAAAATTGATAAATCTAAGGTTGCTAAACTAATAAGTTAACAGGCACCTGTTGTGTGTCTGTTTTAATAATAGAGACATAGATCCCAGATCTACAAAAAAAATTTTGCCATTCTTACTTTCTGGAAGAAAGTTACATTTTGACCACCAAAACCAAAAATACTCCAGTCTCTACTAATAGTTTCAATAAAGGTAAAAATTCAATGTCAGTATACTCAATAATCTTTATAATCAGGATGTTTTTAATCATTGACTTTCCTTTAAAAATGCTATAAATGCAACATGTATTCCCTGTATTATATTTGTCAAATACAAGTAGGTAAAGTGAAGTGAAACAAAAAAAAATTCTGTTACCCCCCCAAAATAAACAAAAAACCACAACAAAACCACTGTTAACATTTTATGTTCATCCTTTTGGGGTTTTCCAGTTTAGTTCTTTGTTCACTATGACTTACAGCTCTAGCTCTCATCACAATTGCCCGAAGACTTTCTATACTTTAAATTATGTTAGTTCTTGATACCAGACTATTAACGCATTCATACCCATTAAGTATTTTGTTTTTGTTTTTGTTTTTGTTTTTGTTTTGGATCCTAACAAATAAAAAAGGTTTTTAAATTTAAAAAATTTTTCTGTGCCTACAGCAATTCAGTTGGAATATTGTAAGTCAAAATGCAATTACTTAACATGCAGAATACACATGCCAAATTGGATAATCCAAATTTTATAATCCACCACTTTAAATCTCTAAAATGTAAATTATTTATAAGAAGAAAAGTAAAACCTTGTCCACATTCATTTCCTGTCCATATCAAAAATGTATTCTTTTACAACATTTTTTAAGAATACATTTTTTGCTGCATACTGAGATTTACAAATTATTATCTATGCATACTAAGCAAATGTGAACTTTAATCTTATTAAAAGGAATATGTTTAAATTTATACTAGCTCAACTGAATAAGCCAAGTAAATGAGAGATAATAATTTCTTTTTTTCATTTAAAAATGTTTATTTATTTTTTAAAAATATAGTCAATTTACAATATTAGTTCCAGTTGTACAATATTATATTAATTTCAGGTGTACTACATAGTGATTCAATATTTTTCTAGATTATGCTCCATTTAAAACTATCATAAAATATTGACTATATTCCCTATGAGGTACATTGCATTCTTGTATCTTATTTATTTTCTACATAGTAGCCAGTACCTCTTAATCCTCTACCCCTATCTTGCCCCCTCCCTTTCCCCCATCCCCACAAGTAACTAGCTTGTTCTCTGGCTTTGAGTCTGTTTCTATCTTGCTATATTCATTTATTTGCTATATTCATTTGTTTCCATTTTTTGATTCCCAATGTAAGTGATAATATACAATATTTGTCTTTCTCCATCTGATTTTTTCACTAAGTATAATACTTTCTAGGTCCATCACATTATTGCAAAAGAAAGAATTTCATTCTTTTTTATTGCTAAGTAATATTCCATATATATACATATATATATATAAAATCTTCTTATATTTAATATATTATATCTTCTTTATCCATTCATCTGTCAATGGGCACTTAGGTTGCTTCCATATCTTGGCTATTATAAATAATGCTGCTATGAACATTGGGGTGCATTATCTTTTTGAATTAGTGTTTTCATTTTCTTTGGATTTATACCCAGAAATGGAATTGCTGGATCATATGGCAGCTCTATTTTTAGCCACTGAAGTTTTTAAAGCTATGAATGTTATTTAGCCCGAACACTATCACAGGCAATCGTTTTTTGTTTTGTTGCTAAAGCTGTTGGTTATATGTATTACAGTGATTTGTTTGTCTGAGTGTGTGACAGGAAAACAATGTTTAAATCAATATATAAATCAAATAATCTCTACTGGCATTATTAATCTAGAAGAAAGCGTTGCAAAGACAATGGTTAGAGGAAGGACATTTAGTCTATACTTTCAAATGGGACTTGATCATTTTAAAGTTGTTCACTGACAAAATTTCTCAAATTAGTAGAGATTATACACTAGTTCACAAAAGACAGAAATAATAAAGTTATTTTTTTCTTCAATATTTGCTTTAAGTGAAAAATCCTAAAATTTGTAGGAATTTCCAATGTTAGAAAATTGAAATATAAGCATGCATTTAGCAATCAGGGTGACTTAGCTCATGGTAGTTTGCATATGTATAATTATAATTTGTATTCCAGTTATTTAAACTGAGATACCCTTGATTGGGTTGACATACTGTAAGTAGAAAATATCTTTTTCCAAGAAATAAGATGGAGAAAGTCTTTGGAGAATGGCCTCACTGAATTGGTAAATTAACTTTCTCCGGATTTTGATGATTTCCCCAGTTCTTCCATAATTCCTCAGGGCTCTGGCCATTTTCTGGTAAGTCATGGTCTTCCGGTTGCCTTTTCTTTTCCCCCAAAGTTGGGCAAGTTTTTCTTTGTTTTTTGATACAAACTGAAAGATGCCTTTGGTTTGATCTGTCCACTGAACACAAGACGCCATCTCGGGATTACACAGGGATTCATGAAGGTGTTCAAACAGTCGGAGTTTCTTCCTTCTATTACTGTTCTCCAATTATAGATGGGTTCCTCTGTAGGCAGCACACCACAGCTGCTGAAATTTCCTGTGACATGAGAATGGTGGTTGATGAAAGCCAGGTAATTTTTGTAATCTGGGGAGTACTGAAGATCTCCAGTTGAATTTTGCCTCCGTACTTCAAAAGCATCTTCAAATGCTTGACCCAGCTTGTCTTGTTCAACACCAGCCTGCATGCTTCATTAATAAACTGGCAATTCTATCCATCAGAGGCCAATCCAGCGTCCGTGTAAACTCCAGGTGGAAATAACTTTCCCCTCCCGAGAAAATAATTTCTTGGTCAAAAAGAATTTTAAATGGAACAAGTAAGAAATAATCTATTTCAGGAAAAATATATTTGATATTTATGCAGGTGTGTGCTGTTATTTTTTTAGTAGTTTCAGAAAGGAGAGTCTGAAGGCAAAGGAAGTAAACAGTACTGTATTTCGTCAGGAGTAGGCTAGAAACATAGATGGTCATTGTAACTTTACCCTAAGTTGGCATAGCCTTAAGTAAGTAGCAGTAAGTTTCAAGAGCTTGAGATGCTAACCTAAACTCTCTGGAGTCATGCAAGTGACAGAACATAAGAGGTAACCAAGATAAATGGTGTCTTCCCCAGAGGAACATGCTAATTAAACGTGAACTGAAAAACAGAGTTACATTGACTTAAGCATTAGACAGATTAAATTTCTGTTTTTCTCTTTGAGGGTGATTTTCAGTGACTCTGTGTGTGTGCGCGTGCAGGCGTTTGTGTGTGCATGTGTGTGTGTGTGTGTGTTGTTATTCACATGGCTATCCTAAAGTTGAAGTCCTTCTATTATTAACCCTAAGAACGTGATCTAGGAATATATCTCACAGAGTGCTACCTATGGACAAATGCTAAGAAAGGTAATGAAGAACATTTTTTAACAATTTTTTATTGAGTTATAGTCATTTTACAATGTTGTGTCAAATTCCAGTGTACAGCACAATTTTTCAGTTATACATGAACATATATATATATTCATTGTCACACATTTTTTTTCACTGTGAGCTACCACAAGATCTTGTATATATTTCCCTGCGCTATACAGTATAATCCTGTTTATCTATTCTACATTCTGAAATGCTGAACCTGTCAATCCAAATGTTAAAATAAAAGAAAGAAAAAGAGAAACAGGAAAATGATCACTAGTCTCTTTTAAAATATAAGAGGATAAAACATTCATACTTTATATCACCTTGAGTTGAAAATAGTGGAAAACATTCTTCACTAAGTTCTTGTTCCCGCGAAATGGCCTGAATCAGTTTCAGGCAAAGCAGTTGATTGCATTTTAGACAATTCTTAACCACTGCCACAGGCAGGAAAAGGAGGGATGAAGAGAGTGGCTACATAAAAACAAAACAAAACAAAAACAAAAACCCTATTCCTCTCGTGGAAGATAAACCCACACAGATGGAGAAGAGAACACAAAAGCACATCTGTGGAAAACATCATGAACTTGACATATAAAAACTAACATGATACCTTAGAAATAGCATGAGTTTCCTCACAATTGTACTGTCTTCTTTAAACATGATCCATACTCCCACACATTAGTGGTTCTTAGAAGTGTGGTCCCTGGACAAGCAGGGTTGGGATCGCTTGTTCCTACTCCAGGCCCTCCTCCGAATCCCGTGAAGCCGATACACTGGTGGTGGGCTCCAGTAATGTCTGTTCTCATAAGTCATCCCCAGGTGACTCTGATGCATGCTCATGTTTGAGAAACACTGCCTTTACCCAGCCACCATGCTCTTTCCCTGCAGCACTGAAGGTTTCCATAGTGCACCTGTACCTCAGAGAAAATTTCAATTTATGGCAAATTTAGGTAGAAACAACAAAACACTAAATACTTTTAACAGCAACCATGAACATCTGCATATACTGCATCTCAAGACAGTCATAAAGGACTAGGGGAAAAATATTTATTTATCCCACTGCAAATTAGAGGAATTACTTGTCTCAAACATCTGAAAGGGTGGAATGATGGCAGGTATTAACAGGCCGTGGGTCTGAGCAGAGACTGCCTTGTTTGGAATGATCAAGTACAGGCTACTGGACCCTCAGGGTTCACTGGCCTTTTGAAAATTAACATCACAAGCCCTGCTGGAAACCATCTTCCTGCCGTTCCTGTAATCAGACAGCCACTCTCACTAGGATAAAGGGGTTCCCCTGTGGCTGCATGAAACTCTCCAACTCCACCTCTGTAAGAAATGTGCTAGAGCAGTTAGCACATTATTTGCTCTGAAACTATGCCAAATATCGCACCACACCAAGAATCCAGAGTGGTTTTTCTCCTCTTTAGAACATTCTTTAAGATGCTTCTCCTCCTGGTGGGATCCTGGGCTCATTCTACTCAGCAGTGATAAGCTTCTGGGCAACTCAAACACTGGAAGTACTGTGCACATTTGAAGAACAAGAAATGTGTAACGAACACTTTCTAGCTTTGGAAATTTTCGTGTTCTCGTTCCCTCATCGTGGTGTCTGTTGGTGGAAGACTGCAGTTTCAAAGCTCCAATTCAAAATACCCTGTTAATTGTACTGTTTTACTGTTTTCATCTAGAAACATGAATAATGGTAAGCAGCACTGAAGGTTTCCATAGTGCAGTGACAACGCTGGACACCCAGCGTTGTCATAAAACTTGCTTTTACCTACTCTGACATTAGGTTGATATTCAGAATCATTGTGAGAAATTTAAGCTAACAACACTCTTCTTTTGCTTTATCAACTGAAGAATGTTGGAAGAATCAGAAGGTCACATTAGGTTAGAAATCAAACATTGATTGAAAGGTCATTTCTCACATTTTGTCTGATTTTTCCCCACAGTTGCCACCTATGCTATATGCCAACCCACGAGTAATACAGCCCAGATAAACTGATATCGAATGGACTTGAACTTCAGCCATTAATACATCTGGGATATTACTAATTTTTTTTCCAGTACTTTTCACTGCAATAGTTCACAGTCTGTATACACTCTTTCTCTCACTGATTTCTTATGTGCTGGGGGCAAAGGGAAATCATTTCCAAATGTTTCTTTACTAAGGCACAGCTCCTTTTATGACAGATGAGATAAACTCACCAGGTTGCCAGTCTCAGTAGCTTACTTCCACTCTGTGTGTATGTTTCACTTACATACTTCTCATTTACTTGGTTAACATACAATCCATAAATTTATATTAAGTAAAAATCACCTCAAGGAACTGGATTAGGTGTTAGAGAAATACAGACAGGAAAATAAAATACTCTCATATTTCTTCTCACCCAACAGAGTCCTTTGCTTCCTTAAGAATTCTTACCCTTTGGATGCTGAATTCCACTATTATTTTTATAGTCAGCTGCTTGTTCCTGGGAAAATGTCTCTAAGTTTACTTAACTTATTATTTCTTTAAAAAAAATCCTGTATGACATTGCTCACTTGGCCTGGCCACCTCATTCTTGTACGTACATAATCTCTATCTAGAGAGAAGTTACATATTATTTAAGCCATAGAGTGCAAATAATATTTTATAGACTAACTCACTTCCCATTTGCTTCCAGATCATTCTTACACTTTAAGCCAAATTCTGAAGTGATTACAAAGATAACAGACTCAGATTTTGTTGTCTAGGAGATTCTGATCTGAATAAAAATACAGTTAAGTAATTTGAACGGAGCCGTGCAAGTAAATTCTCTCATAGATCATTGAGTCTTACCCACTTTTGAGGTCATGGAATTTTTAAGATACTGATGAAATATTTACAGCTGAAAATACATATACACACAGAATTGTGAATATAATTTAGTTTCTACCAAAGAACCTTTGAATCCTATTCATGATTGTGCATTGGAAGAAACAGACAAGTGCTGAAGAAACAGACAAGTGCTAAAGAAACATGATGAACAGTCACTAATTTCACTGGAAAGACAAGGCAAAGGTTTTCTGATGGAATAGATTTAATGTGATCTTAAGAATATGTTAGACTTTTTTTTCCAGGCAGCTATTGAGGAAGCAGAACATATTTGGGATATATTCAGGGAAAGGTACAAGGGAGTATGTTATGGAAGCAAATATTGCAAATTTCAAGGAGATGCCATCTTTGATAAGAATTTGAATTTGTGGTATGTTTATATAATTAAATACTACTCAGCCATAGAAAAGAATAAAATAACACCATTTGCAGTAACATGGATAGACCTGGAGATTGTCATTCTAAGTGAAGTTAGCCAGAAAGAGAAAGAAAAATACCATGTGATATGATTTGCATGTGGAATGTAAAAAAGACAAATGAACTTATTTACAAAACAAAAACAGGCTCACAGACTTAGAAAATAAACTTATGATTACCGGTGGGGGAAAAGGGTTGGGAAGGGATAAATTAGGAGTTTGAGATATATATAAAATAGACAAACAGCAAGCTCATATGGTACAGCACAGGGAACTATATTCAGTATCTTGTAGTTACTCATGGTGAAAAAGGACATGAAAATGAATATATGTATGTTCATGTATGGCTGAAGCATTGTGCTGTGCACCAGAAATTGACACAATATTTTAAACTAACTATACTTTAATAAAAATACATACATATCCAAAAAACTCAGTAACAGTGACATATTATACAACACAGGGGAATATAATCATTATTTTAATAACTTTAAACAGTGTATCATCTATAAAAATATTAAATCACTATGTTGTGTACTTGAAACTAATTTAATATTGCAAGTCAACTAGACTTCAATAAAAAATAAATTAAAAATAAAGTACTACTGTGTCTTGGAGTATCTAGAAATAAACTTGTTCTTACGCTTGTATCCATTACTTTTTAATAAATACTTGTCTCCTGGAAACAGGAATCTATATGTCATTCCCCACCACACGTACCATATATCTCTATCATGTCGTATCTATATCACACATATGTATATCATGTGACCTCTGTTTGTATGATCAGTTCTGATCTATTCTGTTCTCTTCTGTTATATTCTGTTCTTTGTGTTGTATTCTATTCCATTTGATCCTATTCCATTACTTTTCAATAAAAAAGTGGGAAAAAAAAAGGCATACCCCTAGAAGCCTTGGTTTCCTTCCACAGAAAGGTGTGTTAACCAAATGGAAGTAGACTCATCATATTTTCTTACCCCATTAAAAGATTATCATAGTTATAAACATTGATAAATTCATGCATTTCTGGACTCTGAGCTTTGCCAGAGGGTGTTTAGAACTGAATCTGATGTTCATACGAAAAAGATTCTAACATTTATTTCACCTAGCAGTGAGGACAGGACTTTGAATCAACCTAAATATGTCAAAAAGAAAATCACCTGCTTGTCTTTAAAACTTGGCTGATGCCCCTGAAATGAAAATGTCTGCATCTGACTGGAGTAAAATGCAGCGTTGTTGGAAGAGTATTAATATTTCATATGCTGTACTTGTGAAAAGCCTCAAAGGACTCTGCTCAGATTTCAAGAGAAGAAATTTGCTTTGAAATATTGATCAGTCATTTTATAAAAAGATTCCGTATTGCCACCTTAGAAATATCAGAGTTGGATTCTACATCCTTGCAATGGTTATTTAATTTTCAGGCTGAGACAGATCTTTCCCATATCTGCTTTTGCTTGGCATAGCTACAGTGAAGTGTTCCCAGCCAGCCTGTTACATAGATTCCTTAGATGGCACTGATTTAGTAAAATATTGACATAGCATAACAAAAATGACATCATTTGCATCTTTTTTTTAAACTTGAAATTTCATTTTTGGGTCAAGAGAATCTTTGCTTTGGTGGAGATTGTGTGTGTGTGTGTTTCTTTAAGGAATCGTATCAGGGTTTATTCCTAGCCCCAAATATAACATTTAGTTTACTATAAATGGTGTACTTGAAAAAGACAATGCAAAATATTCTAAAATATATATAAATTGATAAAATACGTAAAAAATAATAACCTATTAAGCAAATGCATAATATCACAGTCAGGAGCTATAGAAAGTCTTTATCTTCTTTAAAATCCCTGCCTTATTTTCGTACAGCAATGTACAAGGCAAAGAAACACCTTTATGAAGTCAAGAGATTTAGATAGGCTTCTCTGATGAGATTAATGCACAAATGCATAGAAAAATGTGCAAATCAAAAGTGACAGATTGGCGGGATAAATTTGGAATTTGGGATTAACAGACACACACTACTATATATAAAGTAGGTAAACAACAAGGACCTACTGAGATTGTGTGTTTTAGCTGTTGAACTAAGCAGATTGAGGCACAAAACATTATTTTCATCGCTCATTTATCCACAAAATTTTGGGTTTGGTTAACTGAAACTTACCGTGTAATACCATTTGCAGATTGCCATTTTTGGAAGAATTAGAAACTGACACAATACAGATATAATGAGTATCCATCTCTCAGACCATTAGCTACGGTTAATGTTCTTTAGGACAAAGATAGTCATTTTCTATCTTTCTGCAATAAAATAACTCTCACCTCTCTGTTCCACTTCCCTACCCTAACTAAAATCTCCTGCTCTGAGCAAGTGACAGCCTTGTTTCAATACTGTAGTTTAAAGATCCAGACCACATTCAGAAGATAAGACCATCATAGAATTAACTTATTTTTTAAATGCATTTTGTCTTCTCCCCTCTGCTAGACCTTAAGTGCAGTTAGGGCATAGATCTTTGTCCTTTTTATTCATTGATGTATTCTGCAGACATAGAATAGTGTCCATACTTATTTCTAAAAGAGCTACAATATTTCTTAATATGTAAAGAATATTGATGATTGTTTTCCTTATAAATTCTTCTCAGTTCATAAATTGACATTTTGTGTGTGTGTGTGTAGAGTACTTCTATTTTTTAACTAAATATATCAATCTTTTCCTTTATGGTCTCGATTTTCTGTCTCCGGTATCCCCAAAGAAATGTGTAATCTTACCTCAGCATTTTATACTTCATTTCTTCCTGTGTGTAAGTCACTAATGCGTGAACCCAGCCAGCTGCATTAAATCATCCCAGCACTTTTTAGATGTCTGATATTTCATACAGTATGTAAAACACACTAAATGCTTCTGATACATATTCAAGGAATAAATGTCAAAACTATTAATATACAGGAGACAAAACTGACGATCCTTATAGCCGATGGTGCATTGCCAAATAGCGATCTCAGTTTCTATGGGTTCATCATAAAAAAGAATGACAGTGAGCTACAGCAAGATGAGAAATTTAAATTAAACCTTCAAATTATCTGAACAGTTTAATCTGTCAATGAAAAAATACTGATTTTAGGACACTAAAGCAACAGACTTATTTTTCTTAAACTCCTAGAAACTAAAAGGCTTAGAATGAACTGTGCTCAGTGTGAGCATCTGAAACATTACAAGAAAGGAGGAAAGGTGGGAAGGAGAGAAGGAATGATGGAAGGAAGAAGGAAAGAAGACAACATTCGGAGAAGCCAACTAGATTTGTTTGTTCCATGTAAGATTTCCTGAATAGCTCCCACGGTGTTGTATATCCTAGGTGAAGTAATGCACCTAATGCATTTATCTGCTGATAACGATACATTCCTTGATTAAAGTCCTTAATTTGAGAGTAAGGGCTATGAGTGCAGAGAATCACACATGCCCACCTATCCTGAGAAATCTGAATAGTTATGCTGGGGAACGAGGTTAATCCACCAGCCTCTGAATCAGCCAGAATGGCCAATGATCCAAATTGCTATGGGCTGCATTTTAAAAGGACAAATGAGTATTGGCCAACGTGTCTTCACTGTTCCTGGAATAGCTGTTAAATGATTGATTGAAATAACCACTAAGTCACAGAAAAACTCCATTCTCACCCATGCCTCTTATGCCTACAAACAATGGAAGTGATCCAATTGATAGAGGACAGACTGGATTCTTCCGGAATTAGGCAGGTCTTAATGGTTTGCTAAGTGTTTACAGAAAGCCCTATTTACTGTAGCTTTGCCTAGACTGTAGTGATAGACTTTGGAAGCAAAGGACAATCAAAATAAAGTTGGTACACCTTATTGCAAGTTATTTAGTGAATAGAAATAAGCTAAGAGAATGAGGGAGAAAGAGAGTGAGAAAGAGCAGAAAGGATGGTATATTGCTGAAGTCATGTTTATCGAAATATGATAGTCATCCGCACTTTTGTGTATTCTTGTTTACTCATCCCCCGCGTTTTATAGAGTAGAAAACATTCATGTGGTTTACTGTGTGCTGTATCACAGAAGCGGAAAAATAAATAGGCTCAGCTTCTAAACTCACAAAGCCAAGTATGGTGAAGGAGACAGGGATATAGACAAGTAACTGTAATTTAATGTTCCAATTTATTTAAGAGATCCGAGGCAGATTGGATTAAGTTAACTCTAAATAAATAATGATAGACTTAATGAAAGAGAGTAGAGAGTATTTCACAGGAGAATTAAGTTGTGAGTTGAGTTTGGAAAATTAGTAAGTTTTCTAAGTTAGCAAGTACGTGCCAGTCTACAGCCACACCACCCTGTGCACGCCCGATCTCATGTGATCTCGGGAGCTACGCAGGGTCGAGCCTGGTTAGTACTTGGATGGGAGAAAGTATGTGCCGACCATTTCAAGATAAAGAATCAGGGTATAAATATGTGCTACGAGACTGACCACATTTCTCATTTGCAGAAACCCAGAGAGCTGGATGTGAAGGGACTTAAAAGTCAGCAGGGCACACAATTAGGAAGATTGAAAAGACAGATGAAGCTTGGATGTTTGGTTCAATAAATTACTTCAATCAAGTCATTTTCATTTTGTGATGGAAGTTTGTATAGTTTCTTGATTGACCTTCCTCTCCCTCGTGCCTGATGGTGTTCCTCTTTTGGTATTACCCCCTTTCCTTGGTCCAGAGGACTCCACGTTGCCTTTGGGTAGCCCAGCAGAGCTCATATGACATTGCCTTCCCGAGGACTTCTCACTCATCTTCAGCCAAAGGCATAAATTATGTGTGCTTCGTTTCTTTTATTTAGGTCTGCATAACTCGTATCTGGACATACATAAAAGCATAACTGAAGGCATAATGAACCACTGTAATCTTTGTTTTAAAAATAATAGGCACTGATGAAGGCAGAATAGAAATTCAAATCCGTGGAATAGTTGTAGGCATAAGGAGCACCTTCAGACAAAAACATCTTTCTGCACCTCCGTACTTTGTTCATGAACTTCCACCTACTTCGTATGCCCCCTTTGGCATTTCTTCATATTGAAAGTGCGCCATCCTTTAATCTCAAGCATCACATCTTCTTTAAGCTCCCGAAATGGGAAATGTGGCTTTTACTTCTTTGTGGAGCTTACCATGTTCTGCCATTTATATTTAGGCACTTGACTACTTTCTACTCTAGGCGTCAAGCTCCGTCCCATCACACACTGTTTTCCTATAAACCTCATTATGCCTCATTGCATTTGGCACTCAGCCCTGCGCAGTCAAATAACTGAAATGAAATTGGATTTGATCTTGGTGAGGAAAAAGGGAGCAAAAAGACTCATATAGAAGGAGGAAACACTACCCCTGGGTTATAAATTATACATTTCCACTCAGAGATTGAACATTCCTGGCCCACTCTAAGATGCAAATTTCCTCTGCTGGTCTGAATCCTTCTGTACTTAATAGGTTGGAAATGATTCAGAAATCTTCATGTTTTCTAATCACTGGAAGTGGTGACTACGTGGTTAGCACGTCCCCCAGCCCATCAGTAGCAACAAAAGGAAACACAGGTGCTCAATGAAAATAATTTCCTGGCCACGCCAAGTCAGGCCTTGGAGATAGATCTTAGATTAATGACTTACATGAAGATTTTGTTTCCTCCTATATTGAGAGGCCCAGTTTATTTTCTTAAATGTCAAAAACTCCTCACCAAGATCCCCATGTTAGCTTGAGAGCAAGCTTGATAAAGAGTAAAGCTGAGTACACACTCAGATAACATAAAGGGTCGTCATGAATGCAGTCATTTCATGGCTTTTGTGCTTCTAAGACTTGTTGGTGATTAATGTTTATTTTTGTAGTAGGCAATGAGACCAGTATGATGAGCTTTTCCCCCAATAGATAAGGAAATGAACTTCAACTAGCAATGAATGAACTTTAAAATGAGAATGTAGCGTTCCTTTAATTCAGATAACAAGTTGGCACTTTCAACTGTCTTAAAATTGACCATTCTAGGCCCATCTCATAGATTCTGTTTCCAATACTTCAAAAGAATTATACAATCAACCTTTAGTCTCAATTATACAGTTATACAGTCAAGTTTATAAAGAGGAAAATCTCCTGTAGTCTTTATGCTTTGACATTTAAGATATTTTTATTTTTTCAGTTTTGATTTTAATTTCTTGTTCATACGCAATGTTATGTTTTATGTTAATCATGTCTGGCATGGGCTTTGACAGTTAAAAATAGCTCAGTTTTTGTGCTTAAAAATATTCATTTGTTCAGATCTTTAGTATTAATTATAGAAATGTGACAAGTAGACAGGGATAAAATCAATTATAGTAGATATATATTAAAAGCAGAAGTGATGATAGCCTGCTGATATCAAAAACTGTGTCATCAGCTGAAGTCCTGGAAAAACAAAATTCCTGGGAAATAACAGGCCAGGGTGGGGGGGGGGATAACTAGGATTAGTGGAGACTTTTCTAGAAATGACTACAGGGTAACTTTGAACATAAAAGATAACTTCACAAATATCACTGGTCTCTGCTAATAACATTTTTGAAGGAGGTATGGAGTTAATGACTGCACACCTCTAAGTTTTTATGCTGAAGCCCTAATCCCCAGGGTATATTTGAACATAGGTCCTTAAGGAAGGTTAGGTGAGTCCCTGATTGAATAACAATTGTGTCCTTATAAAAAGAGAGAACAGAGAATTCACTTTCTGGAGGAACATACAAAGATGTCATATGCGGGTACCATGAGATGGTACCTGTCTACAAGTCAAGAGAAGAGACCTCAGAATTGAAGTCTGCTTTATTGGCACTTTGCTCTTAAACTTGCCAACCTCTAGAATTGTAAGAAATAAATTTCTGTTGTTTAAGCTACTCAATCTGTAGCATTTTGCTGTGGCAGACTGAATAGAATAAGTGGGAAAAGGGTTGAAGACTAATTTCCAAATGTGAACAATAATCAAAAGATTTTCTGATCAAGTAAATACCATCACTTTATCTCTCTAGCCTGTGTCTTCATCAGCACACTGGATTAGATTAACTCCAAAACCTGTTCACAGTTTACGATCATATTAATGGCATTTCCTCACCATTATGACAGATTGCATTTTTCAAAACCAGTTGCAGCAATATTTCTCATCCCACCTACTTTTCTTAAAATGTGACTTTGGCAGTTTCTCACTGAGAAGCAGGGTCTACCGCCCCTGCCCTTGGTTCTTCTGGCGGGCTTTGTTCACAGTAAAAATTATCTTATGTGATTTTCAAAGGGAGGTCATAAAAGGTGATACAGTTTCCATCAGATTTTCTTAATATGTTTTCTTAGAAACCAACTGTCATGCTGTGGTGAAGTTCAGATAGCCACAGGATGAGGCCACGTGTAGGTGTTCCAACCAAAAGGCTTAGCTCAGGTGTCAGCCAACAATGAATAACAATTAACCAGACACTGTAGTGAGTTAACCTTCAGATGAGTCAAGCCTGCAGCCATTCATTTGTCTCTAGCCATTAAGTCTTCCGAGTTGAGTTCCCAGACATTGTAAAGAGAAAAGCCACATCTTCTGCATTTTCTCCCTTAATTTTTGAACCAAAGAATCCATAAGCTAACAAACGTTCTAAATCACTACGTCTCGGGTAGTCTGCATGCAGTGATAATAACTGAAACAATCATAAATTCCGGTCGTATGAGATTGCTGTTTCTTTGTTTGCTGATGTTTACTGTCATAATCATTACTGTCGCTGCTGTTGTAACTACTTAGGTGAAATGGGTTTGAAATTTTATGTTAAATCTGTTCAGTAATAAGTTATGTTAGGTCAGGAGATTGTAATTTCCCCATCACCAGAGGCTTGCAGGCTGAGACTAAATGTCTGTCTGTCTCAAATGCCACAGAAGGCTGTACTGTGTTGATAAAGTTGACGTGTCTTGGCCGTCATGTGTCATCATCTGTATGTTCATGGCGTCTAGCCAAGTGCCTACCCCTATCTGCTTACTGAGTGTGTGCTTGAATCTAAAGATCTTTCCCCACTGTATGATTCTGTGGCAGAAAAGATGACCAAACTGGACGTATCACTATTAACAGTGATAATGACAATTATCATCATCATCATTATTATAGCTAACATGCCCTGACTGATGACCGTATGCCAAGGACTGGCTAACGGCTTTACATCTGTTTCCTACTCAGTCTTGATGAGTCTCTCTTGGGCAGTTACTGATGTATCCATGCGAGAAGCTCCCCCTCAGTGATTTCTCCACTGCCTCTCATCCAGCTAGGAGTAGCTGGGTCTAGAACGTAGGCTGTTGACTTCAGAGCCCACGAGGGACCTCTGTATAACATGCTCCTGACTGACTAACGGGTTGGAGACACAGGATAAGAGTGCAAAACTGTACCCTGCTCATTTTGAATTGCAGTTGCTCTTTGTCTGCTCCTTTGGTGTGTCCCCACCCTAATGAGCAGCTTCTACTATGACCCTCCGGGTACAAAAGCAAGAGTAGGCAAGATGCTAGCTCCATTCTAGAAGGACAGTGCTCTGTGACCTGCAGGACAGTGAGAGCAACCAATGACCCGCTAGAAGACTAAACTGACTTGCTCTGCTGAGAGACTTATAAAAACTCAGTTAACAAGCATCAGAGCAGAAAGCTAGTAATGTTTTCTACATATATGGCAATTTTCTCCCCAGCCCTCAGCCATCCTGTGATCCAGTTTATCAATAATTCTCACAGTGGCCCAGTAAGAATCCTACACAGATGAGAGAAAAAAAGCCACTTAGGAATAATCAAATAAATGCCATGACATTGCAGTGGAGAATGTAATCACATCTCTTATTTTAGTTTCTCTCAATAAAAATGAATAACTGTACTCAGTGATGAACTAAACCAACTGAAATGGAAAAGTTGAATTTTGAAAGACTTATTTTGAAAGCATTATTGAATTCAAACAAACAAATAGCAATCAAGATGTGATGGTTTGTTTCTAAACAAACTCCTCATGAATCCCAAGGGTAATTGGTAAAACTACATCAGAAAAAAATAAATTTTTTAAAACAAAGCCAAGAAGAAATCTTGAGAATTTTCCTGCATTTGAAATACAGCAGAGTCAGAAGAGTAAATAAGGGCCTAAGAATCATGAGATTTGGGTCACATGCCCAGTTGTTACCCCAACTCCCTCACGATCTATGGCAAAAATCACTCATCGCTTCTGGGTCTCAGTTTTTTTCACTTGTAGAATTAAATGGAGGAGATTTCTGAATGTTCACTCAATTATGGAGAATTGTAAAATTCCGTGATATTTAAAATATTAAATCCTTCTGATTAAATTATATTTAGAACTGATTATGTGTTTTAGGACAAATTCTTTTGCAACATAACTTTTTTTTTCCTGCTTGACCTGAAGAATGAAAGAGATGAATCCTTATCTACTGATCAATAAGAACCTTACAGCAGGGCTTAGGAAGCAAAAGGTTTTGACGTGATGCTAGAAGAGAGTTTGTCTCTAAGTCAAATTTAACTAATTAAAATCATTTATTATCTCTTTCCCTAGGAAAGTTTCCTCTGAGAAGATTTTGAAAAATAAGAGAAAATAAGAAGTTATTGAGCATTTACTCTGCTAGACACTGGGCTAAGTGTCTTACAGGTAATATTTTTCTTAATCATCACAATAACCCCATGAAGCAAATGGTATCATTCTTCCCATTTATACTTGAGGCTGTTAAGTCTTGGGGATGGTAAGCCATACAAGTTGCATTGTGGGTTGGATAACATATCCGAAAAACAATCATGAGGACGCAGATTCTTCTTCTATTTTTGTGTTTTTGTGTTCAACTGTTCCTCTTGAACCTAGGAATTCCGTTTCCTAACTTTGCCATGGGGTGTCCATTCTTATATTTAAATTATAGGATTAAGGACCAATATTAGTATCTAAACTAGGAGTCAGCCAACTTTCTCTGTGAAGGAACTAATAAGAAATATTTTGGCTTTGCATGCTACACACACTCTCTACCACAACTATTTAATCCTCCAGTTACAGTTTGAAAGCAGCCGTACACAATATATAAACGAATGAATGTGGCTGTGAGCCAGAAAACTTGACAGAAACGGGCACTATTTAGTGGGCAGGCTGTAGTTTCCCTGACCCCAAAACAGTATCTAAACTGTATTTTCCCCTCTAGACCTCATGGAATTGTTTCTCTTTTTATAGATTCATCCAAAACTAAAATAACAGATTGTCATGTGCAACGTAAGGAAGAGGGAGACACCTATTTTAGGAAAGCGAAAGATGCATCAATAAAAAGAATTCCGTTTTTGATGGCTTGAAGAGATTCACATCGATTCCCCATTTGATTGCTTTCTTCATGTTTTATTGATGGAACAGCTATGGAACATCTCCCAGAGGTAACCCCAGAAAAAGTTAGCAGAGATTTCTGCTCTGATGGTAAGTAACTAGTGATCCATAATCCTTGAGCCCACATCATTTGCTTGGGCCAGTTTTGCACGTTCTGTTGAATTCAATGATTGTTACCCAAAAATGGATCTTGGTTACTCATGTATTAGAGTCCAAATATATTTCTATTTTGCTCCTTTAATTGTGGAAGGCAAAAAAAAATGGTGATAAAGTCAATTATTGGTTAGAATGTAAGCAGTAGAAAAAGATATAACATTAATTGCTTCTATCATATTATCAATTCCTGTGAAAAGTGATAATTATGATTAAATTATCATCCAAACAGTCCATGGCATTTAGAGGGATATCCTTCTTTGTGACACTTTTGCTGAGGTATTTCCTCAATATATTGAAATGCAAAGCACTGTATTTTTGCCAACTGATGTTACTTTTATAAAAGAAGGGAGGTGACTTCTGTTGCTGGCTGTACCAGAACAGCTGGCATTAGACTATCCCACTGAGAGTAATTGTAAAAGCTGCACACCGTCGATACAACACCTTCTCAAAAGCACTGGGGAACAACCAAAACATTCAGAACTGATAAAACTAAGATCCCACGAAGACGGGAAAAGACTGAAATTAATCTTGAATTCTCTGTGGCTGCTGCTTCTTTGGACATTTGTCAATTTCCTGAAGGTAAAAAGATCAACAGAGCAGTCACACAAAAATAGAGTTCAGGGCTATTTAGCAATCAGAACATGAGGGGTCAACATTTCCTGGGAAAGGAGAGCTACAGAGCCCCAAATTCTGTGCACATGGATCTTTCAAGGCATTTGCTGATTTCTAACCCAAGCACGCGGGACAAAGCACAGTGAAATCCAACAGCAAGTAGCTTCTAAAGAACTTAAGACCTAAGCAGAGAATGCTGCAGTCTTGTTCTGGGAGATTAAAAATTAGATTCAAGTTCCCACCAAAACAGAGACCCAGGTAAGCACTTTAGACTTTTAGCTGTGAACTTGATACAACCCAAACTCTGTCTTTGCAGAATCACAGATGAAAAGGAATAGGGAACGGGCAGGACCAATATTTAAAGCAATGCGGGATATGAATTTTCTAAGACTGAGGGGAAAAGTACAAGCCAAATATTTAAGAATTTTATGAAACTCTAAGAAATAAACAAATTTAAAAAAAATAAGAAATCAATACTTAGTTGCATCATAGAAAATCTGGTAACAGAAACAAAAAGAAATCTTAAAAGCTGCCAAACATAGTACATTACTTTCAAAGGAAAAACTAGATAGTGAAAGCTGACTTTTCAATAGAAAAGAGGTAAACCAGAAATAGGCATGGAATAATTGAAATGCTGAAACTTAAAACATAGAATTTTTTTAGCCAGCTAATATTTCACTCAAAAATTAATTAATTAATAGTGACTGAGAGGTTTTTTGTTTTTTGAGGGTTTTTTTTGCCAGCATACAAGTACTAAAATTAATCATAAATGTGTGTTTTAGGTAGATTGATAATGATCATATGTGAGCCATGGTAATGTAGGTTTAATGAAGAACAGTGGTAAATGTAAGGGAAACTCTAAATGAATATTGACTGCTTACAATGTCCTGTGTGTTTAAAATATATTTGGAATCAAAATATACAACAGCAGTTAGTAGGGGAAGTAAATGAATTTAAAGTATTATAAGACCCTTGTATTATTCATGAAATACTAAAAGTATTAATTTCATGAAGAATCCAGTAAACTAAGATAAGCCATAGGATAAAATTTAAAAGTCAAAAAGAGAAATTGAAAGCATAAATATTAGGCTAAAAAATATAAACCAAATTAGGCAATTATACAGATATAAATTAAGCCAATGGAAGAAATAAGCAGAAAACAAATAAAGTGATGGGATTGAAAAAAAAACAGAAAGATTACAGACATAAGCCCAAATATATCAGTGATTAATTTAGTATAAATAAACTTAAATAGTCCAATTAAAGCACAGAGATTATCAGACTGAATAAAAATAAACACTCCAACTAACAGACCAAAAAGAAACAAACAATATTTGATCCTTCAGAGAGCACATCTTAGATAAAATGACACAAAAGATTAAAATTAAAACAATCAAAACATATCCCGTGCAAATAATAACTGAAACTTGTGTAGCTAAACGTATTGACTAAACAGACAAGAATTATTACCAGAGATAAGGAGGAACATTTAATAATAATAAAAGTGTCTGATTCAACGGGAAAGATATTATTATCATAAATTTGTATGTTCTCAAAATATAAAAGAATGACAGAAATAAAAGGATAAATAGAAAATTCTAAGTCAAAGTGAAAGGCTTAAAAACAGCTGTCTTTCTCCTGCCTGCTCGGCTGCTCTGGGCAGCCGCCGCCCTCGGGCTAAGAGGTGTTAAAATGCAACACTTGGATGCTTCACTCAGTACGTATTTCAAGGCATGGCTAGGCCCGGAGGTCCCAGAGTGAAAGGATGGTTTCTCCTGGCCAATTACATCCCTACCAAAGCCTGCTCCATCCTATACTTGCTGATTGTATGGCTGGGACCAAAACCCATGAAGAACAGGCAGCCAGTTCTCTTGCGGGGGCTGTGTGACCTCGGACTCACACTGCTGTCTCTCCATATGTTCTGTGAGTGCGCGACGGGATGTGGGAAGGCAAACGTAACTTCTTCCGTCAGGGCACACGCAGCGCGGGAGAAGCAGCTATGAAGACCATCGGCGTGCTCTGGTGGGGGGGCTTCTCCAAGCTCCTTGAGTTCATGGACACCTTCTTCTGCATCCTGCGCAAGAACCACCACCAGATCGCCGGCCTGCACACCTACCAGCACGCCACCGCGCTCAGCATCCGGGGTTCGCGGTGAACTGGGTACCCTGTGGCCACTCTTATTTTGGGGCCGCCCGTAACAGCTCATCCACGTCCTCACGTACTGGCACCACGTCCTGCCGTCCGTCCCGGCCACGCGGCCGTGCCTCTGCGGGATGAAGGCCCGCATTCAGGGGCAGCTGCTTCAGTCTGTGCCGCCCGTCACCCAGGCCAGCTGCGGGGTCCTCTGGCCGTGAGCTTCCCTCTCGGGTGGCTGTATTTCCAGATCGGATGCATGATTTCTCCGATTGCCCTCTTCACAAACTTCCCCGTTCAGACCTACGACAGGAAGCGGGGCTCACGGAGGAGAGCGCAGCGGGACCACCAGAAGGGCTCGAGGCCGCCGTGAACGGCCACAGCGGCAGCTTTTCTTCCCCGGAAAACAATGTAAAGCCGAGGAGGCAGCGGAAGGCCTGAGGTCCCGGGGCAGAACCCAGACGGAACCACGTGGTCGGATCGTAAGCACAGCCCGACTCGTGCCCGTCGCTCGTTCACAGCTGCTGTCACTGGCCGGCCTCCATAGCGTGACTCGCGAGGGACCTCCTCCATCAGCTCCGGACCCCTAGGAAACGTGGGCAGACCACCCAGGCGGGCAGAAGATTTTTAACTGGGCTCTCGCCGACCCCAGCGCTAGACTGGAGGCAGTGTTACCGCGGTACCCGGACACTGCTGTTGCCTTATCCGTTGTAACATGATCGGTGCTGAACTGTGATTCACAACTGAAGAACACTGTAATCCAAACCTCTTTTTTTTCCAACCTGTAGATCATTCATGCGGTTGTAAATTTGTGTAATGTTACAGTAGAGAAACACACATGGCCTTAAAATTTAAAAAGTAGGGCTCAAAGCTTATCAGTTTCAATTGGGGTATATTTCAAGCTTTCATTCCTTTCTCAATAGCTCCACCCAGAAAAATCAAAGACCGTAATTTACAAAACTATCTTGTGACACATAATGTCAAGTGACTTGTATGTGTGAAGTCGGCACCTTTGGTTTTGTAATATTGGCTTTATGTCAGGCAGTCTCAAACCTAGTGGAACAGTTTAACTTTTTAACAGGTCTTTTTTTTTATTTTGAGTGCCACTATTATTAATGTAAAAAGCAAGGTGGGGGGAGGTTCTAAAGCAGTCTCGATGGAACTTAAATGTGTATTCTTTGTCTTCAAGATTTTAGGAAGTGTGTGGGTTGAGTAAGCTGTTTTAAATTTCAGAAGTGCTAAGTGTTTTTATATGGGAAACAGAGCCCGTCCTGCTCTCCACTTGTAAGAGAAGATACATACTTTTCAAGAGAGAGGATTGAATATTTACTGTTCGACAGAGTCCCATAGATGAGTGCTGGTAAACTGGTTGCCAGGGTCCAGTTTTGGGCTACTTACTGTACTGCTAATCTGTTTTGACACAAACTTCCTTTTAAAATGTGCCTAGCTTACCAAAATGAATAAAGGGAGGGGAAGAAACCTTAGAAAAATTTAAGGTAAAATTAAACAGACAGCTACAGCACAGGAAAACTGGGGAACTGGATCATTTGTTCAGTGTAAATATAATAGCACCTGTAACTTTTTTTCTTTTCTTACATAGAAGCTAAAGATTTGTTTAGAACTGCTTATTTAAAAATAAGACTGCTGATCATAAAATCATGTCTCATGCCCTGGAGGCAGTGGTCGGATAGATAAGGACTGTTGCGTGTGGCATTTTAAAGTGCTGGAATTTAGCCTCAGAACCACATTCTCCGTTGAGGGGATTGAAAAACCACTTGTGACACATCTGAGAAGGTCATTGACAATGTAGAAACGAACTGTTGGTTTGATATTTATGTAAATATCAGTTCACCATGCTTTAATTTTGCACTTTCATATTATAGGGAGACAGTTGGATCTCCTAATGCGTCTTGTGTGTTTTCTGTTTGGAAGGGATTAAGGCCTCTGTCTACATTTACCTTATCTGATCTAGAATGTGTATATTTGTAAATGTGTGTCTCCCCAAGTACTAGTTTGCAAATGTCTTTACGTATTTCAATACAGAAACTGTAATATTCAGTAGTGTGCGGTCAGTGTGCCTCAGCTCATCGGGACACACCCACAATGTTAGTGTCTAAACAGTAATCATTAAAATGTTTTGATTAAAAAAAACTGTCTTTACAAACTGGTAGACAACTGACAAGAAATCAGTAGACTTATAGGGAACTGAAAAACACTATTATCAAAATGATCTAGTTAAGTCAAAAAATGCAGAGTATATTTTAATTAACCATGGAGCTTTTACAATAATGGACAATGTGCTGGATCATAAAGCAAATAAAGTATAAAGCAAATTAAAATATGCAGAATATTTTCATTGTAATTAATCAAAATAGAAACTAAAAATAAATGTTTGAAATTTAAAATTTCTAAATGTTTAAAAAAGAAAACACAATTCTAAATACTCTGATGGTAAAGAAAAGCAAATAAAATTAGAAAATATGTTAAATATTAATTTATGATTAATACAGAAAATGAGATATATCAAAACTTGTGGCATGCAGTTAATGAAGTACTTTCAGAGAAATTATTATTTTAAAGATCTATTTGAAAATTATAAGGATTTACCTAAAGAAACTTTTTAAAAATATAACAAATACAGCACAAATAAAAGTAGAAGGAAGGAAAAATAAACAAAAGAACAAAAATCTATTGCAAAAAAACAAGGTGCAAAAGCAAATCTCAAAAAGTGTACATCACTGTAGATTCTTAAAAACTTTAATAGATAAGAGTAGAGTATAAATACTTATATGACAATAAATATGAAATTTCTTTTGGTATAATTAAAATTTGCTCAAAGATCACATAACTTTAAATATCTGATACAAGAAGAAATTAGAATATCTGAATAATCCCTATTTCAATTTTTAAAAAGTCCATCAATCTTTAAAAACAATGTGAATCATCACATTAATAATAATAATATAATCATCTCAATACATGTAAAATTCTAATTAAATTCAATAGTCATTATTTTAAAAAATCCCATAGGCTTTGATTAAAAATAGAACAGGACATCTTAATCTAATAAAAAAAAGTCTTAAAAATTAGAGATCATTAAATCTACTGAGACTAGGTAAATGCTTATCTTAGAGATTAGGAACAAAATTAAAGTGTCTGCTGTCACCAGTGCAGCTCAAAAGTAACTTAGTAGCCCTACCCCTTGCAGTAATAAATGAAAAAATAAACTCAGAAGTGGGCAACATTGTTCTATATGTAGAAAATACAGAAGAATTGAAAGATAAATGACTAGCATTAATAGGTACCATTAGTTAATATTTGGTTATAAGGTTAATATAAGCACTTCAGTTCTATTTTGATAAAGTCACAGCAAACAAGTGTAAGTGAAACTTTAAAACACCATTCATATAAATGTTGGAGAGGGTGTGCAGAAAAGTGAACCCTTTTATACTGTTGGTGAGAATGTAGTTTGGTGCAGCCATTATGGAAAACTGTATGGAGTTTCCTTTAAAAACTTAAAACAGACTTACCCTTTGATCCAACAATCCCACTCCTGGGCATATATCCGGAGGAAACTCTAATTTGAAAAGAATTTGAAAAGATACAGGCACTCCAGTGTTCACAGCAACACAATTTACAATAGTCAAGACATGGAAGCAGCCTAAATGTCCATTGACAGAAGACCGGATAAAGAAGTTGTGGTATATTTATACAATGGAATACTACTAAGACATAAAAAAGAATAAAATGATGCCATTTGCAGCAACATGGAAGGATCTAGAGATAGACATTCTAAGTTCTAAGTGTAGTAAGCCAGAGAGAAAGAAAAGTACCATATGGTATCTATCATATGTGGAATTAAAAAAAAAAGACACTATGACTCACCTACAAAACAGAAATACACTCGCAGACTTAGCAAACAGTCTTACGGTTACCCAGGAAATGGGGTTGGAAGGGGTAAATTTTGGAGTTTGAGATTTGCAAATATTAGCCACTATATATAAAAATAGGTATTAAAAGTTTCTTCTGTATATCAGAGGAAACTATGTTCAATATCTTGTAATAACCCTTAATGAAAAAAATATGAAAACGAATATATGTATGTATATGCATGACTGGAGCATTATGCTGTACACCATTGTAATTGACCGTACTTCATTTTTAAAAAATGAAAAAAGAGTTGCATCTGAAGGGTGGCCATATTTCATCCTCTGACCCTTTTGCTGGGGAAAGGAATCCAAAATTTTTACACAAACTCTTTTGACACAACCATACAAAGTTTTCTGATTATTATTCTTTGAATATCATGACTGACATTTAGGCAAGAAATTAAACTAACAATAGTTGCAAGGTTGGACAAATTAAGATTCTGAAAGATAGTGTGGGCATCGCAGCAAGACTACAGAGGTGCAGAGTTGGATGAAGACTTTCCACTGCTGTGCTAAAGCAACTTTGCACCAAAAAAAAAAAAAAAAAAACGACTTTATATGGACATGTTGAGAAAAATTGACAGGGAGACAAAAATCCAGGAAAAAAAATAGAGTTAACAAAAAATGCTGATGATGGCAATAATATATAATCTGGCAATAAATAGTAGATAATTTTGTGCCCCAATGAATTTTGCATCATTATTGAGATTGTTAACATTCAATAAATTGCACACAATAAATCATAAATAAATACATAATAATAAACTCATTTGATGAGTTTTGCTTATGTACACGCCTGTGAAATCATCGCCACCATCAATGTAATGAACATATTCATTGACTCCAAAAGTTTCTTCATGGCTTTATTAATCCACTCCTCTCCTAGTCCCTATGCAGCCGGTGATATTGTCAACTGAAAAAAAATGCACAACCTAAAAGTTGAGAATTATGTTATTCGGTGGACTTTCTGAGGACTTCAAGTCTGCAAGGCAGCCTCTCAGATCGCTCTGAGGGACTGCTCCAACTAGGTAAGAGAGGAGCCAGGATATACAGGAGTTTTGCAACAAAGATGTTTGATGTTTGCAACATCAAAAGTTTACTGCTAATTAAAGAAAACCAGATATCTCAAGTTAATGAATTTAGAAATTTTCTAGATATGGGAAGATGCAAGAGTTTGGTTTTACCAAAAATACTCATTTGAGATGCACCTTAGCTCTCCAGGGCCAGTATCCTGCCCTTTCCCAACCTGAGCCCCCCAGGTTGCAGCATTAGGGGTGGCAGTGGCTGAAGTCTTGGCAGTGGGCAGCTGGTTTCCCTCCATCCTGAGCTCTCTCAGGCTCACCATAGAAGTGGCAGTAGTGGCTGATGGCTTGATGGCCACAGCACCATTTGTTGGCTGATATGGCAGGCAACATTTTTTCATTCACAATGTATTTTGCAAAACTATCAATTAGTTTGTATTTTCTGGAATTTTATATAAATAGAATCATACTTTTTTATGGGCTGGTTTCTTGCATTCACTATAATGACTTCTATTTTCATCCGTATTTTTTGTGCACATCCAATGACATGCTGTTAAATAACAATCATCTCTCTGGTGGCAGAGGGCAGTTGAAGAATTTGCTGATTCGCATGGTGTAAATATTTATCACCATGACTAATTTCAAGCTGCCAACCTGATGTCACTGAACTCAAAATCAAATTTGCTCAGTGACAAAACAGATGCACACTATCAGAACTTGTGGGTCATTAACAGCCAAATCTAGCGCATCACTGTATATATCTATGTTTTATTCCTTTTTATTATTGAGTAGTATTTCATTATATGGATATTTGCTTATCCATTCACCTGTTGATAATCATTTGAGTTGCTTCCAGTTTAATGATATTATAAATAGAGATGCGATGAATATTCTTTTTCAAGTCTTTGTTTGGACACATTGTTTCTTTTATCTCGGGCTAATACCTAATAATGAAATGGCTGAGTCATACTTAAGATTTATGTTTTACTTGTAAGAAATTATAAAACTTCTCCAAAATCATTGACTCATTTTACATTCCCACCAGCAGTATAAGAATGTCTCAGTTACTCCACATTTTCCGCAACACTTAGTGTCACCAGTATGTTTTATTTCTGTCATTCGAGTGTCACTATAGTATACCTAGCTTCTAGTTGTGGTTTTAACTTGCATGCACCTAGTGACCAGTGATGTTGAAGATCTTTTCAATTGCATATTTGCCAACCAAATATCTTCTTTGGAAAGCGTCTATTAAAATATTTGCCCTATGTAATTCTCCTTTGTTTCTAAAAAATTTAGAATTTTAGCTCTCACACATTGATCTATATTCCATTTTGAGCTAAATTTTGTGTATGATATGAGTTAAGGATTAAATTTCATTTATCTGGAAATAGCTAATCAATTGATTCAGCACCATTTGTTGAAATACTATCATTTCCCATTGCTAAATAGATTTTTCTTTAATTATAGATACTCATATATGACTCTAATAAGGTGAGACATGATGAAGCTGTACCTTTGAGAGCTTTGAATTACAGCTTAAAGAATTTAAATTTTATTGTGAGGTGTTACAGAATGAGAACAGAGATATTCTATGTAAAGAAAAATGAGATTATCAAGAATGTTATATTAATTATTAAAAAAAAAAACAGAATATACCAGAGATTTGTAACCTTTTTGAGTTGTTTTTTAGAGAATTTATTAAAATTAGCAAACCTAAGAAAAGTGCCTGAAAATACACACACACAAAGTTTTGCATGCAGAATCAGTAAGTATCAAAATCTACCTATAAAATATTAAAGTCCACATAAACAGTGCAAAAAACCCCAAATGAAATACAACAACTATGATTAGCTTTTCAAAATGTTTTCCTATTGTTTAATTAAGCAGAAATTTGCTTAACTAGAGAGTTTTATACCAGCAGGAATGCAAAATGGGCTTATTTCCTAACCTAAAATAACTTAACTTCAAAATTGACACAAAACGAAACAATTAAATGATCATTATTACTGTGGAAATCATTGCAACTCTGCTTACCTCCTTCCTGTAGAAAACTTTAGGGCAAGGGAGTTTTTGTTTGTTTGCTTGTTTGTTTTGGTTTGGTTTGGTTTGGTTTGATTTGGTTTGGTTTTTGCCATTTTCACATATCCTTACCTTTTCCTCATATACCATAGAAATGCCCTGAAAATTCCAATATAATAATCACTAGAATCAAACTGAATCATTTCTCAAAAAAACGCTTGTTGTCCAAATTGAGTTTTCAACAAGCTATAAGTATCAGCCACAGTAATTGATTAAAGTAAATATTTTAAAAATCACTGTTTAATGTAACGGTATTAGTATTTAATACTATAACCATATAAGTAAATGTGAATGTTTTAAATAAAAGCATAAGAATATGAATACATGACTTATTGGAGGAACTTTGTTAATTCCCATGTTTTGGTTTGCAAATTATGGTTATTTTATCTGAACAGATGAAGATGGATTCTTAAATCTCTTTCTAGATCCTAATGGATTAAACATCAATTAAAAGAATAACCTACAAAAACATCATTAGCTTCTGAAATTCCTGAAAATCCGTGAGACACCAAAATTCACAGCAAGAAAAAGCAGAAACAGTGGAGGAGAAATATAGCATCAGATGTGATGGATTCTGGAGCTGCTTTTTGCACACTCCAAAAAGTCTTCAGGAAAGAGGAAGATGGCAAGGAACTGGGTTTTGCATCAGCAAAGCCATTTGTGCTCGCCCCAGGTAGGAATGGCCACATGCTCTGTGCTTCCAGTACTGGTTTTGCACATTGTCTAGGGTCCTAGACAAGGGCCTGGTGCCTGCTCCTCCCTCCTCTCACTATATTTCCTGCATAAACACTCTTTAGTCATTGGATTATGCCTGAAATTATACTCCTAGAGTTTTATATGCCCCCTCTCTCCCTGTGCATCCTTCTCCAAAGTTACATCTCAGTGTGCACAGATTATAAATCAGATTTTGAGATTCTGATGGAGGTGGTGTTGGGGATGGGGACAGTAAGAGGCAGTGGGAATCTGATGAAGAAAATGCCAGCAGGCCACAAAGCTAGAAAAATAATGGTGAGGTTGAGAACCCAAAGGGCAAGGGAGCCCTCTGTGAAGAGCTTCCTCTTGCTTCCGCGTCTGTACCTCCTGGAATTACCCAACGACAGCATTTACAACTCTGCTGCGTTAGTTGGTGTTTGTGTACACGTCTGTCTCCTCCTGTAGCCTGTAAGCTATTCTAGATAAAGAGTTGCGACGCACGGTGGAACTTGATTTAACCAATAAATTCATTTTTAAAACCCTAAGTTCCAAGGTTTATAGAGTGTTATCCTAGAAGGTCCTTAGGAGACAGTTATAACTCTTAGTGTTTAATATTCGAGACTGGAGGGAGAGAGGCTTGTCTTATGAATTTACTGCCCCAAATCCGTAGTGTTATGTGATGTGTGTGTGTGTGTGTGTGTGTGTGTAGATGGTGGTTGTGGTTCCACAGGAGAAGGGAGAAGTGATCCACAAAGACATTTTACCCCCAGGGTATCTAAATATCCAAATTCTTTAGTTCAGAATATGACTTGAAAAATTTTCTCATCTTGCTGTAATGAACATTTGGTTCACGTGCAAGTTCCTCCCATCCAGAATCCATGTATTTTTCTGTAGCTAACGATGCAACTGTCAACTCAGAAATCAACATCTCCATTTTCTGTGAGGGAATCTGCCCTTCCTCACGGTGAATCATAGGTCACAACAACCTCGAAGCGTCCAGAGGATGCACAAACACACATTTATTGTTTATCTGTACAACACACCCAAGAGCCGTCTCCCCTCCTTAGTGGAGGGTATAATTTGAAGCTAAGAGTCTGCAATGCTCATGGCTTTTAGATAGATTATTTCTTTGTTTTGGTTGTTTTGAGAGTGCAGATGTTTCAGCTCCTGGGTAAATTGCAGGCTTTTAAGGCTTTATATAGCTATTTTGTTTTTAAGCAGACAGGATTTCACTTTTATTTTTTTCTGAGTTCATTCATATGTACAGATGGAAAGCAGCAGAGGGTAGCATTTATTTATGTTCTATCGAATATCAGGTACACATTAGCCCAAGAAGGCTAATAATGGTGACTTAAACAAGCCTGCCTTCTTAGATCCCAGCCCCTGAGGTTAATTTCTGTAATGGCAGAACAGGGGGACAAGAAACAAAGCCCGCAGAAGGGACGGCTACGTGATGCGAAGAGTAGTTCCATCATGTCAGTGCAGTAAGGTAGATGGATGGAAAGCAAAGGCAAGCATATAAAAGGGCTGGGAAAGAGATGAGGAAGGTTCTGCAATGTCTTGGCCCAGTTTCTATTCTGTCGAGATTAAAGTAAAATCAAGAAAGTGATCATAAGAAATCTACTCCCCTAATTTTCTACATGAATGAGTTAGGACAACTGTCAGACAAATTTGAAGAACCATTTGTTTGAGCTAAAGCAATGAGTAAATAGCAGTTATATCCACTTACTTTCTATAATTCTAATTGATGATAACAAATGAAAGAAGACATTAAGAGGAAATCATTCTCTAACAGTGGAGGTTGGGAAAAATTGGAACTAGATAGCAACAATAAAAAAGCATTGGAGATTTTTTAATTTTAAATACCAAAAACAGTATGTTTTCACTCTCTCGTTCCTCCCTGGTGCTACAGTGGCTTCACCATGTTGAACTGCTCGCTGAGACCCTGGCAACCCCTATGGTGTCTTACCTTCAAACCTCACACTTAGCTGCTTCATAGGGCCCTTCCACCCTTTGCCTCTCATCGAATTCCCTCTGGGTCCTTTATGACAATGTTAAAAATTCCAGTTTCTCAGCAAATCTATAGAACATTAGACAACTCACTTCTTTGGGATTTCTCCATCCCTAAAATTAGCAAATTGGAAGTCATCTTTATTGTCACTTCTGTTTCTGGTCCTTGAGTTAATTCCACAAGCACAAAAATGTCCATGCACCTTAGAAGTCTCTGCCTCTCCCCATTTTCTAGGCACGGTTCCGCAAACATTTATGCTCCTAAGTTGCATTGTATAACGTATATTGTGCTTAAATATGAGTTTTGCAAGTATTTAGTTGCCTAAATTTTCCCTCCACCGAACTATGAGCTCATCATGATAATATAATTCATAAATTGATTTTTCTCACCTCTGACGCCATGCATTTTTAAGTTCTTAAATGTTTGTGGAATAAGTGAATGACCTATTCAATTTTGAGATTAGAGAGTTTTAGAAGATTCAGTGATGTGTCAGCACATGGTTTAATGCTTTATGTTTACCTGGAAAGGAGAACACATTTGAAGAAAAATGGCTACCTCAAATATCTTCACATTGGAGCCAGAATATTATAGTTTTAAACAGATGACTAATGCTTAAAGTGGTCTACAATGAGACATAAAGCAGTTAAGTTTCTGTCTTTGGAAGTGCTTCCGCAGGGCACTATGGCCACTTTGAAGGAGTCACACATGGAATAAAGAGTAGTAAGTGTTTTCTGAAGTCTCCTTTTACTATGATTCTTGGAGTCTATCGCTGGAGATACGTGTACCCAATACAGACGTCCTGCACCGGCATGAATATTGGAGGACCAAGAACTAAGAAGATGACTTCCAGTGGGCACAACGGTCAATTTTGGTGAAGCCAGAAACCCTTGGAAACGACGGCTCATGCTGAGGGCTTGGAGGGCTCGGGTCACAACATCTTTGTACAAGTCTTGGCATCAGAAGTGTGAGTTCAGGCTCAGGCTCTGCTAATAAAGGGCTGTGAGTTTGGGGCAGATATCCTCAATTTCCAGGGTCTTAAATGTATGCTCCAAAAAAAAATTTAAAAAGGTTAGGCAAGGTAATTTAAACTATTCTTGCCAGAGTTAAGTGATTGGCTATTGATAGGGACTGAGAAATAATTAATTTCTAAAAATCCTGAGAGCTGATTATCCAAAGACACATAGCTATGAGTGATTGGCTATTGATAGGGACTGAGAAATAATTAATTTCTAAAAATCCTGAGAGCTGATTATCCAAAGACACATAGCTATGTGTGATTGGCTATTGATAGGGACTGAGAAATAATTAATTTCTAAAAATCCTGAGAGCTGATTATCCAAAGACACATAGCTATGAACCAGTCCCTCACTTCACAAAATTATTGTTTGTTTTACAAAGGATTTCCTTGAGAAAGCATGCTCATAAATGCTTATTTATATCAATTTTATTCACACATAGTCTACTATAATGAGACAAAATTGGTCAGTATTGGGCAAGTAGAAGTGAGGAGATTGTAAACATTATCATTACCATTATTGTACGACTTCCTATGCATAAAACTACAGTGACTAAAAATAAAGATTTTACAAGTCTTTTATTAATCACAGGACAATTTATCTGTTGCTAACTTTATGCCTGCCTGCTCCACGGAAAAGCTTGCTGACTGAGAAAACGTCACGGACGCTTCAAGTGAGTTTTAATTGAAAGGACTGTCTTCAATGAAGTTTATGTTTTGAGGAGGGCTTTTGTTTTATGGCTGACTTTATTTCTTTTTAAGAGCCAAACTTTCCTTCATTTGTCTCATGAATTGCATTTTATCTTAATGAGGAAATATCTCTATCAAGAAATAGTAAGAAATGACAGACTTGGGACAGAGATGACATGTCAAGTCAGATGACATGCTAGATCACAGAAATACTGGAAGTCAGTTTGTACGTTCCACCCTAACTCTTACTCTACATTTATCATCCCCATCACTTGTTCAGTTGTTTAATGCCTCAGATTATCCCAAATTTCCACACCATTATGAAAAGTAGTATTTTTTATTGAGTTATAGTCAGTTACAATGTTGTGTCAATTTCTGGTGTGCAGCGCAACTTTTCAGTCACACATGAATATACTTTTATTCATTTTCATATTCTTTTTCTCCATGAGCTGCTACAAGATCTTGAATATATTTCCCTGTGCTATACAGTAAAAATAGTATTTTAAATTCACCCACTTGGAGCTGCTCATGGTTAACCTTCTTTAAAATATCACATCTGTTATCTAAGATGAAGGAATTATAGCTACATTACTAAAGTATGTATAAATCTTTGCATTTTACAAAGCACCTTTCCCCATGTATTATCTGATTATAACCTTGCAATATTTTCTTGAGGTGCATATGTTAGATATTATTCATATCTCTTATAAATGACATAGGAAATAATTCAGAAAGTTTAAGTAGTCTAGTCACAGTCACTGAGCTAATCTGTGACAGAAGATCAATTCCAGCACAAGTTTATCTATTGCAAAAGTTGCTCTATTCAAACAATGCTTCTATTGTGGTGATCCATGCCAATCATAAATGTCCCTACTTCATCTTGTCTTCTCCATGTTGTGTCCTCTTCTTTTTACTCCTTCTTTATTCATTTATCCTCTGAGCCTTCATTTTATAATTAGAAAAGTCCTAAATTAGGAAAAATAAACCAAGTAATCCTTGAGACAGACATCTATTTCTTCAGCGGTAAATAGCTGAAACACCCAGGATGACCCAGCTATGTTCTTATAGATCTCATAGTATAATAAAAGTTGCATCTCATCAAAACCCTCCATTTAACAGTTTAAAAAACAGGGTCTCAGAAAAATCTAAGTGCCTTGGACAATGTCAACAATTAGTAATAGAACTAAGGCAGAAACTAAAGTTGGCAACACTAACTCTTGTACATATTTTTTAAATGCTATTTACTATTTTTTAAATACTGTTTTAAAAATACTATTAAAATGCTATTAATATTCTCTAGGAAAAGAAGTTGCACACAGTTCCTCAGTTGTATTGCTTCATCTCACCAGAATCCTTTCTTTCTGTCCCACCAAACTATAAAAATTCCCAATTTTGAATATGTTTGTCCTCCTCAGAAACCAACCAAGAATCTCACTGGAGTTTTCTGAGCATATTACCTCTTGTAGTGGGTGGTGACCTGCGTGTCTAGTTTCTAATCGCTCAGGCTCCTGTGTGGAATTCACAAGCGGAAAAGGACATTGTTGCCTTTTAAAATGCCTTGGTTGGACAGAAACCAACTGAATGAAACTCAGCCACAGTGGAATGCCCGCACTTCCATTGTAACAGAGAACAAATCTGACTCCATATTGGTCTGTTTCTTTAGTTTTGACCACTGTGCCCTGTTTCCCAGGCTCAGTCTTGCCAGCCCTGCACCTTTTGGGAAACAATGTTGCCTTTGGCCTGAAATAGACAGGAGAGCCTGTTCTCCCAGTGCGGACCTTTAAGGATGTCAGCACTTCTGCAGAGATGGCAAGTTGCAAAATAGAGAATAGCCTTTGTTTTGTTGGAGGTTTACAGGGACACCAAGGCCTGACCCACATGGACGGCTGCAAGAACAAAGAATTCCTGCAGCAAGAAGTCTGCAACAATGAGCCCCACCCACTCGCGTGCTCTCTGTCTCTCTTTTTTTTTTTTTTTTTTTTTTTTGTATAAAAAGAGCCTGTTTTCTGACTGGAGCACGATGGTTCTCCAAGACATTGGTCTGCCAGCTTTCCAAATAAATTCGCTATTCCTTGCCCCAACACCTCGTCTCCCGATTTATTGGCCTGTCGTGCAGCGAGCAGAACAAGTTTGGACTCGGTAACACCATGAGAACAAGAGAGTCAAAGTGTGGTCAACATGGAGATGCACCACTTAGATCACCTTTGAAAGAAGCTTAGCCGCCAGTTGTGAGAAGTGTAGTCAGCAGACAGTGTCCTGTCAGCCCCTGTTAAGCTCCGTGCAGCCAGACCCCGCTTTCCCTGAAGTCATGTTCTCCTCACCTCTTCCAGGGCAACCCAAATCCTGTGTCTGACAAGAGGCATCCCAGAGATATAAATCTGCCCCCTCTTCAGCCCGGCAGGGTACAGCCCTAACGGGCATCCTCACTCCAGGGTTCTGCCAAGTTAGTGGAGGGCTGGTCTGGCAGGCACCACCATTTGCCTTTTCCACTACCCAATTCTGTTTTCTCCCCCTTTCCTTCATAATGACTGCTGATAAATATCTTGTATCCCATATATTTCATCATGTGCATCCCAGAAACAAAGCCTACAACAGACAGCTGCTATGTAGGAAAAGCCAAACAAACAAACAAACAAACAAACAAACAAACAAAAACACATATGCTGGGAGAGGCAAATCCAGGAATCAAAAAGAGTTATGATACTTTGCATTTTCTGCTTTTATTTTCCTGAACCCGGCTATAACTCTGCCTTTTAGTTCTGCATGCCAACTTCACAGATCAGAATAAATCACTATCACTATTTTTAGTATTAGCTTAATTTAATTCAAATCAGGTTTCTTTCTAATAACTGTAGCCATAACTGTATAACTGACTGTGACTGAATGCTGTATTTCGTGGTAGTGGTACAAAGTACAACAAAAGCTAAAAGAATGAAAATATTACTGGGAGCTATGAAAGACAAAGAAGGACACAAGAATGCCAAGATTTTAGTCATTTTTTTCCTCTAGCCCCATGTTTACTTTTTCTTTCTTCCTTTTTCACTTTCTCTTCCTTTTCTTTTTCTTTTTTATTTATTTTTTCTTTTCTTGTTGCCTTAATTCCTCCTGTTTCTTTGTTCTTTCCTGATATCTGAATCCCCCATTTTTTCCCCCCAATCCAACATCCTAAGAAGATTCCAAAGTTGCCAGAACAGCAAATGGAGTTTCTAAGGATGGGTACTGTGTCTGCCTGTTCTTAGATATGATAAGGAACAGGCAGTGATAGAATTTCAGCAGGTCTTGTATGGCATGACCAGGGGCTGGTGTTAGAGAAAAGGAAATAAAAGACCATGAACAAGAAAATGTAGGTCCTGCTGCATTTTATTCCATGTAGAAAAATTACAATCTCCAGTTTAGTTAAGGTACCTAAATCCTGGTTTTTTTTTTCTCGCTCCTTTTTCCCTTTTATTAGGTAGAATTCTTACAGTTCAACTGCACACACACATTATATTACATGTAAATACACGTATACTGCATTTTTTTGAGTTTACATATATGTACTAATTATTGTTTATGTTCTTTTTAGCCTAGCATCTGTCATGTTCTTCCTCTTTCTTCCTAGTTCAATGACATTTTCCTCATCCCCCAAATCCCTAATTTACCAGGTTAGAAATTCCATGAGAGGGAGAAACATATCAATCCTTTTACCTTGGTATCCCCAAAGGTAAGCACGAGTCCTAGGGAGATATTTAATTGTGGATTTGCCGAGACATGTGAGTTTCTTTGTTAATAAGCAAATATTTAGCCTTTTGCAACTGTAACATATTTTATAGAAGTTGTTTTATTTCACCTGATGACAGGAGTCAGGCCTCCAAAAGAGTTGCCCTCAGGCAGATCCACATCGTGAAGACAATGGGGTCTTCTGCGTCAGCGACCCCGTTTAGCTTCCCACTGCACCACAGCTTCCCGCTTTGTTAGCAAGACCAGCAGCAGGCTGCAGAGACTGTCCCTCACTCAGCTGGCTGCCTCCAGTGATAAGTGATAAAAGTAATACAACAAAACTTCCTGGGATACAAGCAGATCAAAATTATAGCCTCCTCCAAAGATACGGTTTTTCTTTATTAACATGCAAATGAATGATGAGCAAAGAAGAGTCTGCCAAGTCTCATTTTGTTTATTGAGTAGGGAGGACTGAAGACATGATTGGAAGTCCAACTGAAGCACACCTTCAGCTGTTCCAGTAGATCTGTAGTCATGGAAACCAGATAGGTTGATAGAACCCTGGGATCTAGGGCAGCTGAATACAGTAAATGATGGCAGAATAGTTAGTGATGACTGGGCAAGACTTCAGACATCCTGGGACATGCAAAGCAGCAACTGGCTCCAAAACAGAAAGCTTCAGTCTCATGAACTCGCGTGCAGGATTCATCAAGTGCATGGAAAGGCGGTGTGGAGTCTTTGACCTGCAATTACATTCTCCGTGCAATGGTATCTCCTGATTCCCTAGCACATGCATTTTATCATTCTCTTTTCATCTTCCAAGAGCTGTCCAGGTGTCTGCTCCTACCTCCTTACTCACCGTCCCCCTCCTTAGTGGTCCAAACTGACAGTTGCGCATGAGCCAAGGTGGGTGCTCCCCTTGCTCCCATGCTACGCTCAATGCCCTCTTCCTCTTTTTCTCCTAAAAATGAATTCTCATGTTATATTATCCACAGTTTCCTTAATTTCTACACCACATACTTCTAAGAATCACAAATATCATCTAAATGACACATAGCTGGGTTTTAATTTATACTGTTCTTCCACTATGCCATTTTTTTGAGAAAATGTACCCACAGTGTGTGTTCCTGCAGGTAAGGGTTTATGTTTTATCAGTTCTTCCAGGTGAATTAGCATGTGACTAGGTCACTAGGGCATACTTAATACAAAGTGACAGATTCATGTGTTATCAAGCATTGCATATGCACAAACTATACATAAATTTGTTCTCTTGCCCTATAAAATTATCTGTTCCTTACACTTTTACAAATATCACATGGCATTTTCAAGCTGCTTCTGGAAGTGGAAACGGCTTTGCTCTAAACATGAATAAACATAAATGTCATCAATAAAAAGACACTGTAAATTACACACAAAGCCCCCTCTAGTGAATCCAACCATATCTAAATCCTTTTGCGCATGTTTGATACATTGACAAACTTTTTTTGCCATCCTGTTCATATTTTAGCAGCAGACTTTGCACATCAGAATAAATGCATTTTTCATAATAAATTTACTGAATAATTTTACACTACTCCATTTTCTTTTTCAAATTGACACTCAGGTGAGGTTTGAGAAACCTTTTTTATACAAAATACTTTGAACTACATTAAGGTAATGGAGCTGCCGCGAGTCACTGGATGAGTCTGAGCTGGAGGTTAGCAGGTTGTTTATCTCCTCTTGCCATGCCAGTGACGTCTTACCATGACATGACGTAATAGACATTGTCTGGTTTAATAAAAGACAGTCCCCTTCAGTATTTGAGGAGAGAGATTTCAATCAGCTCACAGTCTGGGACTTAATCCACTCTCATGTTGAAATCATCTTAATTTACCACGAAGCATGCTATTGAAAGCATGTTTGCTTGGACCGGCTTCCGACTGAGAAAGCCCACAGCAAAAAGAAGACTAACAAGCAAGGTCAAGGATATTTTCCAAGAAGGGATGGCTCCTGATCACTTCCCTCAATTTTTCATCGCCAATTTGGCTGTGGCACACGAAGACTTCCATCTAAAATCAGTCAAACTCCCAGAAGACTTGTGTCTAGAGAGAAGGCTGTCTGATGTGATAAACAGCAAATCTCCATCAGTCCAGTGCAACTCAGAACACTCTAAAGAGAAGAGTATGAAGAAAAGAGAAACTTGGTACAAGGAGGATTCCCTGTTCCTGGCTAAGGGTCTTGCTGACAGCAAGAATGTACAAAGTGCTAGACATCACTCAGACCCAGCAGGCAGGGCTGCGCTGTCACTGTCACATCTCCCCAGAGTTACAATCCCAGACAGGCTGCTCACCCTAGGTGAGAGCCCCAACCTACCAAGGAAATAATTGACTCCTCTTTGAGTTTGCCGCAACTGAACTCAGATCTCTGTTATCATAGAGTGAATGGGTCATTGGCCTTCAGAGTAACCCATCAGACTTTCTGGATAGATCAGGAAACCCAAGCAGTCATTTCTAGACCCCTGGCTTGTTAGTGAAGCAGGGTACACAACATCTTTGGGCCAAAATTTACTTGCCTCTCCAACACATTGCCCTGTTGGGCCTGAAAACTGCCATTTCAAGGAAGAGAGAAACACTTTTCAAAGAGACCCCATTCTGTATCTCCTTTTCTCTGGCTTCCTCCAGGGAGAGGAAGAGCCATCAATACAGAGTTTCAATTCTGAAAATACTTTAAAAAATTATTTGGAATCCTCCACTTAAGACTGGCCATTAGCAAACGGTAGAGTAGCTCAGTGTAGAGTGTGGCTTTACTTTGAGACCTTTGTTTTCAGCTTCTCTCCCCCCTTCAGTTATCACTTCCTCTGATGGAATTGCTCTGAGCCTGAGTATCCTGCCCTTCTTTCCTCATCATGCCCTTAGTAAGCAGACAGCAAATGCAAATCTTCTCACAAAATCACTTTCAACTTGATTTGTGCATGTTTAAGTCACTATTATGTTTTCCAAGGAAACTTATTATTACCTTACTGTGAACCCAGCACCATTCTAATTGTTATGGGACATTAAAAAATAGTATTAGTGGAAATTCTGGGCCTCAAACTTAATAGTTAATCTTAACAATAGTTAATGAATGTTCACTATGTGGTTGCCACTCGGCCGAGTGCTTTGCAAGAATCACCCTCTTAACCCTATGACATAGGTCCCCTACTGCTACTCCTGGGAAGCTTATGATGATAAAGAAACGTGTTCTCTATGTCACACGTAGAAAGTAACAGAGCAGGATCTATTCCCCGGCTACAAGGCCTGAAACCTTGAACTTTTCACCACTATGCTGTATCAACTCCCTAAAGACAAAATACACAGACCAATGAGAGATGTGTGATACAGCCAACAGTGTGAGACGCTGAAATGTAGATATTCAAATGCCAATATCCAGATGCGTGGCCAGGAAAGGAAAACCCACGGAGGCACAACTTGCCCTTCACTAGAATAAAAAGCTTGAGACTCAAGCATTTATCTGTCTTTACTATTGTATTCCTAACCCTTACTCCACAGTTTGTCACAGAATGTAATAGCTATTTTCTGAATGAATTATTTAAAAGTCATTAGCAAATCAACAGAGAAATATATTTTGAATGTATAGAGAGGAGGGAAGGTGTCGTTACTGATAGAGGAAGATATGGTTTTTTCCTTTTTTCACTTATTCTACTGACAAATACTTGCTGAGATTCTCTGTGCCAGTGGCCCACACGCAGGATAAAGTTACTGTAGGCACT
The DNA here is from genome assembly GCF_048564905.1 of Vicugna pacos. Taxonomy (NCBI): domain Eukaryota; kingdom Metazoa; phylum Chordata; class Mammalia; order Artiodactyla; family Camelidae; genus Vicugna; species Vicugna pacos. The sequence goes on along the minus strand of NC_133010.1, from coordinate 5,594,673 downwards.
CAGTTGCGCTTGGTCAGGTGGAAGATCTAGAACCACCCAAGTTTTTGGAGGAAGCGGACAAAAGCACAGAAGTTTGTTTGGACATGGACAGACGTACTTTCTGATCCTGTTTATGTCCCAGGGCAGCCTCATTAACTTGGGGGATGATCATAACTTTTAAGGGCACTATATTTCATGACCCCATTTTATATATACTGAAATGCACTTTCAAGGAAAATTCGTAGCTAGAAACCATTTTAAAATGGACCTACTATTGGCACAGTTGATGAAATTTGAATATTGATTAGCTATTCCTTTTTATAAATATTAAATTTCTTTTTTTTTTTTTGGTGGGGGAGGTAATTAGGTTATTTATTTATTTATTTATTTATTTATTTATTTATTTATTTATTCTTTTTAGAGGAAGCACTGGGGATGGAACCTGGGACCTCATGCTCGCTAAGCGTGCACTCTACCACTTGAGCTATATCTCCCCCTCTTAAATTTCTTGATTTAGATAATGTCTTGATTTAGATGGTTCTGTAAGAGAATGTCCCTGTTTTTAGAATATACAAGCTTGAATATTTAATGGTAAAAGTCTACAATACCCTCAGCTTACTTTAAAATGTGTCAGAAAAAAATACAAATGTATGATCAGTTCTAAAGCAAATGAGACAGCATACGAACAATGGTGGAATCTGTGAAGAGCATATACGGGAATTTCGTGGACCACTTTAGCAGCTTTTCTGTGAATTTGAAGTTATACCAAAATATGCAGTTTAAAATAAAGTAAGACCTTCAGATAACCTCCCTAAGTGAGGTTCCTTTTATCTACACCTAAGATTTGGCTTCAAATCACTTGTTTCATTGTTGAATAGGAAACGCATTAACAGGTTATCATATTCATCATCATTTCTAAACCACTTATAGACCAAATAGCAATTTTTTTGGTCTTATTTGTAAATTCTACTAAGGCAAGTAACCAGTTGATTATGGGAAAATAAGGCACTGTGATAGACACATTATATATATATTTAAAATGGTGCTAAGTTTTGAAGAATGAATATTTAATTTTTTTAATAATCAGTTAAGTAGAGATAATTATTCCTATTTTTAGACAGGTAAAATTCACACTAAAAAAAAAGTTAGCTATATTGACAGTTACTTATTGGCATTTACCAATCTGCCATGGAACAGATATTCTCCATTCTGTCTGTGCAGTAGATTCATAGGGAGAATTCTGAAAAATTATCATTGCCTGAGTCCTGATCTAGAAATTCTAGTGCAGGTCCTGGGCATCAGTGGTTTTTAGAAGTTCCTAGGTGATTCTAATGCACATCTTGGGCTAAGAAACACAGCTGTCAAGGTAAGATTTGCATATAAATTGGTAGTCTGACTCCCAGTCCTGTGATCTTTTGACAGCATGTGTGCTAAACTAGAATGATCATTGCAACTTATCTGAACAGATTTAATGGGTTTGCATCCTTAACAGTTTGAAAACAAAAGCATAGCTAACTTAAAAGCAGCTTAAAATTAATTTATGAATAATAACTTTTGCACATTACTCTCAAGCTATTAGGTTTTTTATTTCATATTTTTCTATGGCTTTAGTACAGTTTCTTATTCTAAAGAATTATTAGAAGGTTAAACTAATATTAAAATAATTATCAGTGGTACAATCTCAGGTTTTGTTCCACAAATGAAAACCATTTTTTGAAATCTCATTTCCTAGTGTATAAATTCTTTAAAGAAGCTATTAATGAGTTGGTCCTGCACGAACCCCAGCATTCTCAATTCACCCTCTACTCCAACAAACTATTAAATAATTTCCTCACATTCCCATCCCACCACTTATCACTATCTTTCTGTGCTGAATTATTCTATGGTAAATAATAAAAAATAACTCTAAAATCTTATGGAGTTAAACCAGCGAGTTCTCATTTCTTGTGTACAATCCACATTAACTACATTAGGGCGTGGATATCAGGGAACGAGCAGGCAGCGTCGCTGTCATTTTGAGTTGTACTGGTCACAGAGCCAAAGAGAAAAGGAAGAGATCAGCTTACTGGGCAGAACTGGTCCAATCCCTGTCTGCCCTAGTGAAGGGAAGGAGGGAGAAAGTATGTCCCAAAGGAGGGAAAAATAAAACAGTATGGCCAACAGCAATGACTACCACACACTGCTCTTCTGGGGCTCTTTCAAGTCTTTCAAAACTCAACTCAAATGTTTCTACGTTTCTTGATTGCCACCTTTTTGTACCCATTACCCTCATTCGTACTATCATATTGAAATGATTCATTTACATGCCAGCACCGCAACTAAATGATTTATTTCTTGAATATAGAAAGTGTTCCTTATTCTTGTATTTGGCACCTATACCAGTGTGTCCTTTTATAATTGGTGTGTGATTGTTGTATCAATGCAAATAAGAAAAAATACTAGCTCCGTTTCTGGCTGACCAACTCTTCATCAGTGTGTGCCATTCTGTCACTAGAAACATAAGTTTTTGATACAAGGATATATTCTCTAAAGAGGTCAAAGTATGCCATTAAAAATAATGTATTTCTGCATCATTGTAAATGAACTTGCTAGATTTGCCATCTAACAAACATTTATGTAACCTTAAACTAATACCAGGTATATTAACTCATTCAATCTGCATGTAAACCCATTTTGCTGACAAGAAAGGTGAGGCACAAGGCAAAAGGAAAGTGGTCAAGTTATTTGCCACAGCTAGAGAAAGACAGTGCTCAAATTAGATTCCAGGTCATCTAGTTTCAGCCTACTTGCTCTTGACCACTAGATTATGCTGACTTTTTTTGAGCAGCATGGCTTCCTGAAAGTATAATTGAATCCTTTTTGTGGGAAATACTAATGAGAAGGGTTTAAGTTGATCATGGTTCTTAAGCACTTATCTGTTTGTGGATTAATACTGGGATTTATGTGTGAGAACCTCTCTGGGAGCTAGAGATTCCATTTTATATATCTAAAATTCGGAATTAAACAAAACTCAGGTTATTTTGATGCACAGCCATACTTATAAATCACTGATCTAACTTATTTTATCAAAATTTGTACCTATAAAGCATTAAGAGGTTATTCACTAACTTGTACCAATAATAGCAGAGTAAGAAATAGTTTGTCACAATGGGTAATAGTCACCTTAAATTGGAGGTTTTTTTCCCTAAAGAAATGTGTTCCAGTCATGTAATGAAAGCTAAAAAACCCCAGGGATATTAGCCAGCCCTCTTATTAGTTTACAGAAATGTTAGTACTGTACTTAAGAGCAGGTAATAATTCTAAATAGAATTAGCTGCCATAATAAAAAGTGTACTTATATTAATTCTTGAGATAAAATTTAAAACTTACAGTAGACTTTTTCTTTATTTCATCCAGTATATAAAATATTTTTAAAGAACTCTAATGTATTAAGTAAACTGAATAAAGATTGAGCAGGTGCTTCAAAAATCATAGGGTTGTTTAAGCAATAGAATAAAATGGTTCAGCTGAATTAATGAATATTCACTTTATTCATAAAATCTTCATGCCAGCTTTCCTTCTAGGAGCCTTAGGTATCACTTATGTAAGGTACTCAGCTTAAAATGATCAGATGGTAACACAACAATAAATTATATCGCTAGCTTAAAATGGACATAATCTAAGAGAGTTTACCTAAAGGTCAAATAATAAGATAATTGACATCAGAAGTCCCTTTTACATTTTAGTCCTGAAGTAGTGATTAGCAAGACTGCATTTCTGAAAAAGAAAAACAAAATCAACACCCGGTGGCTGCATTTATGCATATATATTTCCAAAATACCACCAGTTAACTCTAAGATGATAATTTGACCTCAGGGATGTATATTGAAAAGTGTTGTTTCAATTAGGAATAATTCATGTGTTTATTTACATTTTAGGAGTAGGAAAGTCCCAATAAAGATTCACTGACTCCATATGACATTTCCCAAGTCATACTGAGTGAAAGCTAATGACACTCATTAAAATAAAATAGCATTCAAGGAGCCATCAAGATGATGGGACAGAAGGATGTGGGGCGCACCTGCTCTCACAAGAACATCAAAAGTACATCTTCATGTGGAATAATTTTCACAGTAAACCTACTGAACTCTAGCAGAAGGTCTTAAACAAAACTACAAGAAAAATCACTGCATAACTGGATAGGCTGGGAAAAAAGTAATCAGAGTGGGACCTGTGCCCCTGGGAAGGAGCTGTGAAAGAAGAAAAATTCCTCTACCCTGGAAGCACCTTTTACCAGCAAGGAGATCAGCCAGGACAGATAGGGAGTTTCAGACTCCCAGAGGAGAGCCCAGCAGCCAGTTTGCAGCAGGTGAAACAGAAAGAGACAGAGGACATGCTGACAGAGGGTCCATGTCACCTCATTACACTCCCCAGCTCAAGACACATGTCTGCCAGTGCATGCAGGGGCTGGGCGCTGAAACTTAGGCTTTAGAGGACAGACCTTGGGAAGAAGACAGGGGTTGGCTGCATGGAGACAGCCTGCAGGGGCAGGAGCATGGTACAAGCACACCTGGGAGTGTGTGCAATGGAGCCTGAGTCCTCCATAGAAAGTTCCATTGTTAACGTGTGTGAAAGGGGTGAACAGGGTTCTGTCATAGTGACTTCCTTCTCAGCCCGCTCACAGCCAGTACGGCTCTGCCTCTATGAGCTCTGAAAGCACAAAAGCGCTGGCACGTTGCCAATAAGCAAAGATGGGGCTAAAGTATGAGTCCATTCTCGGGGCTGCATGACTTCAGAAGCAGGGGTGAAAGCTGAGTCATGTCCCAGGGAGCTTTGGCCAATTTATGCTGCCAGTGCCTTTCAGTTCACCACCTGTGCGATATCCAAGCAGGACACTGGTGCATGGCTGGGGCAAGGCCAGCATTAGCAGCAGGCATGCGCATGCAAAGGTGGGGCAGGTGTTTGGGTTGACTCTGTAGCTTTCACAGGAGGTCCAGGTGAATGACCGCACATGACTACGGCAGGTCCTGGTGCTTGACTCCACTGGATCTGCCCTGGTGGCTTTATGAGCGCAGTGCCTGAGGACACTTGGGTAGATTGCCTGCGTTCCACAGGGGTGTGAAAACCATAGAGTAAAGAGGAGGTCCCACTCAACATCCAGGGCAGGCTCTGGTCAACACAACACCAATCACACCCTCTATCAAGGGGATAATAACCAACACACATGGAGGAAAGATACAGCAGGCATTCATACTAAAAACCACCCTAGCAACAAAGACGTTAGACTCACACAGGCTGTACAGGAGTACTCCCACATAAAAGCAGCTTTCAAGAGCACAGTCAATAACTGTTACTCCTAAATTCATAGAGTCAGAGAAATGTAAGTAAAATGAAGAAGTAGAGGAATCACTCCCAATTAAAGAACCAGAGACATTCCCTGAATGAACAAACAGTGAAACAGACCTCTCCAGTATACCACATCCAGGGTTTAAAAAGAAGGTAATGAAAATATTGATGGAAGTAAGAAAGATTATCAATAGAAGTGCAGATTACTGTAAGAAGGAATTAGAAACTATAAAGAGGAACCAATTTAAAAAAAATTTATTTGCTGAGACAAAAGTCGAGCTAAGACAACAAATACCAAACTAAATAAAGCAGAACAATGAATGAGTTATCTGGAAGATAGAATAATGGGAATCACCCAATCAGAACAGCAGATAGAAAGAGAAATTTTAAAAATGAAAGCAATATGAGACCTATGGGATAATAAAAACCATGCCAATCTACACATAATGGGGGTCCTAGAAAGAGAAGAAAGAGAAAAGGGGATTGAAAATGTATCCGAAGAAATTATGGCTGAAAGTTTCCCAAACCTATAAATGGAAACAAATATCCAGGTACAGGAAGCACAGAGGGCCCCAAACAAGATGAACCCAAAGAGACCTAAACCAAGACATATTATAATCAAAATGGCAAAAGTTAAAGATACAGAGAGGATTCTAAAGGCAACAAGAGAAAAACAAAAAGTTAGTTACAAAGGAACCCCCATAAGGCTATTAGCTGATTTCTCTACAGAAATGTTGCTGGCTATAAGGTCCTGGCAAGATATATTCAAAGTCCTGAATGGGAAAATCTTGCAACCTAAGATACTCTACCCAGCAAGGTTAACATGGAGTATAAAAGAAGACATAAAGATTTTTCTCAAACAAAAACTAAAAGAATACAACAATACTAAACCTATCCTAAAAGAAATATTAAAAGGTCTTTTTTAAATAGAAAAGACTCAAGAATCTATAGAAAAAAGAAAACCACAATTGGACATGTGATAATACTATAATGAAGAACAAAATAATGAACATGAAGATGTAAAAGAAGACATCAAAATCGTAAAATGTGAAGGAAAGGAGTGGAAAGTGTAGATTTTTTTTCCTCATCTAAAAATGTGTTTATGCCTATATGATTATCACTCTAAAGCAAGTAACTACAATAAAGTGTTAATAAACTTGAAAAACGGGGTAACAATAAATTAAAACCTTACAATAGATTCACAAAAATCAAAAAGAAAGGAACTCAAGCATAATACAAAAAAAAAATAGCAAACCACAAATGGTAAAACAGAAAGTACAAGAAAGGAATAAAGAAGAAATACAAAATCAACTGGAAAATAAGGCTTAAAATGGCAATAGAAACTTATTTATTAATAACTACCATAAATGTCAATGGACTAAATGCCCCAATAAAAAGAAATAGAGTAGTAGACTGGGTAATAAAATGAATCTACAAAACGCTGCCTTCCAGAGACCTATTTTAGGGTGAAAGACACACATAGATTGAAAGTGAAGAGATGGAGAAAGATATTTCCTGCAAGTGGAAATAACAAGAAAGCAGAGGAAACAATACTCATATCAGACAAAGTGGCCTTTAAAACAAAGGCCGTAAAGAAAAATAAAGGAGGACACAATTTAATGATCAAAGGAGCAATATAAGAAGAGGATATTATACTTGTTAACATATATGCACCCAAGATAGTAGCATCTAAATACATAAAACAAATACCAACACACATAAAGGAAGAAATTGATGGGAATACAATAATAGTATGAGATTTTAACACCCCACTAACCTCAATGGACAGATTTGTCTGACAGAGAATCAATAAAGCAATGGAGATCCTAAATGATGCAATAGACCAGTTAGACTTAACTGATATACTGAAGTCATTGCAGCTAAAAAAAATAACAGAACATACATTCTTTTCAAGTGTCCATGGACCATTCTCTAGAATAGATGACATACTAGGACAGAAATAAAGCCTCAAAAATTTAAGAAGTTAAAAATTATTTCAAGCATCTTTTCTGACCACAGCAGCAGGACACTAGAATTCAAGCACAGAAGAAAAAAATGAGACAAAAAATGAGAGAGAAAAAAAAGGGGGGAGCTGCATGGAGACTAAACCACATGCTACTAAAAAACCAATGGGTCAATGATGAAATCAAAGAGAAAAATTTTAAGTACCTTGAGACAAACAACAATGAAACATAACCATACAAAATCTGTGGGATGCAGCAAAAGCAGTCCTAAGCAGGAAGTTCATAGTGATACAGGCCTTACAAACAAACAATAACAGCAACAAAAAAAATACAAGAAAAACTTCAGACACACAGCTTAACTTACCATCTAAAAGCATTGGAAAAAAAGAGAACAAACAAAACCTAAAGTTAGCAGAAGGAAAGAAATAATAAAGATTATGGAGGAAATAAATAAAATAAAGATTTAAAAAACAGAAAAAATCAATAAAAATAAGTGCTGGGTTTTTGAAAGATTAAACAATATTGACAAACCTCTAGTTAAACTCATGAGGAAGAAAAGAAAAGACTCAAATAAACAAAATAAATAAAAGAGGAAAAATAGCAATTGATACCACAGAAATATATATACACACACACACACATATATATATATAATATGAGAATACTATGAAAAATGACATGCCAAAAAGTTGGACAACCTAGAAGAAATAGACAAATTTCTAGAAACATACAGTCCACCAAAACTGAATCAAGAAAAAAGAAATAATTTAAATAGACTCATTACTAGAAGTGAAATACAGTCTGTAATTAAACAATAACAGCAATTATAAAAACCTCCCTGTAAACAAAAGTCCAGGACCAGTTGGCTTCACTGGGGAAGTCTATGAAACATACAATGAAGAAATTTTACGGGTCCTTCCCAAACTTTTCCGAAAGAATAAAGAGGAAGATAACACTCCCAAAGTTATTCTATGGAGCCACCATCGTCCTGATACCAAAACCAGACAAAGACACTACCAAAAATGAATATTACAGGCCATATATTTGATCATATAGATGCAAAAAATTATCCACAAAATATTAGCAAAGTTAGAGGCATAACCCTCCCAGACTTCAGACAAACCACAAAGCTGTAGTAATCAAAACAGTGTGTCACTGGCACAAAAGCAGACATATAGGTCAAGGGAACAGATTAGAAAGCCCAAAAATACCTACACAGACGGTCAATTAATCTTTGACAAAGGAGGCAAGAGGAGGAAAGACAGTCTCTTTGGCAAGCGATGTTGGGAAAGCTGGACAGTCAAATGTAAATCATTGACGTTAGAAGACTCCCTCACACAATACACAAAAATAAGCTCAAAATGGATTAAAGACTTAAATGTAAGACAGGGCACCATAAATTTCCTGGAAGAGAACACAGACAAAATACTCCCTGATATAAGTCATAGAAATGTTTTCTTAGGTCAGTCTCCCAAGGCAATATAAATAAAATGTAAAATAAACAAATGAGACTGAATCAAAGTTGTAAGCTTTTGCACAGTAAAGGAAGCCTGAAACAAAATAAAAAGACAACCTTCACACTGGGAGAAAATATTTGCAAAAGGTGTAACTGACAAAGGCTTAATTTCCAGAATATAAAACATGACAACAACAACAAAAACCAGCCAAAACATGGGCAGAAGACCTAGACAGATGTTTCTACAAAGCCAATAAGCACATGAAAATGTGTTCGGCATCACTAGTTATTAGAGATATGCAAATCAAAACTAAAATATGTAAAAAAACTAAAACACCTCATGCTAATAAGACTGGCCATCATCAAAAAGTCCACAAATGATAAATGCTGGAGAGGGTGCAGAGGAAAGGAAATCTTGTTACACTGTTGGTGGAAATCTAAGTTGGTGCAGCCATTACAGAAAACAGTACAGAGATCTCTTTAAAAACCAAAAATAGAGTTACCATATGATCCAGCAATCCCACTCCTGGACATATATCCAGAGAAAACTAATTCAAAAATATACACCCCAATGTTTTTAGTTTTATACCACTTTATCCACTCCACACTCAAGAAAGAATAGATTTTCAGGTATTTCTTTCAACATGCTGTTAGTCATTTTTAGCAAAAGGAGCGTTCAAACACTGTAATTGATTTATTAATCTGCAATTATACAAGCTTATACACAAATCATTTATTTCTAACAAATGTATACACTAAGGGAAATACACTCTCACTGCCTGTAAGGAGAAACCTCTCATAGTTCTCTGGGAAATGAAAAGTTGAAATATGGTTGCACATTCTGAAAGGTGGGTGGTTTCTGTGACCAGGACCTATGCAAGTTACAAAGTAATCATGACAGGGAACATTCTTATGACCACAGGTAGATGAGATAAGAGGCAAGAGATGGAGGAATGTAGGGGAAATGGTGCTGTATATGCTCTTCTATTCTTCATCTTTTGCCACTTATGGGAGAATCATGCTTGGGTAAATATATTTATATAAAATTGCACTTTGTTAGTGGTTAAAGAGATTCCATAAAGCAAAGAAGGCTTTAGGAATTAGAATCTATAGTGCATAAGCGAGCACATGGAGCATACGGAACTCTGAATTTGAGTACTGCATAGTGGCTTCCAGAATCAGACACAGTACGTGGAGGTAACAGAGGGTTCCAACAGCATGAGGTGGAACCACCTCTGGAGTAAGTAAGGATTGTGTTTGGTACATTCATTATCTATTTGAACAACCCAATGCCATTGATGCTCTGACAATTCTCCAATACCGACTCGGTGATCTGCAATTTAATTCTGGTCTGACACTAGCTACCCAGAGTTACCATCAAATGCCACACAGATTCAAGGTTTCTCATAAGACTATTCTTATCTCAGATGCCAACCTCAAGTCTCAGAGCCACCTGCACTTCCAACAGACTAGCTGCAAATTAGAGGATTTCCACAACTCCTTCAGGTTTAATAATTTGCTAAAATGACTCACAGAACTCACTCAAAGCACTATACTTTCTATTGCAGTTTTATTATAAAGTCTACACATAAAACAGGAGCTGGAAGTGTCCAGAACATAACATCTTTATGACCTTTCTCTGTGGAGCCAGGGCATATCACCTTCCCTGCACATCAGTGTGTTTCACCAACTTTGAAATTCTACCAAATCTTCTGTCCAGAGTTTGTATTGGGCATGTGAGCATGATTAATTAAATCATTGACCAAGTGATTTAATGCAATCCCCAGCACCCACTCCTCTCTGGAGGTCAGGTTGGCCCAGAGCTCCAAACTTCTAAACATATACCTGGCCTTTCTGTTGACCAGCTCTCACTCTGAAACTAATTAGGGGTCCAGCTTGTCGCCTCATTTGCATAAAAGACTCCTATCATTCAGGAAATTCCAAGAGTTCTAGGCGCATTGTGCCAGGAATTCCATGGAGGACAAAAACCAGATATATTTCCCATTATACTTCATCATTTTTCCATCATGGAATATATTATATCACTATTTTAAAAAACATTTTACTTTTTCAACTAGCACAATATGTCAGAATTAAAAATAATACAAGGAGCATCCATTTACTCTTAATTCAGTTTTATTAATGTTTTATTTAACATTTAACCTCATTTGGTTACTTTATTATTTTCTCTCTCCTTTCCTCACTTTCTATATACACACACACATACACACACACACAGATTTTTTTCTCTGAACAATTTCAGGGAACATTACATGCATCATCTACACTCCTCTTAATATTATGATAAAATATTTATTTATTTAAAATATCTTTGTTTGTACAAATGTGATTGTGTTTATTAAAGCATTTTTTTTTTCTGTTTTGTATTGCTGGTAGCATAGGGAAGCAAAACTTGCCACCCAAAAATGTCTCTTTGGCATGCAGATTATTTTGATCTGAAAATAACAAGGCCCAAAAGACTCAGGAAGAAAGGCTGACCACTTCCCTAACGTCTAAAAGAATGCATATAGAGGACCTAGTCTGGGAAGGAGCTACCGCCATAGATAACTACAATGCAAATTAGGTATGTTACACAGGGAGGAACCTAGCAAAGCCTGTTACAGTTCCTCTCTGTGTCCCATTGTCTCTGCCTGGCTTAACAAACACGCACTTACCGAACATGTGCTCGTCTATCTCCATGTCAATTTCCTTACTCCCCTTTGGAGTCCCAAGCCCCTCCCCCCAACATCCTCTTGTATCGTTAGCTGAAGATGGTATTTAAGCTACTTCAGCCATTGTGGTGAGTTGCTGAATTTCTCTGGGTCTCTCCCATGTCCACATATTATTAAACTTTGTTTGGTTTTCTCCTGTTAATCTGTCTTATGTCAAATTAATTCTTAAACCAACAAGAAGAACCAAAGAGAAAAATTCCTTCTTCCCTGACAGCAGTGATTCTTTATTTCTGTCTGTCCGAAGGATGGCAGGTTAAAATGCTATTATTTTACATATATATTCCTAGAACCCGCTCCCTACTATTCTGACTTGTAGGCCTTTAAGGACCTAGGCATCTCAATTAAAAAAAAAAAATCTACATTAACTTGGCCAAGGTAATCTTTTAAAAAATGCTTTGAGTAGTGATGTTTCTAAATTATCCACATATCCTTCAACAAGTCTGTTTATCACTCAATAAATATTTTCTGAATGGAAATGTTTCATAAATGAAATTATTTAATGAAGTTCTCTTGGTCTTGTATTATGTAAACACTGATGAACTGCATTATATTGACTGTATACTAAATTCTCCCTTATAATGAAAAATGACAGACTGAGATACTAGTAGGTTACTGCATATTCTCCATAGAAATACTATGCATAAGTACTTTAACTTAGTCTGATTTCTGTCTTAATCTAGATTCCCTTGAAGAAAAACATACAGCAAAGAAAGAGGCAAGTCAATGTGATTTTTTTTAGGGCAGTGTCTTCAGAAGAAAGAGCTTGAGGGAAGCAGAAGAGGGCAAGGAAAGAGGCTAGGCCAATAGGTGTCTCAGTTGGAGTCTAGCTTTAGCGTAGAAGATCTGGAGCGTAAGTTGTATTACACAGAGGAATAACAGAAGCAAGGAAGCTAGTTTTTTGTATTTTTATGTCAGTGAAGCATTTAATATCATCCATTATGGGGATAAGAAACACAATCTCCCAGGCAAGGTGGCTGCCATTTGGCTGAGGTTAATTTTCTAGAGAAAAGTGATGCTATGAGCATTAGCAACCCATCCTCACAGTAGCAGGGGTACAGTGCCCCAGCCTGGTACAGGGAACTGAGGAAGGTCATCAGCAGTGCCCCCTGCAGTCTAAATAGTCAATTAGTTATTGAATACTTAGCAGGGATTCAGTGTGTTCTAAACACTGTGAAGTCTCCTCAGATACCCAGATACATTTTAAAATTTAATAATTTGGGGGTAGTCCTTTAAATATGTTCACTTTTATTACTCTAGTAATTAAGCTTTAAAAATGACCAGGAAGTAAATGTCCATCAACAGATGACTGGATAAAGAAATTGTGGTATATTTATACAATGGAATACTATGCAGCCATAAAAACAACAACATAGCGCCATTTGCAGCAACATGGATGTCCCTGGAGAATGTCATTCTAAGTGAAGTAAGCCAGAAAGAGAAAGAAAAATACCATATGAGATCGCTCATATGTGAAATATTAAAAAAAAAAAGAAGGAGAAGAAGACACATGAACTTAAATATAAAACAGAAACAGACTCATAGACATAGAATATAAACTTGTGGTTGCCCAGGGCAGTGGGGTGGGAAAGGACAGACTGGGAGTTCAACATTTGTAGATAATGACAGGTATATATGGAATAGATAAACAAGTTTCTACTGTATAGCACAGGATAATATATACAAGATCTTGTGGTAGCTCATGGTGAAAATGAATATATATATATATATATATATTCATATATGACTGAAAAATTGTGCTCTACACTGGAAATTGACACAATATTGTACATGGACTATAGCTCAATAAAATAGTAAAAAGTAAAATAAAATAAATAAAATAGGCCAAGCAGAAATTGACACAACATTGTAAACTGACTATACCTCAAATTAATTAATTAATTAATTAATTAATTAATTAATTAAAAAAATAAACGCAAGTTTATTTTCCAGTGGTATGAAAATATGGTGGTCCAGACTGGAAACTTGAGGAAGTTTATCTACATTCTCAATGTCCAGAAAACATGGCTCTTCCCTCCTTTTTACTCAACATGTTTAACTGAAGCCACTTATGCAAGTCTCCCTCTTCTACTTAAATGCAGCCTTTCTTGTTTTTTTGCATTTTATTCAGCTATATATTATTCTTGCATTTCTATTTCATAAATGCTCAATTAATGGTTAATGAGTAAGTAAACATATGTCTGAATGTATACAGCTATAGTGACATGATGCTTAGACCAAAAAATATATATATTTTAGTGCATTTGAGAAGGAAGGCAAACGTATGGGATGGTAACTAGCTTAAATAAGATATAATTTATGGTTAAATTGGTTAGAAGGGCTGTGACTAGGAAACTAATGAAATAATGAGACTGTCAATTTTGGTGAAGGAAAATCAACAAGGATGAATAATCTGGTTGTTGAATCATATAAATAAAACAAATAATGCTCTACTTGTAGGGAAATTATAAGAATGAATTGAAATGGTTCATTCTTTAATTCTATGTAAATATGTATTTTCAGGTGGTAAATTAAATTTGGAACTGGAAGAGGATATTGTTTTACTTCTAAGTTTACATATTTGTGCATCAATTTTTTTCATTTTGTCAGATTATTTGTGCAGATGGTGTACCAGGTGGTTCAAAAATGTAACAACAAAAATCTAGAGTCCTTGCTCCATCCTGCAGCTGTTGATTTTTTTTTCCTCGTGGCAGCTACCAAAATCAATATTTCTTTAGCATCTAAAATAAAAGCACACATTTTATTTTTAGTTTATTTGTGCTCAAACTTTATCCAAAAAAGATTTTAAACAGCTTATAAATATATCTCAAAACAAACACTTTGTTCTTTTAGCTGTGTTCTGTGTTATGTTGGCTTTTATTTTTTGAATATTTTAGCAGTTTCCTAAATATTAATTGTCAAAGCTGGGATCAAACTTTAAACTTTGTACCTAATATGAATTCACATTCTCCGTCTTATACCATCAGGGGCCAGAGATTAAGATTCAGGACTCGTTCTTTAGAATGAAAGCTCTAATGCATACACTTGTCATTTGTAGACATGATGTTGGGGCTCTGCCAGCACTGGTACATTGGAATGAGTGGAGGAGCATTGGGACAAGCATGGAAGATGGAAATGAGATAGCCCTGATAAGCATCAAATTGGACCTCTAGACAAGTTGATAAGGCAACAACCAGGCACTAGACTTAACTGGACAATTACAAAAGTATGTCAACAAAGTACCACATTCAGTCCAATTACTTCTTTCTTTTTTTTTTTAATTTTTTAGTATTTTTTTGTGGGGCGAGGACTACTTTTTTCTTTAATGTTATACCTATTTTTATTTCTAGTAACAAACACTATCTTTTATAGAAAATAAGCATTTACATATTAATCTTAATATATGTTTATTGAACAGCAACCGTGAACTAAATATTTGAACCCTTAGGAAGGACTTTTTATTAAGTCGGATGTTGCATTAAGTTCTCTTGAAATGCAACAGTATATACACCTTGATGTTTAAAAGAACTTGGGATTCAAAGGCTACAAGATGAAGAATAGTTTTTTCCCTTCGCTCTCATTTCACGGATACTTACATGGTCTGCACTGTAAGATTGCAGGGGGAATGCGATGATCTTCATAAATACTTGCTAAAAGAAATCACTTAAACTTGCTCTGTTCTGTATAAAACAATGACTAGTTAAAATATTATGTTATCATGATATTTAAAATTTGTGTTAAAATATTAAAATAATACTAAGAAAATCTTACTTTAATAAGGAGAGCATGCCTTCTGGGTGGCAGATACTACACTGTGTGCAAGGGATTCAGTAGTGAAATAGTCAGGCATGGTGTTCTGATTTCATGGGACTTATAGTCACGTGGGTCTCAACCAGAGCTGAATTGCCTTAGGCAGAGTGTGGAAAAGTGGCAAGTTGGCGAAGGGAGAGTTTGGCTGCTATAGATTGACATAATGACTGTGCAGTGCTATAAATCTTTGATGATTAAGATCCAGGCATGGTAACCATACTGTACCACCTGGGAGAGACTCATATCATCACGAATGGTTTGCCCAACATGCTTATAATGCCTCTCTTGAAAAATATTACAGGAAAGGAAGATGATGAATGTGCATTTATTATGACACAATTCATTTAAAATTAAAGTACAGAATTGCAGCTCCTATGAGAGATTGACAACATATATATTTGAGATGCCTACACCAATTTTAGAGCTTTAGAAAATTAGGGAACTTTTTTCAAAAGAAATGGCAACTGAAAAATGACCGAGAGCTAATCACATGAAACGGGATCGAAGAGAGGTGCTTACAGACTCGTGCAACAGTCTGTGGGCAGAAAAGAGCACATCCTGTACGAGAAACAACAAGAAATTTGCATAAAGATTATGTAACTGCTACATGGGGAGCGCAGAGAGATGAAGCTTGCACAGAGACAAGGGCCAGCTTATGCAAGGCCTTCAGGCGTGTGGTGGACCCTGAATGTTATCCTGCCGAAAACAGGAATTCACTGAAGAATTTTCACTTAAAGAGTGTTGTAACCATCTTCTTTCTTATAGTTTGTAGAATAAGTTGAGTGATTTCTCAATATCAATTTAGCATTACAATAAATTATTTTTCCTACCACCGTTCACAAGCACTAAAAGGAATGAAGAAAGGAGTAGAGAAGACGTTGTATCAGAAGACCAACTGGATACTCAATATGGACACAACACTTTTCCTGTGTGGACCCACACTGCCCAATATAAATAATGCATGCTGTGTGTGTAATTCTAGATTTACTAGTAGCCACATTAAAAAATACAAAGAAGTAGATAAAATTGATTTTAATAATATATTTTTGTTTAATCCAATATAATCAAATATCATTTCAATATGCAACATTATAAAATTTAGTGACTTTACACTCCTTTAAAATTTTTTCCTAATATTAGAAACTCAGCATGGATTTTATACTTTTATCACATTTGAATTTAGAGTAGCCACATTTAATGGGCTAACCACATGTGGGTAGTGAGTATCACATTACACAGCACAGGCATGATGTTTGTAAATAAAGAAAGAATAACTTCAGGATGACACCTGCACCCCAATGTTCATAGCGGCATTATTTACAATAGCCAAGACATGGAAACAGCCTAAATGTCCATCGACAGGTGACTGGATAAAGAAGTGGTATATTTTATACAATGGAATACTACTCAGCCATAAAAACTGACAACATAACGCCATTTGCAGCAACATGGATGCTCCTGGAGAATGTCATTCTAAGTGAAGTAAGCCAGAAAGAGAAAGAAAAATACCATATGAGATCGCTCATATGTGGAACCTAAAAAGCAAAAACAAAAAAAAAGCATAAATACAAAACAGAAATAGACTCAGACATAGAATACGAACTTGTGGTTGCCAAGGGGGCGGAGGGTGGGAAGAGATAGATGGGATTTCAGAATTGAAGAATAGATTAACAAGATTATACTGTATAGCACAGGGGAATATACACAAGATCTTATGGTAGCTCACAGAGAAAAAAACGTGACAATGAATATAGATATATGTTCATGTATAACTGAAAAATTGTGCTCTACACTGGAATTTGACACAACATTGTAAAATGATTATAAATCAATAAAAAATGTTTAAAAAGAAAGAAAGAACAAAAAAAGATGATTGCTGTGTAATTGAATAGAACTTAGGTAATTCAAAGGCAGGAGCAGGAAGTGAGCAAAAACAGAATCCCTGTTTGTATGAATTGATTAAATGGGAGAAAGAAGGAAAACATTACATAATGACTCATTGTTTTCTGTCTGTCTGTGGATAACGCTATTGGGCTAACTTATGTAACAAATTGGTGATTATTCTCTTGATAAGTCAGGACCCTATAGTTCCATTGTTTTTATTAAATATTGTAAATCTGAATAATAAGTAAAAATTCTAATTTATTTTAGTGCTTTACTTGATTTGAAAGTTGAAGTCCTGTCACAGGTATAGATAGGTTTGGAAAAGGACTCATTCAAAGCTCAGTGTCTTGGATACAAACAATTCTTGCTATCATTTCAATTCAAAATATTGCACAATTTGAAGACTATTGTGAAGAACAGGAGCAAATTGCAAGCTCTGTGCTCTATTTCAGTGACGGGGGCTATGTAACAGGAACTGGAAAAATATAAAAATGTGTAAAACTTAAAAGCGTGCAAATCAGGAATTCTTATAAACGCATTATATGTATTGTTTCATTTAATTTTTACAACAATGCTATGATATGTAAATTACCATTAAAGTCATTTTACAGGTGAAAAAGCAGCAATTCACAGGTTGTGCAACATACTCAAGGTCATATAACCAGTAGGCAGGAGAGCCAGGATTTGAACCCATGCAGAAGAGCTCCAAGGCCATTCTTCTTTATTATTACTGAATACTGAATAAAAATGTTATTTCTTGAATAAATAAAAGCATAATTTTACCACAAAATGTGTTTTATCTGCATTTGACCCATGGTAGGTTAAGAAAAGGAAAAATGAACTGAGCTAAACTGGTAACAGATGGCTTCAAGGAAGAGGCAGGATTTAAACGATGTCTTGGAACATAAGTAAATGTTAAAGATGCAGAGTGTAGTAGCAAGTAAATTTTTTTCATGGGGGAGAATGGGAACAGAGGCTGGGGGAAGTGATTCGTTTGGGCTTTAGGAGACAGTTCAGTCACAATTCAGAACAGCTCACATAAAAGGCCAGACGGAAACAGTCATGCTGGTGATTCAAGATGTGGCCTTGACAATTGCTACAGTTACTCCCTACTGTCTCTTTATGTCATCCAACATGAGAAGCTATCTCAAGGGGAGGATTTCCTCAATCTTCCTGAGTGAAGAATATGTTGGCCCAGCAGTTGATCCTTACTTCATATGTTTTTAGTAAAAATCTTTCCAATATGAAATGCATAACCACATGATAGCAAGGGGGAAGATTAAGTAAATAATGGGGCTTAAAACCTGCAAGAAATTTAAGTCTGTTAGGAATTCTTCTTTCATATTTCCATCATGTCCAATATCTCACCCCCAGGTTTCATTTGAAGTTCTAGGCTTTGTGTTCTAGCTCACATCCATCTTTGTATTCCATGATCAAAATTTTATCTCCCAGAGCAGATTCCCCACATACCCAGTTTTACTGAGATATAATTCGCATTAAAACTTTGTGTTATCCTGAAGTGTACAACATGATTGATAGAGGTATATATTGCAAAATTATTACAGCAATAAGTTTAGTTAACGCCATCATTATCTTATATAATTACAATTATACACAATTATATAATTGTGTGTGTGTTAACATTTAAGATCTATTCTCTTGGCAATTTTCAAGCATATAATACAGAATTAACTAAAGTCACCATTTTGTACATTAGATACCCAGAACTTATTTATCTTATAACTGGAAGTTTGCATCTTTTGAACATTTCCCCATTTCCTTGCTGGAAAAAAAAATGTTGCCTGCCATTTTAATAAACAAAGAACATTGCTCACCCCAATCAAGCCAGCAGCCACTGTAGCTGCCCCAGATGGTGCTCCCTGAGAGGGAAGAAAAACAGGATATTGACCCTAGATGGTTAAGATGCATATCTAAGGAATAATTTCAATGAGCCAAGAATCTAGCATTTTCTCATACATAGAAAAGCACTAAAATCATTAACTTGAGATATCTGTTGTTAGTGATTGGTAGTAATCTTTTGATACTCAACTACATTTTTTTTTTCAACAAAACTGCTATATATCCTGGCTCCTCACTTACCACTTAGGAGCAATTCCTCAGAGCTATCTGAAAGGCTCTCTCCCAAGCTATAGACCTCAGTAAGGTCCCCAAATAAAATATAACTTACAACTTTTAGGTTGTGCATTTTTCTTCAGTCAACTGTTGACCCCAACTTCTGGCAACCACCATTCTACCCGTTGTTTCTATAAGTTCAGAATTTTTAGTTTCAGCATATAAGTTAAATCATACAGTATTTGTCTTTCACAGAACCCAGATAGATACTTTCTTGTGATTAAAAACTCCATCTTCCGTATTCTTGAATCCTCAGTGCCTAACACTGAATTTGCTATGTTGGATGGTTAATACTCATTGGTTATGAGCAAGGACGTGTAAAGGATCAAAACTTGCCATGCCAGAAAGTCTCTTTGGCATGTGGATTATTTTGATCTGAAAACTATTAAGGCCCAAAAGACTCAGGGAGAAACTTTGATCTTCCCCCAACTACCTAGCAAAATTTAGAGAGCCTGTTCCCAGAACAGAGCTGTCACCAGAGATATCTGCAAAGAATATGGGTTAGGTGTGGTGGGGAAAAACCCTAGACAGTACCTAGAAATTGTAAGCAGTTCTTTTTCCCCTTTCCTGTTTGTTTATTTTTGTTCCCCTTAAACCTTAATTATAAAAATGAGATCACTAGGTGACATTTAATTTAACTCATGATGTATGCTCCATTAAATGCACACAATACCTTGCCTAACCTGTTGATTCTTTCCCTTGATTAAAAGGAGTAGAAATGAAGAATTAAACAGTTAAAGAATGACTAGCTCTCTATCCCTAGCAATTCCCTTAAGCAATCCTGCAGGTAGACCATGTAGACAAGATAATATCTGAAGAAAGATCACAAGGAGTCAGACAGCTGACATGCAATGGAAAATGACACAGAACCTAACCTTCTGCTTCAATAATTAACTGAGATTACCTCCCCCTTTACCCTTTAAAAACTGCCATGGTTGGGTAAAATCTTCAGGTTGACCTTAGGACATGAGTCCACCTTCTCTCCAAATTGCCAGCTTTCTGATATAAGCAACTTTCCCTTCTACCAGCATTTGCCCCTCAATTATTAGCTTTTGAGCAGTGAGCAGCTGAACCTGAGTTCAGTAATGAATTTTGGCACCCAAGTGGCTGCACTCACATGGTGTCTGGCTCCTCTGAATTGCCTGGCATCAGGCCACTGTAACTAAGGCATTGGGACAGTCACTATAAGACAGCTACTTGAGGCTAGCCAGCCTTGAGAAGTGGATTTTCAGGGATGTCCCAGCAGCTGCCAGAACAATTTGTTCCAGGGATTTTCCCTATTTCACCCCTGCTCAGCACCAGCTGCCAACTTTTGCTTTTGGTTGGTAGAAATGGAAGCACACATCTGAGAATAGCTGACAAATTCCAGGACCAGGTTAGCCCGCCGGAAGCAGGCCAGGCATCTCCTTAGTGACCAATTGATTCTGATGTTCATCGGCCATTGAGGATTGTTTGTGAGCACCAGGCACCATTTGGGTAAGAGTTTCTCTTTTGGGCCAGTTGGTTCTGATGTGCATTTGTCATTGAAGGCCATTTGCATTTAAGGGTGTGTCTGATTAAGGCCCAGACAGGTCATTTCGATCTGTGATGGCTATTTTTATTTTGTGTCTTGTGCTTTGTGTTGTGATTGTTTTTCTGTCCTGGAAAATGGAAAATTCTCATTCTGTTCCATCACAGAGCCCTCCCGCCTGAATTCTGTCTGACTGGAAATGTGCCACCTATGAGCCTATGCCTAAGAAAAAGATGATCTTTTATTGTAACACTATGAGACCACAATATTCTTTAGACTTCAGAGAAAATCGATTAAGGTGAAACTCTTGAAAACTCCAAAACTGGTTCTTTTTTGCATATGCAATTTAAAAAAGTTAGCATGATAAAGCATTTCTCTTCAGAATTCTGACCCTGAGAGAACAAGTCCTTATAGGAAAACTTGATTTTTTCTCCCTGTGCCTTGAGAACAGGATTTTCAGGAACATTTATCTAGACAATCTCTAATTCCTGAAACTGAGGGAAGAAAAATGAGGACAAATGCCTTTTTAAATTTAACTTATTCCAATTGTTATTTATAAACTAGTGAGTTTTATATTGCAATACCTGATTCATGATCAAGTTTAGAAAATGAAGCTATGAGATCTCTGGTCATTTCTGTCTCTATGTTTATGTATATGTTTATGTGTGTGTGTATATATATGTATATACATATGTTCATATATACATATACCTTTTGATGATATTATGAAAATTAATTTGTAAATAAGTTCTGCTTCATTGGTTTAAAGGAAATTACAGCTTATATAAATTTGCAAAAAATACAGAAGGCAACTGACCAGAATAAACTTCAGGCTCACATGAATTGGGAAATACTCAATGTTAAAATTAATTTCTGGTATCAAATTTAGTTTACGTGTGTCAATTTAATTGATATAAACATGGCTTTAGAGTCTTCAGCATCAGTATAATAGTTTTATTGTACCTAGGCTTAATAGACATCAAATAAGGTCTTGTTATATCTGTGCCAAATTTGCCAGCAAGAAAAAACAACTCAGTATGATGAAATTTTTATAAGTAAGTAAACATACGTGAGATAAGAGCTTTTGGGCGAACTCTTTAGGAAGGACTATATTTTTCAAATGTCTACTTAAATATAATCTCTCCAGATAACTAGTAACTTGAAATTTTAGAGCTGTGCTAAGTTGAGTTAAACGATGGAAGCTTATTGAATAGCTAGATCGTTCTAAAATGAAATAAGATACTGAAACATTAATTACTGAACACCGGCTTCTCTGTACAGAGAAACGAAAGATATTAAGGACTATTGATTAACATGTTTGGCGCCACCCTGAGGTATTCTCCGTAAGAAAGCACATGCTTTTTAATAATGGAAGAGAATCTGAAAATGCATATTGTCTATGCGTGTGTGTGTGTGCGTGTGTGTGTGTGTGTGTATGTATCTGAGTTCCTTTGCTGTACATCTGAAACTAACACTGTAAATCAACTATACTTCAAAAAAATAAAAATTAAAAGAGAAAAAAATTTTAAAAATCGACTGTATTTCAGTGAAAAAGCTACATTCTGTAAAAGACAAAAAAAAAGAAAGCACATGTTTTTAGAAATTATTATCGATATTTATGTTTACCAATCCACAGAATGCTAATGTGAAAGACGGTTCATAATTGCTTACTTAGTTTTACTAGAAGTTAAGGTTTTTAAGATTTGAGGATTCGAATTTAAGTACATAATTGAAGCTAATAGAAATAATAAAGGAAACATTTCACTATATAGTAGGAGAGTAGGATATGTGTTTTGAGCAAAAGAAAGCATAAAGAATGGAATTACATTTGTTAAGGGAAAACAAAGTGATTTTTGTCCTAGAGCTGGTTGTTTCTAAGTGGAAAAATAAAAGACAAAATAATATGTATACAGAAACTGCTGAAAGTTTGTAGGAAAGGAATCCTGAGAAAAGTGCTTTGTGCATGATCAGAATTGGCTGAGTCTAGACTGAATTTAATTAGGCAAATGAGTTTTGTTGTTAAAAGCTAACAGTATGATTACCAGACTGTATCCATGACATAAACTGCCCCGTCTTGAACAGTACTGAGTCTGTGGCAAGCGTAATTTCAAGAACTGGACTTAAGAGAATAGGATTAACAGTATGCTCATAATAACCTATATCTCTGTGGGCAGCAAAATAATTATAGCTTGTTCTATACATTTATATAGCAGGTAACTAAAATTATCAGCAAAAAGATGCAACAGAGTCATGTTAACATCATTCATTCTAAGAACACAGTGCCCTATGTCAGAATAAAGAAGTTACAGAAGGTGAACTTTCACTTCTAACTGCATAGAAATGGAATGATGTCTGACAATTCAGAGTTTGTAATCAGATCTATTGCCCCTTTCCTGTTTGTCTATTTCTGTTCCCCTATAACCTTAAAGCTACAGAAACAATAAAAAAAGATCATGATTTCTAAGGGTTTGGGGAGAGGGAGGAGGGGAGGGATGACTAGATGGAGCACAAGTGATTTTTAGGGCAATGAAATTATTCTGTATGATACTATAGTGCTGGCTACATGCCATTATGCATTTGCCAAAGCCCATAGAATGTACAACATCGAAAGTGAATCCTAATGTAAACAATGAACTTTTGTTGATAATAATATGCCCATGTTGGTTGATTGATTGTACCAAATATGCCACACTGATGAGGGATGTTGAGGGTATGGGGAGTATATATGTGTGGGTGGGGAGGGTTATGTGTGAACTCTGTATTTTCTGCTCAATTCTCTTGTGAACCTGAAACTGCTCTAAAAGAATAAAGACTATTAAAAATAAAAATTAAAAAATAATAATTATAAAAATGAGATCACTAGGTAACATTTAACATAACTCCTGACTTATTCTCCAGTAAATGCACACAATATCTTGTTGATTCTTTCCTTAGATTAAAGAAGTAGCAGTGAAGAATTAAGTAAAGAATGACTAACTCTCTACCCCCAACAGTCCTTTAGCCATCTTGCAGGCAGACGACACAGGCAAAAGAACATCTGAAGAAAGGTCCTAAGGAGCCAGACAGCTGGCATGCAATGGCAAAAGACAACAGAACCTAACTTTCTGCCTCAATGATTAGCTGAGATTGCTTCCCACCTTTCTCTTTAAAAACTGCCATGGCTGAGCAGAATGTTCAGGTTGGTCTTAGGACATAAGCCCATCTTCTTCCCAGACTGCCAGATTTTCTGATTAAAGCAACTTTCCCATCTACCAACATTTGCCTCTCAATTATAAGCTTTTGAGCAGTGAGCTGCTGTTCAGTAACAAGATCGGAGTCCACTCAGTATCCCAGGGTCTCTGCATGGCCTAGCAGACATGTGTTCCCCAAACATTTGCTTTTCCATCTCCATATTAGTTGCCTTCTTTCCCTTTGAGCTTCCAAAGCCTTACCCCCATCATCCTCCTTTGTCTTTAGCTGAAGATGGTATTTAAGATGAAGGCCTGAGCCATTTTGGAGTTACTCAGTTTTCCCAGGTCTCTACCATGCATACATGTTATTAAACTGCTGTCTGATTTTTTCCTGGTAATCTATCTCATGTCAATTTAATTCCTACACCAGCCAGAATAATCTAAAATGGTACAGGAATGCTTCTTTCTCCCTAACAAACCCCATAACGACACTGCACAACTTTGAGTCTTTTCTACCACTCATTAACAGTGTGACCTTGATTGAGTTACTTACCTAACATAGTAATTTTGAGATTTCAAAAGTTAAATATATTCAAACACTAGATCAGTACCTGGTGCATGTAAGTGCTGCACAAAATTCACTATTCCACATGTTTTTGTTTTTGAACTGGGTTGTTAGGGGTAAAAGTAACCTTCACCTTTATGCAGAGATCTTCCTGACTTGACAATGTATTAGTACTGTTGCAATCTATTTCCTTCATTAAAACTCTAATTATGTCAATAAAATATGTACTTTTAGTATATGTTAATCTCTCCTGCAAATAAGTTATAACATATGAAGTGTAGATGACATTTGAGTGTTTTTCTTTCAATAATATGGTGTAAAGTGGAGTTTCTACATCCTTAGGGGGTAACCTTCACATCCTTCCTCTTTGAATGCTGATAGAACTTTGGTCCCCCTTAGAATCAATCAATGGTTGTTAAGGGTAGTATTGCCTCAGATATAGGCAGGAACACAGCAACTAGAGCAAGACATGGAAGAGGGTGAAATTGGGGTTCCTCCTGGGATAACTGACAGATTCCTCTAATCTTTCAGTAGGTGCCCTGCAGGCTCACTGAGATACCACAGATGGAATAATTTCCTCATCTAAAAGGTCTTTTCATATACTCTATCCCAAGCAAACTTGAACATCTGGTAAATAGAAGCCTATAGAACATGATATGCATCTACTAAATATAACACCTTGTGGTTTACTCATGCTTTTATTTATTATTCTTTTTTTTAATTGAAGTCTAGTCAGTTTACAATGTTCCATCAATTTCTGGTGTATATCATAATGTTTCAGTCACAGATACACATACATATATTCCTTTTCATATTCTTTTCATTATAGCTTACTACAAGATATTGAATATCAATCCCTGTAGAGTAGAAACTTGCTGTTTATTTTATATATAGTAGTCAGTATCTGCAAATCTCACACTCCCTATTTATCCTGTCCCAACACCTTTCCCTTCTGGTGACCAAATGTTAGTTTTCCCTGTCTGTGAGTCTACTCCTGTTTTGTAAATAAGTTCACTTATGTCCTTTTTTTCTTTTTTTTCTTTCTTTTTTTTTTCTAGATTCTCTCTGTATATATGATATCATATGGTATTTTCCTTTCCCTTTCTGGCTTACTTTACTTAGAATGATGATCTCCAGCTCTACCCATGTTGCCACAAATGGCGTTATTTTATTCTTTTTTATGGCTGAGTAGTATTCCATCATATAAATATACCACAACTTCTTTATCCAGTCATCTGTTGATGGACATTTAGGCTGTTCTATATCTTGACTATTGTAAATAGTGCTGCTATGCACATTGGGATGTATGCTCATGCTTTTACATTTCTGAATTCCTCCATTTCATTTATGTGGATACGTTGGCAAACCCCATTCTCCCTTGTCCAAAAATATCTCTTCATACTCTGATTTCGGACCCAGTTGTCAACTTTAAAAATTGTACAGCATAAGAGCTCTGAGTTAGAGTTTATTCAGTGTCTTACTGAGAACCACAGCCTGAGAGACACCCTCTCAGATATCTCTGAGATACTGTTCTGAAGACATCAGTGTAAGGTGGGGGATCAGTATATATGTAATCTGATCATAGAATGCACAGTCAGACACACATCTCAGTAGAATGTTGCTGCTAGCCCCAAGAAACAGATATCCCAGCAAATGGTTGTAGTGCTTTTCTAAGTTTGGGGAAATGGAAGAATTCAGATTTATTAAAAATCTCTCCTGAAAAATACCTAACTCTCTGAAGGCCTGTTCTGCCAGTTTTCCCAGAGAAGCTACAACTTTTGGTCAAGTAATCTTTGGCAAAGTAGGCAAGAATATATAATGGAATAAAGACCATCTCTTCAGCAAATGGTGTTGGGAAAACTGGACAGCTGCATGTAAATCAATGAAGTTAGACTAGTCCCTCACATTATACAAAAAAAAACTCAAAAGGGCTTAAAGACTTAAACATAAGACAAGACACAATAAATCTCCTAGAAGAAAATGTAGGCAAAAGATTATCTCATATACATCTCAGCAATGTTCTCCCAGGGCAGTCTACCCAAGCAATAGAAATAAAAGCAAAAATAAACAAATGGGACCTAATTAAACTTACAAGCTTTTCCCCTCAAAGGAAACCATAAGTAAAACAAAATGACAACCTATGGAATGGGGGAAAATTTTTGCAAAAGATGAGACTGACAAGGGCTTGATTTCCAGAATATAAAAGCAGCTCATACAACTTAATAAGAAACAACCAAACAACCCAATCCAAAAATGGGCAAAAGACCCAAACAAGCAATTCTCCAGTGAAGATATACAAACAGTCAATCGGCACATGAAAAAGTGCTCAATATCACTAATTATCAGAGAAATGCAAGTCAAAACTACAATGAGGTATCACCTCACACCAGTCAGAAAGGCCGTCATTCAAAAGTCCACAAATGACAAATGCTGGAGAGGCTGTGGAGAAAGGGGAACCCTCCTGCACTGCTGGTGGGAATGCAGTTTGGTGCAGCCACTGTGGAAAACGGTATGGAGAGTCCTCAAAAGACTGAAAATAGACTTACCATATGACCCAGCAATCCCACTCCTCTGAAAATACAGGAGAAAAAGTGCCTAGGATTAAGTAGAATATTTACATTTCAAAGACACAGGGAGAGAAATGCAAGTTTCCCCTAGAAGGTCTTTTATTCCTTTAAGGTCGGAATTCTGAAAAGATACTTTATCAAGCCAGCTTCTTCTAGTTGTGTTAGCAAAAAAATAATAATAATAATTTTGAAACTTTAAAAGAGCCCCAGTTTGGCCATTTTTATGGCAGATTTCCATATATGCTCGTAATAAAATCATCCCAATTTCTTTCAACAAAGGATTACCCATTCAGTGTCTTTCAACTAAGCAAAATCTTCCCAGTGTCTTTCAGCTGAGGGTAACCCCAGTACTTCTTACTGAATCTAAGTTTCAAAAAAATCTACTCCTCCGTATAAGAGTTTAACGTCATGAAAAAAGCTTAGGATTATAAACCAGTAATGGGAGATCCAAGGCCTAGGAGAGACTCACCTAAACTTGTCTGGACTCAACAAGGAGGCAGAGGGGCCCAGGAAGCCTCTGCTGGTAACAAACTTTCAATTACCCAGAGTTCAGACAAAGGAGAGAAGTCTGTTCTAGGTCCCTTTATGGCCACCAAACTGTCAACTAGAAAGAAATGCACAACCTAAAAGTTCAGAGTTTTATTTTATTTGGGGAACTTACTGAGGACTGCAGCCCAGAGACAAGCTTTTCAGGAACTTTCCAAAGGGGTAAGGAACAAGCCAAGATACATAGGGGTTTTTGCTTAAAAAAAAAAAGAGAGAGAGAGAACTATAGTTGAACATCAAAAGATTATTGCTAATCAAAAAAAATTCTCAGGTTAATGCTTTTAGTGCTTTTCATTGTATGGGAAGATGCCAGCATCTGGGCTCATTGAAATCATTCTTTAGATATGCAAGTTAACTCTCTAGGGCTGGTATCCTGTTTTTCTCGATTCTCAGTGCCCCTCGGGGTATGCTGTTGTGGGAAGCTGCGGTGGTGGATGGCTTGATGGTGAAAACATTCTTTGCTTTGTGAAATGGCAGGCAACATTTTGCTGTTCAAAACATTTTTATTATTAGATATTCAGATCAGATACAATTTAAATTACAGAAAGATCATTTATTGACAAGATAAATAATATTTAGAACATAACCACATTGAGAAAGTGGGAGAATTAAGCTAAAGTTTAAGAAATGGAGAGTTAAATAAATTTGTTTTGGTGACTAGATATAAAAAATAAAGAAGTCAAAGGAATCCATAAGGGCTCAGAGATTTTTGGAGTGAGTTAAATTTTTAGATATGTTATACTTAATGCAATTGTAGAATGACACTTAGATGATAATTTCCAATTGGGGGTTGTGCATAAAAATCTGGTTGTGTAAAGGGGTATAGGGGAGCAAAATTCACCACCCCAAAATGTCTCTTTGGCATGTTGATTATTTTGAGCTGGAAATAATCAAAACCCAAAACAAATCTGACCTTCCCCCTGTTGACTGAAATAAAATGCACACCCTAACAGTTAAGAGTGATGTTTCACTTGGTGGACATTTTTGAAGACTCAAGTCCCATGGAGCCCTGGATGACGGCCTCCCAGATCACTCTGAGGGACTGCTTGGAGGCGGTCGGGGAGGAGCCAGAATATTCAGGAGTTTTACAACAAAGACCAGGTAGTCAGAACATTAAAGATTACCATTAAAGAAAACCAGACATCTCAAGTTAAAGAATTAAGTGCTTTTCTATGCATGGAAAAGAGCAAACATTTGGGCTTATTGAAATCATTCCTTTGGTGAACACTTAGCTACATAGGGCCAGTATCCTGTCCTTTCTTATTCTGAGCCCCTCTGAGGGCACCATTGTGGGCGGTGGCAGAGGATGGACTGCTGGTTTGTCTGCACCTAGAGCTCACTCTTGAGGGGTGGCAGCAGTGGCTGATGACTTGATGGCTTCAGCATTCTTTGTTTACTGAAATGGCTTGAAGTATTTTTTGTTCACACCACTAACTGCCTAAGAACATTTTCATAGAGAACTTGTTCCCAGTATAGAGCCATCATCAGAGATATGTACAAAGAATGTGAGCTAGGTGTGGTGGCTAAACTCAACAGAGCCTAGAAGTCAGGGTCCACTTTGTGTTCCATTGTCTCTGTATGGCCCAGCAAACACTTGTTTAGCAGAGATTATTTTTCCATCTCCGTGTCAATTGCCCTTTTCCCCCTTTGAAATCCCAAATTCCTATCCCCAACACATCCTCTTTTTAGCTGAAGATGGTATTTAAGGTTAGAACTTCAGCCGTTTTGGTGAGCTACACAGCTTTCCTGGTCTCTCCCATGCATACACGTGCTAACTAAATATTGACACTTGCCATCTAACTGTGCTGGGATTAAATCACAAACTGTTGCAGCCACTTACCTCCAACACTCCCTGAAAGGAGTCCAGGATGGAGGTCAGGAAGGAGGCGCTCTGGGTTCTGAGAAAACTGGCTGAACAGGCTTCAGATACAATCCCCTCTTCACTGAAATCACATATAACACCCTGCTCTCCCCTGCCTCCTCAGAACAGCTTCTCACAGCTCTCTGGGACGCTGTCTCCCGGGCTATAGCCCTCATGTTGCCCCCAGTAAAACTTACCCCACAACTCTTACACTGTGTAATTTTATTTCAGTCAACACATGTTATTACAGTTTCATTTGACTTTTCTTCTGTTACTTTGTCTCACATCAATTTAATTTGTAGACCAGGCAGAATTACTTAGGAGTAGAGAAAATTTTCTTCCTCTCCAACAAAAGTAATTTGTAAACTTTATGAGAGCAGCGACTTTGTCTTGTTGACTGTGATAGACTCAGATTCTCACGCGTGACACAAAGATAATCCTCAACAAATATTTGAGAAATGGAAGAAAGATAGTAAGATGTAATTTAAAAATGGAGGCTAAAAAAGGAAAGAAGGAGGAAGGAAAAGGAGAGAGACACAGAGAGATCTGGGGGAAATAGCATAGGAAATGAAATAAAAACAATGGCTGAGAATAGAGGCAGGTCCTCTTCTGGTAATATAAGTTATTTCCTCTTAAATAGTTTTATTCCCACTACCCTGATTACATTGCTCATCTCATTTTCATCTGAGATGTTTAACATAAACATAATGTAAAAGGAAAATTTAGATGTCTTTATTATTGTGAAAATCATAATAAAAAAGAAACATGATCATTCAGTGAATATTTTATTTGTTCAGGTTAGTAAGTATAATGATAATAATTTTTACATCGCAATAAAGTGAGCAATGAGAATGGGTTATTGCCTTTATAGCCAAACATTTATTTCACTCGATTCAGAAATGTTCATGATATTGCATTTAGGAACCAATTACTGTACTATCAGGTTGTCATTTTATTAAGGTAAAGTCATCTTAATACTGACACTTAAATGAAAATTTCAAGAATTTAAATGAGTTTACGTCCTGAAAGTTGTAATACAAGTTTAACTTTCTACATCTACTAAACGAAATTTTTTTTTTAGTTTTTTTTTTCCACTGCAGTAGGAAACTAGAAATTGATTGTAGGGGAGGTTTCTTGGGTTAGCCTTTCAATTTCAGGTAAACTCTATTTCACTGGAGAAAGGTAAAACCCTATTCTATTCTTTTATGGCATTGATATTCCCGTTCTCTTGACAATAAAATCATAAACAGCAGGCTCTAAGTATCTGGTATACCTTTTGTTAGTATGAGGAGTTGAGTTCCAGAAACCTAGACATGAAACATTTTCCTAGGCCACTGACAGAGTAGAGAAGCCAGCAGGGCACTTAACATGCGAAGAAATAAGGGGTCAATTTAATAACAAAGTCAAGCATAGTTGTGGGAAGATGTGATTATTATGGACATTTCTTACTCTAACTCTATCTCATTCTAAGTAACATTGACTATTTGGTAAAATGACCATAATAAGAAAGTTGAAGAAAGTGTATCATCTAAACACGGTAGCCAATTTTTTAGAAAGGTAGACTCCAAAAATATAAACTATTTAGCTTGAATTCAATCTCATTATATTTCAAAAGGAAATCTAAGAAACAGGAAGTAAATTATTGTTCAAAAATATGTTATGTAGCAGATTATCCCCTAAAGTCTTTATATGGGCAGTAAGATTTTCTTTTATTCAGTCTCCCCGAAGTGATTCTATCTCTATATTAGTTTCATAGGCTTTCTGGAACAACTTACCACAAACTTGATGGCTGAAAACAATAGATATTTATTCTCTCACACTTCTGGAGGTGAAAAGTCCAAAACCAAGGTGTCAGCAGGGCCACCCTCCCTCTGAAGTGTTTGCCTCTTCCAGGTTCCGGTGGCTCCTGCGTGACTCCAATCCCCACTCCATCTGCACATGGCCTATTTCCATATCTTTTTATCTATTTCTCCTTCTCTTTTCTTATAAGGATAAAAATACTATATTACAATGGAATACTACTCAGCCATAAAAAACCAACAACATAACACCATTTGCAGCGACATGGATGTCCCTGGAGAATGTCATCCTAAGTGAAGTAAGCCAGAAAGAGAAAGAAAAATACCATGTGAGATCACTCACATGTGGAATCTAAAAAAAAAGAAACAAACAAAAACAAAAAAAACAAAGCATAAATGCAAAACAGAAATAGACTCACAGACAGAATTCAAACTTGTGGTTGCCGAGGGGGCGGAGTGTGGGAAGGGATAGACGGGATTTCAAAACTGTAGAATAGATAAACAAGATTATACTGTGTAGCACAGGGAAATATACACAAGATCTTACGGTGGCTCACAGAGAAAAAAAGTGACAGTGAATATATACATGTTCATGTATAACTGAAAAATTGTGCTCTACACTGGAATTTGACACAACATTGTAAAATGATTATAAATCAATAAAAAATTTTTAAAAAGAAAAGAAAAAACTATATTATATGAAATATTACCCAGTATTAAAAAGAGATGAGCCAACAAGCAGTGAAAAGACATGGAGGAATCTTATTACTAAGTGAAAGAAACCAATCTGTAAGATTCCAATTATAGGAGTTAGGACATGGAGATATAATTTGGGGAGGTCATCATTAAATGCACTGTAATCTCCATTTTTACAGATAAGAAAAATCTGACCAAAGAAGATAAATTACTTTTTAAGAACACACTGAAATAGAGAGAAATTTAAACTCAAGTCTGTATAAGATCAAAACCTTTGCAGAATCATCAAGACCCAATTTGAAAATTGCTGTTGCGATTGTGCTGATATATATCTAGGAAGAAGACAAAATTGTACTTTTGAGATTTTAGTGAGCAGAGATATTAAAATATTTTTAAATATAAATAATAAACAAAACAAACAGTATATCATAGATTGCTTAAAACCAAGTCTTGCAAAAAATGCCAAAAAAAAAAAAACCACAGTCACATTTGGAACCACAATAAGAATAAAAAGAGTGAGCACTCTTGTCCTTTGATATGATGGATTGTTAATAGATCCCATAAAAAGATAATCTTCATTGTCATTTGTCTTTTGGATATACTATCAAGGAAAATAGTCTTTGAGGTGAAAGTAGGAGAAGAAATTTTAGAAAGAAGGGCTGAAATCTAAAATAGGTGAGGAGTTTAAAGCAGAGAAACTAGCTTTTTTAAAGCAATGTCAAGTCTCCTCATGCAGGTAAATTACAGCTAAACAAATGATGTAACTTCTAGCTTGGAAAATCACTAATCTACTTTGGTCAAGTTAAAAAATGATGAACAGTTAGAGAGTTCAACTGGGATGAAAACGTTTTGTACATCATGACGTCTTTTAAAAGGGGATGTACATTCCACAAATTATTCACTTTACCTCAAACTCTGGGAGTATTTGAGTATGATTATTAAAGGGTTATTCATAAGCATTAAGAAGAAAAAAAGGTGATTATTAGAATCTGTGAAGAAATTAACAAAAATTATTTATTCTATACACAGTAGTTTATGACAGATTTATTCATAATTGTCAACACTTGGAAGCAACCAAGATGTCCTTCAGTAGAGGAATGGGTAAATAAACTATATTACAAAAAATATTATCCAGTGTTAAAAAAAAAAGACCTATCTAGCACTAAAAGACATGGAGGAATTTTAAATGTATATTAGTAAGTGAAATAAGCCAACCTAAAAAGATCTGTATAATTCCAAATATATGATATTCTGTAAAAGACAATACTATAGATTAGTAAAGTAAGACTATAAATTACTATAGTAAAAGATTTCTTGGATTTCCTAGGTTTACTGGGAAGAGAGGAATGAATATATGATATAGAGAAGATTCTTTTTTTTAATAGACTTTATTCTTTTAGAGCAGTTTCAGGTTCACAACAGAATTGAGCAGAAAATACACGGAGTTCCCACATAGCCCTCCCCACCCACACATACATACTCCCCTACCCTCAGCATCCCTCAGCACCCCTCAGCAGTGTGGCGTATGTGGTACAATCGAGGAACCAACATGGGCACATTATTATCACCCAAAGTCCATGGTTTACATGAGGGAAGATTCTTAAGACATGAAGCTACTCTGCGTGATACTCTCATAAAACTGAATGTATGATACATGTCATTATAAATTTGTCCAAACCCAAAGAATATACAACACTGAGTGAATCTTAATGTAAATTACGGCCTCTGGGTGAAAATGATGATGTCTCAGTATAGGTAACAGGTACCATTCTGGTGGAAATTATAGATAATGACTGTGTATGTGTGTTGGTAGAGAGTATATGAGAAATCCTTGCATATTCTACTCAATTTTGCTGTTAATACTACCCTAAGAATAAAATTTATTTTTAAAAAGCTAATGGAATATCATGACCAGGATACTCCAATCTTACTCAGATTTCTTCAGTTTTATTTACAAGTTGTTTTTTGATGCAGAATCTGAGGACAAAAATGAAGACAACAGGAAAACCTATCACAGAGAATTTGCATTAAAATTGGCTAAGGTTTCCCATGAGTTATAAAAATTATGGGAGACACAAGTGGAGGAGTTTCATGGGTTGAGTTGGAAAGAAAAAACTTCTTAGTTTGAAATAACCTTTTAATTCCAGGCAGAAAGTGTGGGAGAGGGTTTTAGAACTGTATTTGCTATATTTTGAAGAACACTGAGAATAATAATAATGGACAGTGACGATTTCAAAGATATTTGTACTTACCACTCTTCTGTAAAGAGTCTTTTTTAAATGGAATTTATTTCATTATTGCTTTTCTGTTAAGAGTGATATTTCTTCAAATTGTCACTGACAGAGCCAGGGCCTCAGAGAGCTCTGTGGAATTAAACAAAAACCACACAAATGAGAACAAATAAACACTATTAAGGGGAGTGGAAAAAAGAAATGGCTTCATGTATACTATTGTGAATGAAAAAATACTGCAAACCCTATCAGTAATCAAAGAAAACTGTGGCCATCATGTCATCAGCTGTTCCTGCCTCGCCCAGCACTGAGCTCAGTTTTCAGACAAGCAGGCGGTGTGGCCTCTGCAGCCATGCAGTGGTGCGCCCTGAGGGGCCTCGGGGTGTAGAAAAGCAGGCCCTGGATAGCTAACTGGTGTCAAAGGAATGATCTCAATGAACCCAGACATTTGCACATTTCCATACATAGAAAAGTGTTAAATTCTTTTTTCTTTTTCCTTATTTTTGTATCTCTATCTCTATCTCTCTCTCTCTCTCTATCTATATATGCATAGTCAGTTTACAATGTTGTGTTAATTTCTGGTGTATAGCACAATGCTTCAGTCATACATGAACGTTCATATATTTATTTTCATATTCTTTTCCATAAGTTACTACAATACACTGAATACAGTTCCCTGTGCTACATAGTATGAACTTCTTATTTATTATATATATATTAGTATCTATAAATCTCAAATTCCCAATTTATCACTTCCCACCTCCTCCCCACCCCCATAACCATAAGTTTGTTTTCTATGTCTGTGAGTCTATTTCTGTTTTGTAAATAAGTTCATTTATCTTTTTTTTTTTTAGATTCCACATATAAATGATACCGTGTGATATTTTTCTTTCTCTTTCTGGCTTACTTCACTTAGAATGACATTCTCCAGGGCCCTTCATGTTGCTGAAAACGGCATTATTTTTTATTTTTTATGGCTGAATAGTATTCCATTGTATAAAGAGCTAAATTCTTTATTTGAGATGTCTGGCTTTCTTTCATTAACAATAATCTTTCGATATTCCAACTACCTGGTTTTGGTTGTAAAAAAAATCCTGTGTATCCTGGCTCCTCCCTACCTCCTCAGAGCAGTCCCTCAGAGTGATCTGAGAGGCTGTCATCCACGCTGAGTCCTCAACAAGTCCATCAAATAAAACATAGCTCTCAACTTTAAGGATGTGCGTTTTATTTCGTTGATGCTATTATGAAAGTTTGTTGCTTGGTGAAGCTGGAAGCAGGGTAATTAGAATCAAGGCATCTTATATGACTGGTTTGGGGGCATGTTGATCTTTCTCTGTGACCCCTGCAGAGGCTGGGGTTTGGCTTCCGGAGCTGACTGCTAAAGACACTGTGGGTCAGAACTCTTCTGTCAAATATGACTTGGCCTTTTTCATTCGTATATTATCTCTTAGCCCTGGTCTGTTCTGTCCTTTTCTCCTTCCTTTCGCCCTATCTATCTATGCGACTGTTTCCCAGGTTTATTTAGCAGCCTCTCTTAATTGCCTCGCTCCATTTTAAAATTAAAATTGGGTTATAAAACATAATTTGCTTACGTTAAATTATTGTCAAATTATTTGGTTGAAGTATAAAATGGAGTTTTGAGGATAGGGTGATCAGCATAAGCTAGATAAATAGAACAATCTTTACAGAAGAAGTAATATTAAATTTTAAATACATATTGAGCACTTTAAAAGTGAAGATAGCACCTTTAGCCTTGGTGATAATGTGTTCACAGTTCTATTTATCAGAAAGCTTGCACTGCAGTAAGAAAGACAAAACTACATAGGAATGTGAAATAATAATTTTAATAGAAGAATAAGCAGAAAGGGAGGAGGCCCGCCAGAGAAAGAGAACCATAAATAACTTCCTTGACATAAGACAAGACATTTTGCACCTAAGCCATTGTGTGGTCTAAGCCTTGCCTCAGTGCTTGCCCTTGCAGAACAGGTCACACTGCTTAACACTTGATTTTTTTTAATTTATTTTTTAACACCTTCATTGTGGTATCATTCCTGTACAGTAAACTACACATAGTGACCAATTTTAAGATAACAAAGGTAAAATAAAAGCTTTTACCAGTCCCCAGAGATGACAACCATACCTGAGACAACACATCAGTTGTAAAGACTCTGAATTTTGTTTTCAAAGATAAACATTAGTCTGCAGCACATTCTTGGGCTGTTCTGCAAAACTCAAATACCGTGGAGCACTCAGCCACCAGACGACCTGGAACCTAAGGAATGATGGGCCCAGACTTTTCTGGTCCTCATGACTTCAATCAGGCAGCGCCTGGACTCTTGTTAAACTTTGCCCAGTTTTCTGCTGGATTCTTCTCTGCTCAAACCTCTTCATGAATATGCATGTTCCCTTTAGCTGAAAATTTCCACAGTTGTGCTTACCAAACTCAGGCTTGGCTCCTTGCCACTTGAAAAGCCAATACTAGTGCTGGTGGGAATGAAAAAGGGTTGCTTTATTCAGGAGGCAACCTGGGGAGACGGCAAACTTGGGTCCAAAAACCAACTCCAAAGATTCTGCTAGAAAGTTTTTAAAAGAAAACTCACTTGGGGAGGGGGTCTTTAAAAGGAAAACCAGTTGAGGAGGGGGTCAGAATCTTCCACTGTGTGCAGACTTTCTCCTGATTGGTTGGTGGTTAGGTAACAAGATGGTGCTCCAGGAACCTTGTGTTCAGCCGGAAGTAACCATCGTCCACCTGGGCTGGAG
Source organism: Vicugna pacos (assembly GCF_048564905.1). NCBI lineage: Eukaryota > Metazoa > Chordata > Mammalia > Artiodactyla > Camelidae > Vicugna > Vicugna pacos. Next base: position 5,557,688 of record NC_133010.1, on the reverse strand, counting down.
CCTTAGTTCTTACAAAAGAACTCAAAGGTACCGTTACAAACACTCCTTAAGGAAGAACCAGGACCCTACTCCAAGACCACACTGTTGTTTCTTGATGGCTCACTTCCCTCTCTGATTAGCAACTATTTGAATCTGCCCTTTGGAACTCAGGGAAGGTCAAGGAGGCTGAATGAAGCCTATTTCCTACAAACAAATAAGCAAAAAAAGGACATGGAAAGGATCTGTAGCCAGGAGGGCCCCAAGAGGTCTTGCTCCATTTCAGAGACGTTGCTTTGGAATATCATCAACATATTCACTGCTAGTAATAACACTTTCCTTCTCCTTCTCTTTGGCTTAATTATGTATTTTGGCTCCACCAAGAGGCAAACTCAGTTTTCAGGTAACAGAAGTTTCAATGATTCTTTGTGGAAATATAAAGGACAAAAATAGTAGTTGACCAAAGCAAGTGGAATGGGCTTCACAGAGAGATGTGCTGTGGTTTCTCATGAGTTGGTACTTGCTAGATGGACAAGAAAAAAAAAAATAATGGTGTATAATATTACCCAGTGTTTCCAATAGGAGTTGGCTGTGAGGTTAGCATCAGCCGAAGGACAGCAATGAGGTTAGAACGGCATGTAAAGCATTGTATTATGAGATATAATTATTTTAAAAAGCCCATGTTTTACTTTTCCAAAATTAAAAACAAAAGAGTTCCTATTTATATTTTTATTCTCTCTTTTAATTGGAATCAGAAGCATTTAGTCCTTTAGACTGAATCTATGCCTGAAAATTGAGGGCAGAGCTATCGTATATTTGAGGGGCAACTTTCCCTCAAGTATAGGAAAAATTATGTACCTTCTCTTTATTCATTTATCAATTCATAAGTTACCCTTTGTTTCTTGTGTTCAGCCTATAAAAGTTCCCCAGAAAAAAGAACATCTTTATAATTCCAAAAGATTTAACTCAAAAGTTTCCAAAAAAAAAAAAAAGAGATTTTGAAAATACTTGACAAGAACCTCAGCAATAGACTCTTTTTGAGATTTCCTCAGGTAAATACATAATAATTGAATGATGACCTGTCTACTTCTTGCAGATGGAAGAAAGATACATACAATCAGTTTTAAAACCTACTATGTGTCTGATAAGCATCTGTGGCTATCTAATTTTCTAAGCAGTCTAATAATCAGAAAAGAGAAGAAATCCAAGGATATTAATATGCTCTTTCATTTTCTCTTCAGAAATAAAAGAAAGTTCAGTGTGATAACAACAGCAAATAATGCCCTTCTTACTTCTATGTTAATGTTCAGCAATTTAGATGCCTGAGGCATTGCCTTCAGGTTTTGACAGTTCTGAAACCCAGCACTAAGATTTAACAATGAAAGAAATGGCCTGTTTTATGCTATAAAGATTAATGATGCTCTCTGAGATGACGTCAGTGGTAGATAGCCAATAGCTCTCTCCGATCTGGGTGAAATTTGAAAGAGCATTTCCCTTGGGACTCATCAATAAAGCACTGGATTCAGCTTCATCTTAGAAGAATATTTTAAAGAAGGTGGACTGAATATAAGTAAAAATTATAATATGAAAACCAGCAATAGTACATTTTGCAAATGAACATGGGCAGAATTGAAGGGCACAGGGAAGAAAGGTTTTACGTGATAAATTAAAGTTAGGAAGCTATAGGTTTAAATGAATAATTGCATTTTTTCCCCAAGGGAGATATTAAAACATTTAGATAAGAACACGTTTTTTGAAGTCAAAATTTTGAAACAAATCACCTTTTTGAAACAAATCAACTTAGCCACATACTTAAAAGTATAGGTCAGAGACATTACATCTAGCTGAATCTAGAGAAAGCAAATACTGATTTATTGAATGAAAAAGGAAGTGAATAAATTGGGGTTGGATGGGGAGTGAGTCACATATCTAGTTTTTGTTCTTAAATGTTGAGCCCTTTCACTGAATGAGCACAAGCCTCTATGAAAACACATACACGTGCCCATGCACATACACACACACACACACACGCAGACACACACACACACACACATTTAGAATCCTCCTCCAGGAAGAGTGATTAACACTCCCTCCCTTCTTGCAAGAAATATTAAATAACTCTCTTTTCTAATAGAAGCTTGTATTATAATGTGGGGCAAAACTATGTGGCCAGAGATCTAAATGCAAGTTTGTAGCCACAGTGTTTTGGAAGCATGGATTTGTCCAGCAGCCAGAAAGCAAGCAAACAAACAAGAAACAATTTTAAGGCCAAAAGAATAATCTGTTACAAAAAATGATGCTATTGCTTGGAACAGGTGATAAAATTCTAAATGGCACTATTAAAGATTTGAGTGCACCATTAAGGTTTTGGGTTTTTTTTTAGGCAAGGGGACAATGAATGCCCAAATACTGCCTCAGTTTTCTTTAAGTACAGAACAGCACTGTTATTAATCATGCTTTTGCCATTCAGAAAGCTAATAATTTGTGTTGGACCAATGAAGCACTGCTGTTGCAACCCTAGTCTCAGGTAGCTTTTGGTCCTCTCAGTCTTAAATCCGAATTTTGGAATCTGCAGTTTCAATGAGGTGCAAAATGGATGCCTTCTGATATCAGTGTAATAAATTTGAAGCCAGCTATCACATGAAAGAAAGTGACAGGATATAAAAGAGCAAAAGGAGACTGGGTTATCTCAGACTCTGATCACTAACCCCATGAAATTCATTAAAATATGTATTAAGTTTGTATATATCAAGTACTATTCTAGGAACCGAGATTATTATAGTGAATAATAAAAATAACAATAACAAATAGTACCTCTTCTTAATGGAGCTCATATGCTAGTTTATCGGGAAAGAAAAAGAAAAGAGATCATCTTAGACAGTTAAAATAGCACAACTAAACATTTTTAAATGACAGAGAGGACCTTCTGTGTCTGAAATGTCTCAAGTGTGTTGGGAAGGTATGTAAAACTATTTTAAAGTATAACTTTTAAAGATCTCATGTACTAGAAAAAAGGGAAAGGAATTTCACGAAGCAAAAATTAAGGAAAGAGGGAACTCATAAAATAAGAAGACCCCAGAGTCTGCTTCTATTCTGAAGATACTTGTCAAACCCAGTGAACATAAACTTTGGGTTTTTTTATTGCCTCACAGAACATGTAAGGGAGAAAAAAAAAAGTCAGCTTTGCACACAAAGGAGGCTAAGAGGAGAAATCTCTCTATAAAGCGGAGGCCCCCAAAGGGCTAAATTTTGTGGGTAGGTACAACAGAAATAAACCTTCCATCCCTTAGGAGACTCCAAAGAGAATATTCAGTGATGAAACTGGCTGCTGAATATAAAGGGGAAAAAAACCCATCCTGAGAATTTATAACAATAACACGTCTCCCCTATGGCTTTGAAGTACAAATTTATTCTATCTGAACAGTCTAGAAAAAAAAAAAAACAAGCCAATAATTTGTGGCAAAGCAACACCTGATATATAATTTCCCAGAAATAGGCAGAAGTAAATCCTCTCCGAAAGGACCTACCTTGAATTTAGTCTTAAAGATTTTGCATAGGTATAGTGTCAGGTACTATGACCTGCCAGACAGAAAAACAAAATATAAAAGGAAATAATGCTTTATGAGTAATACTTGACTTACTTTTATGCACACCCAGATATGCAAATTTCTCAGGTAACAGCATTACAGAATCAGAAGACAAAATGATTATTTTTAATATACTTTAGAAAAGAAGAAATTTAAAAATATGTTTAAAAGTAAGATACTATATAAATTGCCTAAGGACAATTTCTTTTTTAATTAAGAAGAACTTATAAAATTAAAAAGTATGTAATAGAATCTTAAAACACAGCAAGCTAAAAATAACAGATTAAGCTCATTTGATAAGAGAATTAAAGAGATGTGGAATATAAAATTAAAGAAACCATACAGAATGCTAAACAGAAACTATAAAATAAATAAAAAGTATGAACAACTAAGAGGCATGGAGTACATAAGGAGAGCATTTAATATATTTACAAAAGAGGGAGAATGATATAGAAAAATAATTGAATATCTCATGGCTGAGAAGCTTTCAGACATGATGAATGACAACAACCAGTAGATTCGAAAAGTCCAAATAATTTCAAGCATGATAAAAAATAGATATTTGTAAAAGTTGACCAAACATTTGGCCAAATATCAATAATACCATAAAGCAAGTACCATAAAGTAAGTACCAATAACTCTCAAAGGATTGATAGCATATAATCTTATCACCATGCAATTTAGTTAGATGTTAATAACAAGGAGATAACCAGTTAAATACCATATATTTTGAAAGTAAGCAATAATCGTCCAATAAACTCCTGTTAGTATCTGCAAATCTCAGACTCACAATTTATCCCTTCCAATCTCCTTCCCCTCGTCCCCAGTAGCCATAAGATTGTTTTCTATGTCTGAGTCTGTTTCTGTTTTATAAATAAGTTCATTTGCCTTTTTTTTTTTAGATTCCACATATAAGTGATACCATATGGTATTTTTCTTTCTCTTTCTAACTTACTTCACTTAGAATGACAGTCTTCAGGTCCATCCACGTTGCTGCAAATGGCATTATTTTATTCTTTTTATGGCTGAATAGTATTCCATTGTATAAATATACCACAACATCTTTATCCAGTCATCTGTTGATGGACATTTAGGTTGATTCCATGTTTGGCTATTGTAAACAATGCTGCTATGGACATAGGGGTGCATGTATCTTTTTGAATTAAGTTTCCTTCTGGATATATGCCCAGGAGTGGGATTTCTGGTTCATACAGAAAGTCTATTTTTAGTCTTCTGAGGAATCTCCATACTGTTTTCTGTAACGGCTGCAACAAACTGCATTCCCACCAGCAGTGTAGGAGGGCTCCTGAACGAGATCCTTGATTGGGATTTGTGTGTGTTGCATCTTTCTCCTGTTCAAAGTAAAAGGATTTCAATCATAAAGAGCTTGCTATTCCTAGTGAAACTTAGACTAGAAGATGTTGAAGTGACTTTATCTTTTTTTTTAAATTCATCAGACTTTATTAACACATAACTAGATTTTGTCTTTGCTTTACTGTTGTCATTTTTTAATATAATCAATTATTTAAAATACTACTTTTATTTTTTCTTTTAGTTTTTTGGTTGTTGTTGCACTTTAATCTTTGTTGGTCAATTTTTCCTTTTGATTACCCGTATCTGAAAATGTCATATTTACCACTGGGAGACAAGGAGGCGACAGAATTACACACTTTCCTGTCTGTTCCTGAACTGAGTAATAGTTGCTCAGTGACTAATCACCAATAGACTTTGAAAAGAAAAGCGGCATTATTATGCAATTACTCACAGCTAATGTATTCTCATAATTGAAATTTTAATTGTGTTGTTGGAGGACTTTTTTTTAATTTAAATAAGAAATAAAATTTATGTATATCAGAGGAATGCAAAGCAAGACTGCCTGAATATTAATAGCAAATATTGAAAAATACAAATCTGGTTCCTTAAAAGACTAATAACATTGACAAAACTCCAATAATATTGGTAAAGCAAGGGAGAAGACTAACACATACACACACACATACACACAATGTCATAATGATGGTGACATTATATGTGGTTAAAAAAACCTAAAAGAATATTATAAAAATATAATAGCAATAAATTAAAAGCTTATACACAATGATTAAATTCCTGGAAGCTTAGCTTCTCAAAATGAAACCAAAACAAAATTTAAAAATCTAAAATGTCTCATAATCTCTGCAAAGTTGAAAGAGAAGCTTTAAATTTCTTTCAAATAAAACATTAGATGCAGTAGGTTATACTGCCAAATTCTACTAAAATGCAGATAACAAATTGCGAATCTTTCACCATCTGACCCAGATATAAAAATCTGATAGCAAACAACCTGCCACGTCATGAAATATGAGAGCTTTCTGTTAAATGATAAAGACAAGTTGCGCATTCCATCAGCACGGCTCTAGTCAGCACTGCACTGAAACGCCCTAGCGAGCCCAATAAGGCCAGAAAAAAATAAAAGATTTAAAATGGAGTAACAAAAATTTAATATAATTATTTGTATGGAATCGTACACAATCTACGAATTATTAGAATTAATGAGTTTAGCAAGTCACTGGATACAAAATATTTATCAGTTTATCAATTGTGTGTATGTATATTATAGTCTGCATACATTTACATTATATACACATATGACAACAGATAAATCATTTTTCAAAAATACCATCTATAGTCTAATTGTATTGTAATGTAGTTAAGAATTAATCCAAAATAATTTACAAGAGAAAACTGTAAAATGTTGTTTAAAGATATTTACTCATACCTAAATATATTTAGAGAATCCAATTCTGTCCATGGATAGGAAACATGTTAATTCTCACACTTTATATTTAGATTCAATGCAGTTCTAACCAGAAACTTCAGTCTTATTTATTTATCAGAACGTTCAGACTAATTCTATAATTACATGGAAGAAAAAAAATCCATGAATAGCCAAGCCTATACTTCAAAAAACTAATGGATGTTCCTGGAAGCAATGATGACAAAGTGCTATTGTTACAGAGATCAGCAATATGACACATTTCAACCCATACATTTTTTGCAAACTAGATTTATGATAAATCTGTAAATGTAGATGAAAATAGAATAATTACAGAACAGTTCTTTATTTTAACAAATAGTCCTGGGACAACTGACTACTAGTTTGCTACACATAAAGCAATGAAATTGTGCCATACCTAAAGCCATACATAAAAATCATGTCCAGGTGATTTAAAAAGAAGAAGAAGAAATAAAAGGAAGCTTTTTTGGAAGACAATAGAAGAGAAGATTATTATGATTTTAATTGGAGAACTATTTCTGGAACAAGTCACAAAATGTATAAGCTGTAAAGGAACATATATTAAACTCATATAAGTTGACATTAAAATTTCCTGTTCATCAAAAGAGAGACACCATAGCCTGGTATAATATTGGGCGCTAAAGAAATAACTAAATGATTTTCAAAGTCAAATGGGATGATGCCAACACACAATCTGGATGGATATACTAAGGTTAGAGGGATAGATGCCAGTTTGGAAGAGAAACCCATGCTTATTACACTATCTTTAGAGTTAGAAAAACTTGAATTCAAATTTAAATATTAACCATGTAAATAAAAATGTTGAAAGGATGGACAGTGAACAGGATTGGAAATCATATGGTTTTATGTGTCTGATGTATTCAAGAACATCTTGTTTTCTTTCATCCCACAGAACCTCACACAATGATTGGCACACAGAAATTATTTGCAATTTCTTACTGAATTCTCAGAAAACACAATTACATACCTAAAACTAATGCACAAAATTATGGGGTCAAATAAAATTTCAGAGATATTGAGATTTCCAATATTCTGTATTCTTTTGAAATTATTTTATTCATCATGGCACGAGATGTCTGACTTGTTGACTAAGTGTTCTAAATCAAGGTGAAGAGATTGCTTAGAAATTCTATAAAGGAGTATTTCTCACACATCACAGAAATCCAATGTTCCACTGAAGCCTTATAAATTGTGTAGGATGCATTATTTTATTTTTCTTATAAATACGGAAGTGTACATAAGAAAATTTCTGCAACTGTGTGAATAGTGAATAACTTTGGAGGAAAGAGGTCAGTGCTTGATTTTAGGTTTTCTGATTTCATAAGTTGCTCTCGGGATTTATACTTCCTTTTGTTTTTCTTTCCTTTCACTTTTGTTTCATTTGTCTTCCCTTTTATGTATTTTATTTTGTAGCCAGACATACCACAACAGCAGTGGCAGCTTCATATAATTACTTTAGTTGTTTAAACAGCAAGCCATAAAGCCGTTTAAAAGCAATTTTAGTCTTTAGCAGGGAATAGGTTTTACTGCAAACTTATATTGTTGCTCACAGCTATTAAGTGTAATGGGAACTTAGGAGAGGACTTTGGTCTGGATCGTTATGTCTCCTTGTATCCATTGTATGCCTAGCCAGCGTTAGAATTTTGCCCACAAGATAACAAAAGAAATTTGAACAGAAGCAATTAAAAGATACGGAAAAACGCAACACCTCTGTATTATCTTCCAGGTACCACTGGAATTGCCCAGGACATTAAGCGATAATGATGTAGTTACAGTTATTTGCCAATCAAAGTGATTCCTGAGGAAGCACAGAGACATTTATTTCCAGGCTTTGAAGGCTATTATACTGGATTTGGAAAATAAAGCAGCCGTTGATAGAATTGTCTCCATGGTACCGCTGATGCCAGGCTCCTGCAGAGGTTCAGCACACATGGGCTAAGTTTGTACGCCAGTGATGGAGATTAACCCGCTTCCCGTGTTGTTTCATAATGTCAACTTCTCTAGAGTTTTTCCCTTGTCCTTTCCTTTTTCCCTCCTCTTTCTCTCTTTTTATTAATTTTGTGATTTTCTGTGCCTTACTCTGCTCTTCTTACTTCCTTTCTTTTTCTATAGTTGAATGAAACTCCATTATAGGCACACAGGGCATCTGATCCTGCCACGTGCTTGTATATGTCACTGTTACAAACATATTCACTTTACACTACAGGTTTCTTTCTCATTTCTTCTTGTTCTTCTAACAATTAAGTATGATTTTAGCTTTTTTTCCTTATCTTTTTGCCTCTTCTTCATACACTCTCTTGTACTTATTTTAATCCCTTCCTTCACAATGATCTTGCTTCCCAAAGTCCAATTCATTGGGAACTTCGTTGAAAGTTCCTAAGGTAAGATACTGTGTTTTGCTTTTTCTTAACCTCCATCCCATCCATTATTTCAACATTTTATGTGTCACTTCCTGGAGATGCCCAGTTAAAACAAGTGGATAAGTCTACATCATTTTTAATTTTGTTTCCCAAGTCCACCTAAAAACAAACTGAATCCACTGTATGAATGCTGTAGAGTCCTCTGCTATGTCCTGTCCCTCCATGCTTTTCCTTTTTCTACCCTTACCTTCTCTAAGTAGGAATCCTTTTCTCACTCAAGTGAGAGCTCAAGCATGGTCCCTCTCCAGCCTCTCCTTTCCAGCTCATAGTCATACATCGGTTAGTGTCAGCCCTCTATGTTTGCAGAGTCTGCACCTCTTTCTTGATCCTGTTTAGATGCTTAAGATTTTTTTTAATTGACTCAAGTTGACTAAAGAAAAATAAATAAATGTATCCAATACTAGCCTTCTTGAGTGCAATGTTTACATCTCAAAGATCTTTTGTTTCCCACACACACCCTGGACACAAACACATACATGAGTATATAAGCAGTTTATGACTAATAAAACATCTCTTTTCCTGCCTACGTGAACACTGACAAGCAGTAGTAAAATTAAAACAAAAAATAGGTAACATTGGAGTTAAATGCAGTTGTCCTGATTTCTAGACCCAGCTTTTATGTCTCATTAATCATTTCAGAATGTAAGCTTGGTCAGATATAAATAATGATTTTTTGCCCATTTGATCTCAGAGTTTTCTTAGCTAATTTCATCATTGTCTAACCATGGAAATAAATACCATTAAGATTTACAACAGTCTGTAAACAAAATTGTATTACATATCATTTATGCACCAGGCACTGACTTAGGGACTGGATATATTTATCAACAAGATAAATAAAGTGCCTGACTTTGAACAAATGTTATTTTGAATGGGGGAGATGGGTAATAAATACTTCATTAAAATAGTTATTTAATCAGATATTGGTAAGTGTTAGAAACAATTCAATGGGATAATGGATGCAGAATGGCAGAGGAGAGCTTTATTAAACACCAAGTAGACAGCAAGTTGAGCTGAGTGATGAGAAGTTGAGTCATTTAAGCTGACCTGAGTGATAAGAAGTAGTCAGTGAAAATTTGGGAAAGAAGATTTCAAGCAGAAGGATGGCAAGTGTTGTGTCCCTGGTGAAGGAGAAAGCCAACACATCCGAAAAGATATAACACTTAGGATTTGGTTTTTACATTAAGTGGTATGGAGACCACTGAACATTTTTAAACAAGGAGGCAGGGCATGTTTATGTTTTTTAAAAACTTCACTTTTACTACTATTTGAAGAAGCTCTTTGGGATGGTGAGGAGGAAGAGGGAAGCCAAAGAAACCAGGAGAGAGGTCTTTATAGAGAATAGAGAGAAGAAGGAAGGAAGAGAGAGAGAGAGAGAGAGAGAGAGAAAGAAAGAAAGAAAGAAAGAAAGAAAGAAAGAAAGAAAGAAAGAAAGAAAGAAAGAAAGAAAGAAAGAAAGAAAGAAAGAAAGAAAGAAAGAATAAAGAGAAAGAAAGAAAGAAAGAAAGAAAGAAAGAAAGAAAGAAAGAGAAAGAGAGAAAGAAAGAAAGAAAGAAAGAAAGAAAGAAAGAAAGAAAGGAAGAAAGAAAGGAAGGAAGGAAGGAAGGAAGGAAGGAAGGAAGGAAGGAAGGAAGGAAGGAAGGAAGAAAGAGAAAGAAAGGAAGGAAGGAAGGAAGAAAGACAGAAAAAGAAAGAAAGACATTATTTAATTTGTCATAGCTCAAGTAGTTACTGTGGGAAAATCTAGCCACCTCTTTATAATTGGTTGTTCTTAAGTTTCCTTTTCTTGGATGCAAGTGCGTTGACCCTGGCTCAGGTTTCCTGTTGCCTGAGGAGGCTACCACAGCATTAGAGTCAATTTAACACTTCATACAGTGTCTGCAGAATCAGTGCACGCCCTCTCTGATGAGCTGTGTACGCAATGCATCCAGCAGGAGACGTTCGCTGAACTGTTCGGCACAGGACCATCCAGAGTCTGACAGTGAAACAGACCAAGGTTGTTTCCGGAAGTTCTGCCTGCCTTTTGAACTACCCCCTCCCTTTTGGAAACTTCTTTCTCAGATACCCTGGGTTTTTCTTCTCTCATATTTGAAACTTAATTTGTCCATTTTCTTACAACTTTGCCTTTTTAAATCAAGTTGTGTGGATAATTGACCACGCTATGTCAACTCTAACCTTAGCTCAGACAACCACCCACAGAAAGAAACCCATCAGACAGTTACACAAAGATGTCTTTTAAAGGACTCTAGTTCTCATTTGAGAAATAAATAGAGACTGCCTTAAATCACGTGTATGATGGAAGAGAAAGGCCACACAAAGCTGTATGGGGAGGCCCGCTGGCACAGAGCAACGATTTTTTTTCATGGCGGCTAGCCAGATATCCTCAAAGTTTGATTCATTTTCTTAGAAAATACTATAAAGTGTGGGCTCTATTGATGATAATATATGCTAACAAAATTAATATAAGCACATCGTGCCTTATCTAGGTGAACACTAAAAGTAGGATTTATGCCTGCCCTTAATTTGTTATGGTGGCTTAGAAATTCTTTCACGTTTAGTCTCTGCTCACATCTCCCAGTTTACCAACCTCATTCCTCGGTCACTTTTCCAGCCACTTCCAACTATTTACACTAATTGCAATTTTTCAAATGTATTATTTATTTTCTTACCCTTTGCACATAATATTCTTCTGATTCTTGGAACATCCATGCTTACATCCTATCCTCCTTGAATTCTACTAGTGTGTCTTACCCGTCTTTGGCCCACAAAGACCAGAGGTATGGCCTCCAACGTGACATCCCAAACGCTGTCTTTTGTATGGTGTACCCATTACCTTATGGTGTTTAACTAACTGCTTAGTATTGTTGTTTTAATTTTTACTGTGAACTATTTAAAAAAAGATTCTTATTCATAGTTGTATTTCCAGTGTCTTTTACAAAGAGTTGTTCTTACATATTTCTGGTTTTGTTGAATAAACACTTAGTACAAAGTAAGTTCTAACTTTACAACTGGTTTTTATAGGATGTTTGTTTTAATTATATACAACATTTAGTATTTTATTATTATTTCTCTTATTTTTCTCATTTATATTTTATCTCTTTGTGGAGAAAACTTACCTTTTATGTTTTTTGAATACCCCATGGATCCTGGGATAGCTGGAAACTCATAGGTGGTGTTTAAAATACTGGCTATTTAATTAATTAAACAAACAAATTAATATGCCAGTAAATTAATAAGTATATCCATCAAAATGAGTACTTGAAGCTGTTCAGACAAGGTACAGGATAAGTGACTAACAATTTAATCATCTGATTAAGTTTTTTTGTTTTTTTTTTTTGTACAGTACTTCATTCTAACGATAAGAGAGAGAGAGATTCTTTGAGCAAAAGACTCACTCTGGGAATGAGATATAATCAGTCACCATGTTATTGGGAAGAGGGGCCCGAAAAAAGTGAATTTTTAGTGAGAGACAGAAAGCGTGATATGAACAGAAGCCTGTATTTGTGAAGTGGAAAGGAAGTAAAATACAGCACACCCCCGAGAACTGGAGGCCGGCCAGTCCAAGAGAGGACAAATGGCGCTGCGCCTTTGCTTCGCGTGTCCTATATCCTGGTAGGGGGGCGTTTTTTGTGATTGACTGACAGCTCACGTTCCTTGTGCTCAGACACGCCCATCTCTTTTACAGATATTTTACCCACGATGCACACGGAGAAACCTGTGGAAGGGGTTCAATCTACAATGTTCATCATATTATAACGAACCCTGGGTCAGGTGAAGCTGGGTCCTCTCTACTGCGCAGCTGCAGCATTCAATTCCAGCAGGCTTCTCTGCTGGCCTTCATTTAAAGGAAACATTTTTGGAGCCCCTTATCCTGAGCACAGGCATACTGTTGTTTTCTTGGTTGCTCCCTCCGTTTCCCCCCTTGCCCAGTGCTCATTTCTATCTAACTGCCCTACAACCAGAATGATTTTCCATTAGCTAAAGATGGTTTTAGATACTTTTGGTTAACAATACACACAAAAAGAACACAACTGTTGAATATGAATTTTTCTTGAAGCTTTTGTTTACTTTATTAAAGAAATTATAAATGACAAATCATGATAAACTCTCATTATGTGTATCTTTAGTGACATTTCTATTCAGAGGAATACAAATACAACAATAACAATGCTTTATTTAGCATATGATTTTAAACTACCTGTAACTTCATTTCTTTTCATGTTTTACATAAGTAAGTCTGTTAAATACCTATATGTATGGAAATAATATTATTTACTGCTCAAAAAATAATAGTGATAATTTAAAAGATCCAAATGATAATAAAGTATTAAATTTCAAAACTTATGAGATGCAGCAAGTGTAGTACCTGAGGGAAATAGTTGGCTTTGGGACAGCTACTAAAATAGATTCGGCTGAGATCAAATAAGAGAAAAAAGAGACGGGATTTAAAAATAAGACATTACTACAAATACAGCAGAAATTAAAGAACTAGAAGAAATTTTGTATAATTTTACAGCAAAATTTTTGAAAAGTTAAGCAAAATGGATAAATTCCAGGAAAAAAAACTTACCAAGAGTTACCCAAGGCAAAGTAGACAGTGTAACTATATATATAATCATTAAAGAAATTGAGTAAGCAGTTTAAAAATCTCTCTTCTTTCAAAGTAAAGAAAGGATGGTTTTCAGATGGTTTACATTTTCAAAATATGGATCTTCTGGGGGGTGGGATATGTAATTATTTTTAATAAAAAATTATTTTTCTCCAACAACTGGTTTGCACATGGAGGGCCGTGACCCATGGTCAATTCTCAAATACGGGCAACTGTTTGGACCCGCGGACACCCCCCAGGACACATCCACGGCCTCCTCCCTTCCAGGATGACACGAGCGACCAAAGTCTGCATATTTCTTCCAGTTTCCAGTGTTAGAGCCCAAGAAAGCGCCTCCTTCTGACTGAGGGAGGGTCTTCACATCCTGGAGAGGGGCGTTTCCACTTGGCCCTGCCGGGCAGCAGGCGTGGCCACTCCAGGTCACCCCACCTGGCACGTCTGGATCACTTCCTGCAGGACCCTCACCCCCTCCACGCTCTTGCCTTTCACCGCCATGGCGAGCACTGCGCTGTTTCCAGCTGCTTGAGACACCAACGCCACGGAGACGTTCTTGGCGAAGACGTGGATGAGAGGTCCGGCCAGCCGAGGAGACTTCAGTGGCGAGCACGGGCTTGCCGGTGTCACTGGTCACGTTGCTGGGTTCCAGGGAGACCAGGGGCCCCATTTTCCCGAACTGGGTCCCACTACCAGGATGTGGCTGCTGAAGGCTGTGCAGACCTCCTGGGTTGGGACCCCACACACCACATCAGTCTTCTGTTTTGATACCAATGGTTTGTCCTCCATGGCTGCATCTGTTCAATGGTAACTTTAGTTCATCAGATAGGCCTTGGGGCTCCAGAATATATACCACTTGGGATTAAAACAGAACACTGACCGGGGGTTGGGGCAGGGGGGTGCGTATAGCTCAGTGGTAGAGTGCGTGCTTAGCCTGTATGAGGTCCTGGGTTCAATCCCCAGTACCTCCACTTAAAAAAAAAAAAAATGTAGGCCCATTCGAAAGCCTGTCTCTGTTCATCCACACAGGTTTCATTCGCCTGGAACTTTCTGGATTCATTAACTAGACACACACATATACGCAGGCCAGGCAGAGGCGGGTTGTCAAACAGGCTTTTGTCTCTAGAGGTGGGTTGGGAACTGTTCTCTCCCACGCGCTCGAGTCCCTCGCTGTCCGCATCGGGTGACCCCACACCACCCTGAGGGCTCCCGTTTGAGTCGGGGGTGGGGAAGTAAGCAGGCCCCCCGGGCAGGTGGCCGCGCCCCCGCCGCCCCTCCTGCCCGCCCTCTGAGGTTGCAGTTTCCGCGTCTGGGGAACCAGGTCCCGCAGGATGAGCAGCAGCCCCACCGCGGCGGGCGCGGGGCGGGGGGCGGAGGGCGGCGGGCGCGGGAGGGGCCCGCGGGGTGGCCCGCCCTCCCGCCCGGCTCCGGCCACCCCGCCCGCGCTCACCGGCCCGCCCGAAATACGGGTCTTGAAAAACATGGAAAATATCCCATGGAAGCAAAAAAGGAGAATAATTTCCAGCTCACTCTATGAGGACTTTATGGCTGGGACATAAAAATCAGAGAAGAAAGTGAAAATAAAGAAATAGTTTACAAAAAAAAAAAAAAAGACTTAGAAAAATAATGAGTAAGGGGACAAACTTATCTTTGTACAACGCCGTACAATGTAAAGACTACAAATTTTAATGATAGACGCTGAATTTAAAATTATAAACAATTGGAAAGGTTTAAGAAGTGAAAACAAATAAAGTTAGCCAAGGCAACAGATTAAAATAAATCTCATGATGGACTGGATCAAAAAAAAAAAAACTAGTTTCTGATACATTTACACTCATCAGTGAGTCCCCTATATTTTCAATTTAAAACGTATAAGTAATACACAATTTCTGAATACAGCAAGGTTTCCGTGTCTCAGTCTCTAAAAGCTGTTTTCAGAGAGAAATATTAGTCACGTCTCTAATTGCATTTCTAATTATGACTATCCCTAGAATAGAGTTTTGAATTTTAAGAGCCTTGAAGAATTTTAGTCACCAAGTACAGAAGTTATAGTCTCCTTTTTTATACATAAAATCCATTGTCTTAATTTGCTTCTAATTTATAGAGTTCATTTAAACATTAATAAGTAATAATTTTATAAACAAAGAAAAATAAGAAAAATCAATTAAAAGAACTTTGACATCTAAGCAAAGATAAGCAATTGTTACATCCAAAGTGGAAGAAATGAGCATGGAAATGTCCCAGAGGCTGGGCCAGATCTATTAATTACATCCCATAACCCTCCAGCCTTATCTAACACAATTAACCTGATTACATACAAGTAGACACAAGTTCATGGAGGTTAAGTTACTTGCCTAACTTCACCCAGCCTGTTAGTAACAGACACATGATTCAAAAATAAGCACATTTTGGTTTCAAGGTCCACGCTTATTATTGTACTGTATGATTTATTTAAACAGTACTAAAAATTTAGATGTTGAGATTGGAAAGAGAGCGTGTTGTAGTATGGTGACACTCACCAAAATTAATAATTGATCATTCTTTGTCTTTTCTCTAGTGTGTGGTATTAAAATCATATATAGACTAATAAACCTAATGAGTTCTTTAAATGAATTTTTTATTTTTGTATAATTTGGGATTTTCAGAAAAAATTATAAAGATAGTACAAGTATTTCTCTTATATTCTTCACTAATTTTTTTTAATTTACATTATTATGATTATTGTTAAATTAAGAAACTAAAAAATACAGATAGAAAAAAGAAACACACACTAACAATATCATAAATGACAGAGGGGATAAAACTGTAGACCTCATAGACATTAATGATACTTAGTGGTGAAAAATAAATTCTTCCCTCTAAGGTGGGGAAAAGGGTAGGAAGCTGACTCCCCCCATTCTTATGTGCAAATTACTAAAATTCCTAGTTAATGCAGTCAGGCAGGAAAAAGAAAGCACATAGACTGGAAAGCATTTAACTGTCCCTATGTGAAGGTTACATGAATTTTCTCCATACAACATACAAAAGACTCTGAACAAAAATGAACCAAAAACCCATAAATCTTCTAGAACTTATAAGTGAGTTAGCGAGGTCATAGAATGCAAGGTTAACACACAAAAATCAATTACAATTGTATATACTAGCAATGAACTCCTGAAGAATAACAACAAAAACATTTACAATAGTGCCACAAGTATCTAAAAACTGAAGTATGAATGTAGCCAAACAAATGTAAAATGCTGAAATCTTCAAAAAAAAAAAAAGCTATTTAAAGCAATTAGAGAAAAAGTTTGTAAATTATAATTTCAGCTAAGGACTTCTTCCAGAATATTAAAAAAAAATAAACTCTTAAAATTCAATAATTTTTTTAAAAACTAGTTTTTAAAAATAAGCAAAATATTTGAACAGATACATAACAAGAAATGTATACACATGCAAGTAAGCACTAAAATATGCTCAGACTCAATAATCATTAGACAAAAGTATGCTGTATAGCACAGGGAAATATACATAAAACATTATGGTCGCTCACAGAGAAAAAAATATGACAATGAGTGTGTATATGTCCATGTATGACTGAAAAATTGTGCTGAACACTGGAATTTGACACAACATTGTAAAATGATTATAAATCAATAAAAAATGTTAAAAAAATAAATTAAATTAAATAAATTAATTAAAAAATTAAAATATTGATAAAATGACATTTTAAACCTATTAAAATGGATTTTAAAATGAATAGTACCAAATACTGGTATAATTTCAGAGCTGCTGGAACGCCTACATAGCTGATGGGAATGTATATTGGTAGATCCACTTTGGAGTGCAGTCTGGCAGTTTCTTATAACCTTAAACAATAGAACCTAATAATCCAATTTGTAGTACTCAAAGTGAAATAAACATTTACCTTTACACACAAAAGATCTTTATGCCAATGTTTATAGACATTTTATTTATTATTGCCAAAACTAGAAACAACCCAAATTTTTCTCAACTGTGGAACTGATATATATAATATTTGATAAAATACTACTCAGTAATAAAAGGGATTGAACAGATACACACGGCAACATAAAATAATTTTAAATGTATAAGCAAAGTAAAGAAACCAGAATAAAAGGCGATGTACTGTATTAATCTATTTACACAGCATCCTGGAAAGAGCAAAAACTTAAGAAACAAAAAATAGCTCAGTGGCTTCCAAGAGCTGAGTATTAGGGAAGAGAGGGAAGACAAAGAATTCAGTTTTAAAAAAAAAAGTGACATGGGGGAAGTTTTGCGTGATGGAGTTGTTCCATACTTAACTTTTGTTGACCTAAAATTGACAAAATTTCAGTATATTTAAGGCATACGGTGTGATGATTTTATATACATATATATTGTGAAAAGATTTCTATCAAATTAATGAACATAGTCATCACCTCACATATTTACCTTTTTGTGTGTGAGAACACCTAAGCTGTAATTTCTTGGCAAATGTCAGTAATATAATACCATATTGTCAACTGTAGTACCAGTAATACATTAGATCTTCAGACCTGATTTATCTTGTAACTGAAAGTTTGTACTTTTTTTGAGCCTCTGCAAATTCCTTCCACCCTCAACTCCTGGCAACCACCATTCTACTCTCTGTATTTATGTTTTGAGATTCCACGTATAAGTGATACCATGAAATTTTTTTTTCTCTTTCTGACTTATTTCACTTAGTATAATGCTGTCTAAGTTGATCCACGCTGTTGCAAGTGGCATGATTTCCTTCTATTTTAGGACTGAGTAATACATTGGATAGGGAATTGCATCTATAGATGGCTTTGGGTAGTATGGACATTTTAACAATATTATTATCTTCCAGCCCATGAACGTGGAATATCTTTCTGTTTATTTGTTTCTTTAATTTCTTCCATCAATGTTTGTCTTTACCTCCTTTATAATATTTATTTCTAAGTATTTTATTTTTTCATCCTATTGTAAATGGGATTATTTCCTTAGGTTTTAATTCTAAGAGTTGCTTATTAATATATAAAAAGCATAAATTATTTTTACTGATTAATTTTTTATTCTGTAACTCTAGTGGATTTGTTGATTAACAGATCTTTGCTGAAGTCCTTAGGATTTTCTCTATATAATGTCACGCCATCTGCAAAAAGAGACAATTTTAATTCTTCCTTTCTGATTTGGATGCCTGTTATTCTTTCTTACATGACTGCTGTGGCTAGGAGTGCTGATCCTGTGGTCAAGAAAAGTGGTGAGTGTTGCATCCTGTATTGTTCCCGATCTTAGAGTAAAGGCTTTCAGCTTTCCATTGTTGGGTATGTGAGCTATGGGCTTGTGACATATGGCTTTTATTTTGTTAAAGTGCATTCCAAGTACACATAATCAGTTGAAGGTTTTTATCATGAAAGGATGCTGAATTTTGTCAAATGCTTTTTCTGCACCTATTAATTTTACCTTCATTTTCTTAATGTCATGTGTCACATTTGTTGTTTTGCACATACTGAATGACCCTTGTACCACTGGAATAAATCCAACGTGCTCATGGTGTATGATCATTTTAATGTACTGATGAATTCAGTTTGCCAATATTTTGTTGAGGATTTTTGAACCTATATTTAACAGGATATTGGTCTGTAATTTTCTTTCTTTTCTGATTTTGGCATCAAAATAATGCTGGCCTCATAAGATGAATTGGGAAGTGCTCCCACCTCTTCTACTTCTTAGAAGAGTCTGTAAAAGATTGACATGAATTCTTCTTTAACTGTTTTGTAGAATTCAACAGTGAAGTCATTTGGTCCTGGACTTTTCTTTGTTATGAGGTTTTTGATTAATAATTAAATCTTCTTGCTACTAATTGATCTGTTCAGATTTTCTATTTCTACATGATTCGTTCAGGTAGGTTGTACATTTCTAAGAATTTATCCTTTCCTACTAGGTTATTAACTTGTTGGCGTATAATTCTTTATAGCAGTTTTTTAATGATCCTTAGTGTTTCTGTGACATCAGTTGTGGTGTCTGATTTTATTACTGATTTTTATAGTTTATTTTATCTTTCTTTTTTTCTTAGTGTGTAGAAGTTTAATATGAGGTCCAGGAGAGCAGGTTCTTGTTTAGTTCAAGGATATATTTTCAATGTGTAGAAGAATGCTTGGTACATAGTAGATCATATATAATGTACACATATATTATACAAATGTTTACTATAAAAAAAGAGAAACTGAGTGAGTTCTAACTCAGATGATAATGATCTTTTCTGCAAAGCAAGCTATGCAAGCTTTATCAATATGTACATTGTAGAGTCTTGGGTTAGAGAGCTGAAAATATTAAAACAATAGGTTTATCAATATCCCCAACTGGAGGAAAGGGACAGTAGCTTCGATCTCTATTGCCAGCTAACGTCTAGCCCCTGGGAGTGGCTCTCACAGTATCTGCCTAAGGCACGGTCATCGAAAGAAACTGAAGCATGACTATTTATATTCCCATTTATTCTTGTCCTGTTTAATGTGTTCTCTATGGTATAAACAGAGTGATCTTTTTAATTGTAATTCTAATTTTACTTCTTCACTTAAAACTAATTATTTCTCATTTTTCTTAAGCAAAGGCAGTACTCTCCCAGATTGTTGACAAGGACCTACATAGTCTGGCTTTTATGCGCCCTGCATAAATTGTCTCCTTCCATACTCAACATTTTATTTATTTTGTTTATTGTGTCCTCTTTCTTTTCTTCTTGATCAGCCTGGCCAGCAGTTTGTCAATTTTGTTTACTCCTTCAAAAAACCAGCTCCTGGTTTGATTAATTTTTTCTATTTTTTTAATCTATTTTATTTCTTTCCTCCTTGATATTTATTATTTATTTTCTCTGCTGAATTTGGGATTTGTTTGTTCTTCTTTTCCTAATTCTTTTAAGTGGTGGGTTTGAGCTTGTTCTTATTTTTTGTGTAGGAACCCTACTGCTATGAACTTTATCTTAGGGCTGCTTTTGCTGCATCCCATGCAATTTTAGTGGTTGTGTTTTCATTCTCATTTATCTCAAGGTATTTTTTTAATTTCGTTTTTGATTTCATCATCGACTCACTGTTTTGGTTTTTTTTCTTTAGTAACATGTTGTTTAGTGTCCATGTAGTCTTTTTTTCCCCCTCATTTTTCATTCTGTAGTTGATTCTTATTTTCACACCATTGTGGTCAGAAAATATGCTTGAAATAATTTTCTGTCCTCTTAAATTCGCTGAGGCTTCTTTTGTGTCCAAGTATGTGATCTATCCCAGAGAATGTTCCATGTGCATTTGAAAAGAATGTATATTTTGTTTCTGGGGGGATGTAATGTCCTGAAAAATCAATTTAGTCTAACTGCTCTGTTGTGTAATTTAATATCTCAGTTGCCTTATTGATCTTATGTTGGGAATATCTGTCCAATAATGTGAATGGAGTGTTAAAGTCTCCTACTGTCATTGCATTCCCATCAATTTCTCCCTTTTGGTCTGTTAGTATCTGCTTTATACATTTAGGGGTTCCTATATTGGGTGCAAATATGTTAACAAGTGTAATATCCTCATCTTGTATTGCTCCTTTGATCATTGTGTAGTGTCCTTTATCTTTTTTATGGTCTTTGTTTTAAAGTCTATTCCATCTGATATGAGTAGTGCTACCCTCACTTTCTCGTCTCTTCCATTTTGCATGAAACACCGTTTTCCATTCTCCCACTTTTGCACTATGTGTGTCCTTTACCCTAAAGTGGGTTTCTTGTAGGGAGCATGCTGTTCATTTTTGTTTCCTTATCCAATCTGCCATTCTATGTCTTTTGATTGGAACATTTAGTCCATTGACATTTACAGTGATTATTGATAGATGTGTGTTCAGACTCAATATTTTAGAATAATGCTGATAGTCATCTTTAAAAAACATATTGAACTTTTACTAAAATTTTATTAAACTTGTTTCATAAGCTCTTGTTATATGAATAAATGGTTTTATTCTTTTCTTTCCCCTCCTGTTATGGGAACAATTGTTTTGGCATAAATACACTGAATAATCAACCAACTAATCAATTTAAAAAAAAAGGAGAAAGAGGAGACAAGATCAAGGACTTGGGAAAAGAAAGGACTATAGTTACATTCACAAAAGAATGCGAGTAAGGACAAGCTCTGCCCCCACTTTATTTCCTCTTCCCCTTGTCTCCTATGAGGAAAAGGAAAATACAGATGCTGCCATAATGTTCAAGACTTTCAAAAATCTAATCAGCTCAATATTTTCTGAAATAAACATTTTAATTGAAAAAGTAAATTATTTTGTATTATAAAGATTACTTTGAAAACCAAGTATACACTAATTAAAACTATGATGATTTTTCTATAGTAACAAATATGTGTTAAAATTTTATTTCTCCAAGGATTGTCTAAGAATATTAGTAAAAACTTTGTTTAGAAGCAACAGTCAATTAAGGCTCTTACTTTGGGTAGAAAAATAAACATAAAAGCATTTTATATAGCTATCTCTTCTGAAATAAAACTTAGACAGAACATTGTGGAAAAAATAGAAATAACATTGCAGCGATTTTCACTTTTTTCTGATTTAGAAAATAGACCAAGAAATGAGGATGATATAGTTTTTCTGCTACCAGATTAAGCCCATTTGACCTACATGTATTTAACCAGTAACCCTCTCCCAACTTTTTTTTAATACTAATTGCCTCCCTAGGTTCTCATCTATTTTTGATCCACCTGCAGGCTATGGTTGAATTTGTATTCCTAAACCACACACTCCAAATGTCCTCTCATCTGTACTTCAAGATGCATTGCAGCCTTCTTTATTTCTCAGAGACCACATACTGTGGTCTTGTTTGACAAGTATTGTTTTCTCACCTTCTTATTTCATTTCCATAATATCGAAAATCATCCATTTTCACCTTTAACCACAGTTCTTTATTTACTTTCCAACCTAGATAGCAGTGTTTTTCTAACATCTTTGACAAAACAGAAAAAAAGAAAAGAAAAACAAACAAAAATAAGCACATTTGCAGAGAAATCTGTGCCATCATTAATCACACAAACATATGTATAATGGGAAAACCACAGAAGAGGGGAGAGAGAAAGAAGCAGAAAAAATATTGGAAGAACTAATGTTAAAACAGCTCTCAAATTTAATGGAAACATCCATTTACATGGTTGAGAAGTTCAAAGATCTCCAAGTAAGATACATACCTATACAAATATTAGACTCTTTAGCTTTAAGATTTTAAGTTATTTTTAAGGTTTTTTTTCTCTCTCTCTCTTTCTCTCTCTCTCTCTGTCTTTTTAAGAAAATCGTCGCAAAGAAACAGACGTATCCTGGGAGACACTCAGTCTTTGTGTGCCTGTGATATCCTCTGTTAGTTATTCATTTTCCCCAGCCCACACACACACACACACACATTTCAGAGCCTTCTGGCACAGCGTGCTGCATTAATCAGCCAGGATTCACTTAAATGTAACTATGCAAGGAAGTCTGCCTTCAGCACAGCTTCATCCCTCTTTGCTGCTCACAGTCAGCTACTGCGTTCCTCCTCCTTCAGGGACCCCTCATTCCCCTGAGTTCCTACTGCGTGTGTGAAGCATCTTGCCCCTGACAGCTCTTTTACTCACATAGGCGTTTTCAAGCCGCTTTTACTCCCGTAAGACTCTGCTACTCACCAGTTGTTGAAAGGCCAGTCTAACATAGACCAAAAATCTTACCCCTTGGAGATTTTTTAAAAGCAAACTTATAAATTAACCCATCCCTATGTATAGCATTAACATAAATATGAAGGACCCCAGATGTGCACCCTTCTTTGAATATTCTGGGATTGTTTTGTTGGTACCAAAGAATCTGAACACACAACTTAAAGTGAGGGTGACATCTTTTTCTGAAAACAATCAACTACAAAACTGTCAATCATTTGGGGAAGAATTTAACATTGGACCAGAAAATAAGCATGTAGGGAGGTGAGATTTAAGACAAAATTTCTTCTTTCAAAATAAAGTTTGATTGAACTAGACACGGGAAGTTTAAGGCTATGATGAAAAGTAGTTAATAAACACTTTTGAAGACCTGCCTCCTAAGTGTTTATATCTTAACACCAATACTGAATGGATTCATAGTTTACATAAAGGACTGATAGCTTAGCTGCACCCATCATTTATAATTATCTCTGAGTTAACTTAGCAGGTCATCTAATATAAATCTATTCTATCTAATTAAGTTTATAGTCAATCATAAGTGTACTTTCAAGTTCTCAAGCCAAATTAACTTTGAACCAGAAAAGTAAAGGGAAGGTTTTTAAACTGAGCTTATTAGGGGAAACAATTGTTCTATTAAACATGCTTTTTTTGGATGTACCTAAATTATTTGAATTTAGATGTATATCGCATTAGAGGCAAGGCATAATAACGTTATGATAAGTAGGCATAATTTAACATTATTCCTGAGTCAATACTTAATACCTTCAACTGTACTATAATAATGTTTTCAGGAGCTCTTGGAAAATATAGGCTACGTCTCCATGCAAACAATAGCTGTATAGAGATTTTAAATCCCTTTTGATTGTTTATTTAACATTCTCTGTCTCCTTTCTTGTTATCAGTTATAATTTTGTTACTCTATGTTCTTTCTTCTTATAACCTATTATAATTCTTCCAATTTTCTGCATTTTATATTTTTCCATTTTATCTTTCAAACATAAACCTGGTGGCAAATAGTTATAATTGTTTTCAAATCATATCATGAATAAACTTTGAGCCATTGCATGAGGTGTGTAATAATTGACACATATTTTGGAACTTTCATTTCTTGTTCACTTGTAAATGTTTCGGATATTCTTTCTTTCCCAGACTTGTTTGCATCCTGTGTGTTTAAAATTGCTAGATAACTAAATTCCAGTCTGTTATAAGTCTAGATGACGAAAGACTGTTTGCTGCTGGATCATGATTTCATGGCAGATTAGATGGACTTTGTCATTATTGCTAATAAGGCAAATTTTCACTTCTCTATCATTCTTTGCCTGGTGTATTGGTAGCTGTTACTTTTGCTATGGTCTTTATTTATTGCTATATTCTCTTGCTCTTTTATAGAAATGCTCAATAGTATTTTACTCTAGTCAGCACTTAAGTCATTAAGATATATTCAGTGAAGTGAGTTTAATTAATTTTAAGAAAGAAGGAAATACTACCAGAGTAACCACTCCCATCCTTACAACGCTCCTTGTTGCTCTCCTCACCACAGCGCCAGCTCACAGGCACCCCTCACACCACAGATGCCATCGCTAAACTTCCTCACGCATCTGACTGTCGGCTCAGCCCGTGCGGCTGCGCCTCCGCAGAGGACATATGTCTTTTAGGACTCCTCGCTTCCTTAGGGGACCTGGTGGGGCCAACGGCAAAATATGCTGGTTCTCACTTGCCATCCAGAGTGCAGGGCAGGGCAGGAGCTTCTCTGCTTGTCCAAATCAGGGGGAAGCGTGTTTCAACTTTCAGGCAAAGCTAGCCTGTTTTATTGGTACAAGCATCCAGGAAAAAAATTTTAGCTGGCCTAATGAAACATACCACAATCACACCCTAATGTTTGGTAATCATAGTGAGTGACAGACACCAACCAGACTGCTAATATCCAGTATATGGGAAAGGTCATTACCTGGTGGAAAAAACCTAGTGACCAAAATAAATAGAACAAAGACTCACAGTGAAAGCATAATAGTAGTTAACAATTCAGAAGACAAGGCCAGCAGAAGGGTCAGACAGCACTGCAGGCTGATGTTTAATATAGCTAGTATCCACTCCAATTTCTCCCATTTGCAGCTGCTGTGTCAGAATCTGAGATGCCAAAGGGGAAAGCCTCATGACTTCAGAAAAGTTCAACTGCAAGTGATGATGCATCAGAGATTTCAGTCCATCCTCCCTGAAGATAAAGACGATCAACGCCCACTGGGCAGAGCTGCCACCTCCTTCCATTCCCCGCTCACCGTCTCCACCACCGTAAACAACCCTGCGACCCCTACCGCTGACACATGGCAAGGAGATCTGGGCCCCAGGTGGGGACAAAGCCCACGCTCAGCTTGAAGCAGTCATCAGAGATGAGCCATCAACTCTTTGCGCCTTGAAAGATTGTAAGGGTCCAGACGCCTCTAGGGGGGAACATTAGAACAGGCACGTAGCAGGGAAAGGGGAACTCAGGCTGAACCAGACATCTTGTAAACTAGGGCATTTCTTAGGCAGACAAAGAAAAGCAGGGACCTCTGGACTGACAGGGAAGCACACATTTTGGGGCGACAAGCGTCCTGGAGGCAGACAAGGAAAAAGTGGGAAAAGGTGGGACTCTCTGGCATCCAAATGTCACCTTTTGCTTCTTAGGCCCTTCTTATAATAAAGTCAGTCTTGCACATATGAAGTGCCCATCATGCACTGACACCAGGACACTTCGGATCCAGACTAAATAAGGACAGAAGCCCCTCCTCCCCTCAGGAAGGTGGAGATGGGATGGAAATCAGAAAACATGACCCCAAATCCCTCTGCTCCCATGACTGTCCCAGTCACTTACTTTTACACCCTGTGTAGCCGGCTTGCCAAGGACACAGCACGGCCACTTGCCCGAGGCTGCGTGCTCTCTGTCGGAGAGTGTGCCGTTGCTTAATAAATCTTCAGTTTGCTTTCTTAACCTCTGGGTCTCACCCCTGAATTATTCCTGCAATTATACAAGAACCTACTCTCTGGTAACAGAAACAATCCGCTTTTAAACTTACATAGGACAAAGTGTTCTGTGAGAAGACAAAAATGTGTGTATGCCTGGCAACAGATGGTCTTGGTAGCATAACTTAATTCTGACTTTAATGGGAAGTTTTGATTAATTAAAGGATATTTGTTTGGGTAATAAATTATTCCTCTCAATTGCAGGTTCCGGTTTGGAACAGCTTGAGAATCATTTGTCTTTTCAAAGGAGAGACTCATTAAGATCTGAATTAACTGCCATATGCTAAATTTCTTTGTTTTGAAACGGTAAAAAAAAAAGCAATGTATTGCAGGAGATGAATGGCCTGGTCAAGGGCTCTGGGGGAAATTAGTCAATGTTATTTGAGGACACCTGGGCTCCGTCAGCTGTCTCAGAAGGAAGAATGATCCTGCTGCAGTAAGGTGACACCCAAGGGCATCCTAGTAAAGAAAGTGGTGCAGTTCCTACAAGGATTATTTTCTCTGGTTGTCTGTTGTGTCAATGATGGACACTGGAAAATGGTAAATTAAGCACCAAGTTCTTGGTAGGGTGGTCAGTGATCATCTCCGCCTGCTCCTGAGGATGAGCTGAGCTACAGCTGCCACAATTTAGCATCATTTTCTTCTACATGTCTTCATACCTGGACCAGATTGCTTACCATTTCGACTAACGAGTTGACACCATTGAAGCCATAATGGGATATTTGCTGCAAATAAAGACAGGCTCAGAAAATGGCAAAATAAGGATGAATTCTCCTAAGGAAGTCTGTGTATATAGCCTTGCCATTCCTAGGGGATGGAGAGATAAAAATTATAGTGTGGAAAAGAGAATTCAAGCTGACTTCCACATAAAACACATTTCAAGACAGGTAACACAGAACAAAGAGCCTCAAATAACACTAGAGTCTGCAAAAGGAAATAAAAGGGCAAGAAAGCTATGAGTTTAAAGTATTATGTTTCTACAGTCATTTTCCCAACAATTTTAGCCCATCAAAAATGCTCACACTTTGTCTGTAAAGACAGTAACGTTTGTGATGCGCATGACCACTTACCCTGATCTTATTTTGGCCACAATGTAAAGTGTCCCTGACAAATAGCCTGTTTCTTCATGAGCAAAGTTTGAAAAAGCACTGAACTGCTTCTGTGGTCAGATCCTGCAAGTGCTAACAGATCAGAGGAATCTGAACATCACCAGCCTGGACCTACTGCTCAGACACCAAAGACAGAAAACAGAGCCTCTGGTGCCAATGCACAGCGCACACAGGAGTGAAATAATTGTCAGTGTTTGCTACTGCGTATTCAGTGCTCACTCGTAAATGAACAGTGAAGTACTTTTTCTTTATTAAGTCATTTAATGCCCATGACAACTTTAACAGCTATGTAGTATAATAATCACATAACACAAATGAACAAGTTAATGCACAGAGAAGGTAAGCGTCTTTACCAGACAGGCTTGATGTTAATATTGAATAGACAGGTGTTGGGGGGTGAGCATTAGAGATAAGCATATTGACAGTAGAAAATGTGACAGCTGTTAGCCTCATATAAGGGAAGTGCCTGTAAAAGCCAATAATTATTTTCCATTCCCAGAATACTACTCAGCCATAAAGAATGGCAACATAATGCCAGTTGCAGCAACATGGATGGACCCGGAGAATGTCATTCTAAGTGAAGTAAGCCAGAAAGAGAAAGAAAATGCCATGTGATATCACTCATGTGTGGAATTTAAAAAAAGAAAAAAGAGACAAATGAACTTACATATAAACCAGAAACAGACTCACAGACACAGAATACACACTTGTGGTTACCAGGGAGGAGAGGGGTGGGAAGGGATAAAGTGGGAGTTTAAGATTTGCAGATACTGACTGGTATATATAAATAGGTAAACAAGTTCATGCTGTATAGCACAGGGGAATATATTCAAGATCTTGTAGTAGCTCATGGTGAAAAATATATGAAAATGGATATATGTATATTCATGTATGACTGAAGAATTGTGCTGTACACCAGAAATTAACACAACAATGTAATCTGACTATAACTCAATAAAAAAAGAAAATTCTAGAAAGTTCCAGAAAGCAAAATGATAATAATAATAATAATAATTTTCCATTCCCATTGTCCTTGCTCTTCCCATCTTCTTTCCCCTTCCCTTCACAGAGCACGGTTGTTGAAGGGTAATAGCTTGCTCAATGGTGGTGGGAATGGGGAGAGGAGACATCCTGAGGCACAATGATACTGTGTCTGCCAGCGTCCAAGGATGCGAGGTGCTGGGCTGGGTGTAAGATACCACACAAAAGCACTTTGGCTGTGTACTCACTACCACCTGATTACAAAGCACTCTGTGGCCGCGGAATCTACGCGAAGCATGTTGGCAGCATAGGGTACATGCTGAAGGGGTTGGGTGCAGATGCAGCAGGTGGCAGCGATGGAGGAAATGAACAGCACAGCTGCAGTGTCAGCTGCACTGAGCAAACAAGTAAATAAATACACTGAAGATATTGAAGGTTTCTCATTAGAGAAAGCACTTCAAAATATCCGAAGGGTAGAGAGACATCACCCTTGATGTTAGAATCCACTATATGTACCATTCATATATATATACATATAATATATATATATATCATATATCATATCTAATATATATCATATATCATACATGTATATAATATATGTGTGTAATAGATCATTTACATATCATATGTAGTATATATCATGTATATGTCATATATGCTATATATGTACTATTATATAAACCATAGCTTGATTTTTAAAAGACCTAGAAGTAATGACACCCCACTGGAAATGAACATATCCAGTACTCAGATCTTGGTTTTAAATACCATTAGGGCTCTTTCGATAAATATTAGAAAAATGTAATACTCTAGGACTGTGACAGGGAAAGGACGAGAAGAGCTTAGGACATCTTGCAGTGGCAGATGCTTAACAAATGTCAGAAACATGTCAAGAAGATACAAGAGTCAGCTTGAAGGGGCTCCCTTCTGGCCAACTGTGGGATGGTTAGGGTACCAAAATAAATGACAATAGCAACAGATTCAAAACGTTGAATGAAAAAGAAATTATGAGTTCATTCTGCTATAAATACATTATGAACACATTTATAAGTAGGGGGAAGTGGAAAGCTCTTTTTTATATTAAAATGCCCAAAATAATGTAGAAAATGAGGATGAAAATGGAAAAGTCGGGGGGCGGGCATAGCTCAGTGGTAGAGTGTGTGCTTAGCATGCATGAGGTCGTGGGTTCAATCCCCAGTCCCGCCAGCAAAAAAATAAATAAATAAACCTAATGACCTCCCTCCGCCATCCTGCAAAAAAAAAAAAAAAAAAGAAAAGAAAAGAAAATGGAAAAGTCACAGTTTGGCAGTCACCATAGTGCTTCCTGTTTCAGATAGTTGACAATGGAAGTTAAGGTTGATGGGCAGTAGTTGATGGACAACAGGCCATTGGCATACTCTAGGAAAATACTCATCATTGGCAAAAGAAAAATTGTTAATTTATAGTGGGGCAGAAACTAATGGGACCAAGCATTTATGGTGGACATCATTGCTGGGTCGGAGGAATAGATGGATGTTCTATGCATCTGGTATGAAGCACTAAGAGGAACAAACACTCTCTCCCTATCTCCCTCTCCCTCTCTCTCTCTCTCTTCTCTCTCTCTCTCTCCCCCTCTGCCAAGAAAGCATGGCATGGATCTAATCATGAGATACTACTGAACAACTCAGTTAAGGGTCATCCTACAGAACTTAAGGCCTATATATTAAATGTCTAAGATATTAAGGACAAAGAAAGGTTGAGAGATTATTGTAGTTTGAAGGAGACTGTATTAATATAGTGATTAAATTAATGAGCATTTCTGAATGAGAACCAAGACCAGAAAGAAAAAAGAGACATAGATGGGTAGCAATATTTTATTTATTTGAATTCCCTGATTTAGAAGACTGTACCATGGTTAGACAGGAGGGTGTTTCCCTATGTAAATGTAATAAACACTAGAGTATTTAGAAGTGTTGGAAAGACGGGCTGTGGAGCAAACGCAGCAGAATAGAATTTTAATCGTTGAGTAACCTGGGTGGAAATAGGAGGTTTTATTTTTTGTACTGTACTTACTCTTTTAAGTTGAAGTTATTTCAAAATAAACTATTAAAAATAATAATATATATATTATTATATATATATATCCTACCCCCAGACTGTAAATTTATAATCAGCAAGGGTCATTTTAAGCATACAGGTGAATTTCCCTGTGTGCCTTCATAACACTGAGGGACATGACTGCATCAACTCATGGTGAAATTAATAATCATAGGAATGATATTCAGGCTGGAAGTTCAGTTAGAAGGCCAAATATTAGCACTACATTTTTAAAAACTCACTAACCTTTTTTTAATCTCATTTTTTAAAAGTAAGTTTCAGCTATCTGGAAAATAATTGTGCAGAGTCATTCTTCTTCCAATGATGGTAAATAAATGAAACATCATTGTAATGATTTACGGCACAGTTCATTTATTGTTTGTACGTCAAGACAACAAATAGGACAGATGTGCTTCTCAAAGTGTGATCCTTGAACCACCTACTGTGTAAGTATTTGGAATGCTTATTAAAAATACACCTTTTACTGCTGCTCTCTCGCTGCTGCTTCGGCTTCCTGGCTCCCCCGCCCCCCGACGGAGAGGGCGCCGGCCATGGGTGGTCAGGTAGCTTCTACCTCTTGCCACCCATCCCTGGCCACAACCAGCACGGAGCAGACGGTGGCAGCGGCGGCAGCAGGCGTGGAGGAAGACGGTGGGACGGCTGCCAGCCTGTGTGGTGGACTGCGGCACCAGGCATACAAAACTAGAGTATGCTGGAAATACAGAACCACAGTTTATCATCCCTGCTTGTACTGCTATTAAGGAGTCAGCACAAGTGGGCGATCAGGCTCAAAGGAGGGTGATGAAAGGTGCTGACAACCTAGACTTCCTCACTGGGGATGAAGCAGTAGAAAAACCTGCATATGCAACCAAGTGGCCGACCCGCCGCGGTGTCGTGGGAGATCGGGACTTGATGGAAAGGTCTGCGGAGCAAGTGATCTTTACACATTTAAGGGCAGAACCTGAGGCCATTATTTTCTCTTGACGGAGCCTCCACTGAGCGCTTCAGGAAACAGGGAGCGCACCGCTGACGTAGCGTGTGAGCCCTTCGGCGCTGCAGGCTTGCGCTCTGCTGCCCAGGCCGCTCTTGCCGTCGCTGCTTCCGGGGCCCCAGGACAAGGAGGAGAACGGACGCGCACGGGGACGGGGACAGACGGTGGGGACGGTGGCACTCACGTCTTCCCTGTGGCTGAAGGGTATGTGACTGGCAGCTGTATCGAGCACATTCCAATCGCAGGACAAGACAGCATGTATTTTATCTGGCAGTTACTGAGAGACCGAGAAGTAGGAATTCCCCCAGAACAGTCCTTGGAAACTGCTACGGCAGTACAGGAGCGCTGTACTTGAGTCTGCCCAGATTTCGTAAAAGAATTTGACAAGTATGATACAGACGGATCAAAGTGGATTAAACAGTATACTGGATCAACGCTGTCTCAGAGAAAGAATTTTCCATTGATGTTGGGTAGGAGAGATTCTTGGGACCTGAAATTCTTTTTCGTCCAGAGTTTGCTAACCCAGACTTTACTCACCCATCTCAGAAGTTGTAGATGGAGTGATTCAGAATTGTCCTGTGATGTCAGACGCCCTCTCTACGAGAGTATTGTCCTCTCTGGAGATTCAACCGTGCTCAGGGACTTTGGATGATGCTTGCAAAGAGATTTGAAAAGAACTGTAGATGCCAGGCTGAAATTAAATGAGGAATTGGGTGGTGGTAGACTGAAGCCAAAACCTATTGATGCACAAGTCATTACACACCACATGCAGCGACATGCTGTTTGGTTTGGAGGATCCACGCCGGCTTCCACGCCTGAGTTCTACCAAGCACGCCACACCAAAAAGGATCATGAAAACTTGGACCTAGCATTTGTCATCACAATCCGGCGTTTGGAGTCATGTCGTAAAATTGGCTTCATAGTTTTTGGGGTTAGGGAGGTGGGGAAGAAATAATCTTTCTGATTACCTGTTTTGTCTGGATGGCTGGGTTTGAGGTTTTAAACCTGACTTGAAATAATAAGACCAAACATAATTATACAGGAAGATTTTAATAAGTATATCAACATGTGAATGTAGAGGAGATCCAAAATGATTAAGTGTTTTTCTTTAGGCTGAATGTTTGACTCTTGTGTGTAACAAAAAGAAGTGGGTTTTAGTTCTTTCTGTGCCCTGGTATTTTGTATATTATTGAATTATCCAAGATTTGATGGGATTTATCGGTATGTGGATAGCTCTAAAATGCTCGTATTGTACACTTGGAAGTATGCAGTGCAAGAGCTTGTTTATATTTCATACTTTTTATACTTTAAGGGGGAAAAATGTCAAAGAAAAACTAGTATTTGAGGGGAAAAAAAGTGACCAAGTAAAGGATAAATTCAAAAAATAGCCATGAGACTTGGTGTACACACACACTCATGGGATTCCAGTTATTATGAACTGCTTCCGTCCTCCTGTGCCCCCCAATGCTTTTCTCTGCAAGTGCTCTGGGGACTAAAAAGCTAGTATCCTGGATTAACTGACGCCTGCTAGTGCTTTGTGATTATTCGCATTCTGTTTCTCGCTTCAAAGGAAAAGTAAAGACAAGACTGTTGGACCATTATTGCAGTTCTGTGGTGCCATTTCTTATTAAAAAATGAATAATTTGCTTACCAAAATTGGTATATTTAAAGACTAACACCATTCTAATAAAGACACGAATTTCTTTTAAAAAAAAAAAACCTTTTAGATCCACCCCAATATTACTGAATCAGAACCCCTAAAGAGAAGGCTCTGCGTTTCATGCATATCTGAATTTTAACCAGTGTTGCCTTCAGCCCCAGTTATTTCTTACAGACGTGGAATTCAAAGAATCCTTGTTATGGTGGCTTACCTACACCTTGCACTATTAGAAAAGCCGTCAGTCTGTGTATCTTAGATACTTCACTTGTGAGAGCTAGATTAATTTTAATATTCAATGTGTCTATTGATGGCTTCATTCTGCTGTGAAAGCTAGGTTCTCTGTCCCTCAAAGAGCCCTTCATGCTTCACACTGAGCATTCTTGCTACCTTTGGGGTGAGTCAAGTCCACATTGTAACACTTCCTGATAGATGCAGCAAATATTTTCTATTAATTTCCTCAGATAAGGAAGCTGGGATGGATAGAGGCTAAATGACTTGCCTTGGGCTACATATCTCGTGAGAGGAAGAAATCTAGTCAACAGGTCACTTGCCTCTGAGTATTTTTTTCTGCATGAAACACTGCTCTGAATTTTGGAAATCCAAAATAGATGATAGATAAATTTGGGGTTTTGTACACCAAGATTTGTGGAGATGCAGGCAGGATGTCTATCTCATAATGAGTTATGCCATTCCAACTTCCACCCACTGCAAAATGAATTTCTCCCAGGTCCCTCCAGCACAATTTCTCAACTGACTCCAGTAGGAAAGAGTGAAATGGAATTCAACTTGCTATGTAAATCACTCACTTTTCCTTTTATGTTTGTTTATCCATTGCTAGTCTGTTAGCTTGTTTTTTTCTTTCCAAATCAAGCTAGTAGCCAGGTCCCCTGAACATTTGATTGATTTTATCCAACAGTATTGAGTGGTGGTCTTCCATCATAGCTTAACCTGCTCATTTCATATAGTCAAGATGGTCAAGACTCTACTGTTTCAGCTTTAAAGACTAAAGAACTAAACTTCATGGTGGTACCCTTTTGTTGTCCATCATTTGCTGTTTAGTAAGTATCAAATGTTGTTCAGAGATATCAATACATCTTGTAATCACAAAAAAAATGAGTTTCTTGACAATATTTTTTTTTCTTTTTAATTGCTTTTATTCACATTATCACCTTAAATCCTCATGAAGTACTGATGATACAGGTAAACACACTTTTTCCAAAATATAGTTGGTTAGGGGTGGGAAGGGATAAACTGGGAGTTTGAGATTTGCAAATATTAACCACTACATATAAAATAGATAAATAATAAGCTTTTTCTGTATAGCGCAGGGTGCTATATTCAATATCTTGTAGTAACCTACAATGAAAAATAATACAAAAACAAATACAAGCCAGAGGACAATGAATTTTACCTAAAACTCTTACACTTCAGAAAATGATTAAAAATCTTTAAAACTAATAATTATGATTGCATTAATGAAGAGTTAAAAAAAAAAGTACCTAAAATTTTGAGTTCAGAAAAAGTTTGCATGTATAACATTAAGAGATACAAGCAACTGATATTAGCTGTTTAAGGACGGCAGTGCAGGCCTGCCTACAGACAGTGTTATCATGAAGGTCAAACGAGCTAATGTACTTGAAATAATGTTTGCTGGCTTGATTGTTTTAATTGTAAGAGCTTCAAGGTACAGACTGAGAGCTTCTTTCACTTCCAGAGTTTTACTCTGATCTCACATATTTGAAATCCTCAAACACTAGTGTTAAGTTGGCAGGACCCACAGATGCTGCCCTGGGTTAAATGTACTTTCCCTGTTTTCTAACAACTCGCATTCCCTTCATATTAACAAAAAGCAAAGGTCCTGTGAGAAATTTATATTCTCTCAAACCTTACCCTGAATTACTTTAATTCGATAATCAGATCAAATCCATAAGAGAGAGATTAGTGATGAATGCTTGGGGTTATCACCAAAATGGAAAGGGGAAATTTTAGAAAGACTTCTGGTAAGGAGTGAGCAGTGGGAGAAAAACTGGCGTCTTAAAGGCAAGAGAAAGGAGGCCGGTGATGGTCTGAAAGGGTCTCAGAGTGAGACTGGAGGAGAACGAAGACAGGCTGAGTGTACAGACTGCGCCAAGATTTGTCGTCACCTCTGCTGGGTATTGTGACCTTTGAGTTTCTCTTAACTGAATTAAGGACTAGTTTGAAAACCTGAGCCAGCTTTCCCAGTTTTGCCTTATTTTCTTGCTTGTAACAAGAAGAAGAACAAAACAGAGAAAGAGAAATAATTAACTGGATTTGTCTGAAATTCTTTATTTTCATTTACAACCAATATATAGCTAGTGTGCAGCCATAGCTGAGGTGAAAAAGTCAGGTCACCTTATTTTGCGTAACTCAGTGACAAATCCGATACCACAGTTCTGTTGATTGGGAGGCCAAAATGGGCCTCAGTCTTTCCAGGGATCTCCTGGCGTCTCACTTCCCTGGGATGTCACCCAGCTTCTGGGAGAGGTCAGTAGCTGCAATGGCAGGACGCCCTGGTACAGAGCCACACAGGCTGCCACAAAGACGGCACCCCCAGGATGCAGGATGCCCCCCGGGTAGGCTTATCCGCTGCCATTCCTGGGCCAACTAAACAGGCTTCAGGGTGCCTTCCCGAGCTGCAGTCAGTCTGTGGGCATTTCTGCCTCCTTAGCTGAGCTGCTGGGAGGGAACGAACGGACTGCTCCCCACGCCAGCCCTGCTGTGGGCTCCGGACGCTGCTTCCTCATCTAGGGGAACTGATGCCTTCGGGTAATCTCAAGGCAGTCCGTCTGCTCCTGGGAAATCTGCAAGGTCTTTGGCTTTTCAAAAGTCTAAACAGATGATTTTAACTTTCTATTTTGCCGTCTGCTTGCCTCTGAGAAAAAGAAATACAAAGTCATGCCACTGCTGCAAGGCGGGAAATGATCACTCGTGGTGCTTACATATACAAAAACCATAGTTAGACTCTAAATAAATGGATAATAATACCAGAGCCATACACCAGTAGGTGGAGCGATAATCTATTAAATAACTAGTGGATGAGGTTTGGGGACAAAAATAAAGACTAGACATTACATGGAATCACTCTTTTCCTGGCAAAGTATAAAGGATTTGCATGTATTGGCTCAATACACCAAAATAGCCGGTTAAGGGAGTAACGTAATCATGCCCATTTTATAGATGGGCAAACCAAAGTTCAGACTGGTTGATTAACTTGCCCTTAGGTCACAGAACATGGACGCGCAGGTGCTCAGTCAGAACCCAGAGGCTGCCTCCAGAACGTGTTCCTAAAAGTCGAATACACTGCTTTTCTATATCCCTCTCCATCTTCGGTAAAGGAATTTTTCTTCTCTCTTTATTCTGCATCTTATGAAGAGCAAAGTATTAAATTCAACTCTTTAAGTCCTTCGTCATGATAGAATAGAAACAGTCATGACATTGTTCTCCTTTGCTTGTCTCAGACAGCTGGTTTTGTTTGTTTTTGTTGCTGCTGTTGTTTTTAATGAGCAACGTCCTTCCATCCTTCCAGATCTTTTCTCACACAGCTTCTTGTCTCCATATGCTCTACCTTGGTCCTCCTCGCTAATAAGGGGCTTGTTCCAGTTCACCTTGTTGCCCTGCATTCTGTAAAGCCAGTGTCTTCCCACTCGACCCTGGGTGAGTGGTCCCACATGAGTTTTCTTATACTTTTGTTACAGTGGTTATCACTCTCAATTACTAACATATATAATTGGATGGCTGGTCCCACACAATGTCCACTTCATAAGGCAAAAGATGTCACATGCCGTTATTTGACATCTCAGTACGTAACACCATCTTAACAAATAATACGTGATTTATGTACGCTTTTTTGAAATAACTGAGCCATTGTTATAGGGATCTGTAGGAAAGAAAAAAACATTCAGTGTCTCGTGCTGTTGGAATTGTTAAGCTTCAAAGGGGGTTTACAGCACATGATTTGAAATTTATTCGCTTCTTATCTTTTTCCAAATAGAAGCAGCTGCCCCTTAACTTTAAGACAGAAACTCGGTCTGAAGAGCAGCGCTTGCCTGTTTCTGCAGATGTCTTCAAGGAGAGCGTGTGTGGGGGCAGCTGCCCTGAGGGTGAAAATTAAAGCTTGGCCTGCTTCACTTCTTACTGTGTTCATGAGGAATCATCTAAGTAAATTTTGTCTCACCAAATAATGATCTCATCTACTTTGCTAATAAATACCACCTTTTCCTTAACAGCCCACTTTCAGAGAATGACTAACTCACAAAGCGGCCAGGGATTAGGGGGCACAGCCCTTCTTCCTTTCTTCAGACTACCAGCTGCAAATTATCTGGAGGAGAAACTTAACCAGGCAGCCCAAACCCCCTTCTTCAGCTCCCTGATGACTTAAAAGGTGCTATTCAAACAGGTCTGGCTGAATTTTCCTTTGAATCAGCAAGTGTAGACTAACTCATTGTATGCGAATGCTGGTACAGACTTGCGTTTTCCCTGCAAACACTGCATGTGATGAGGGGGTGGGCTCATCCCAGAGACATGGCCTTCTGGACAGCTGGGAGCCATGCTGCACTTTGGTCAAGTCTCTCACTGCAGGGGTCTGGACAGAGTAGCTACACGCTGAGAATTCTGCAGTTCTCACCAACACAATACCTACTTAGTAGACACTCAGTAAACTCTTGTTAAATGATTGAATGAACTGCGAGTCCCTCAAAGAGCTTGCTCAGATCACACACAGTTGAGAAAAGAACGTTTGGTATAACACAGTCCCCCAAGGCTTGTCAAGCACCTTACTCCTTCTACTGCCAGCACTGCTAACTCATTTCATTATTATTACACTTGACAGGGAAGAAGAGTGACATATTTAACATGATACGCTAAACAAAGTGGGTTTCAGGCCCACCTCTAGTTACTTTATTATTTCAATGTACTATTTCCTACCACACCCATACCCCACTGTTGGGGAATCTGAAAGTCAAGACACTTCTGGTTGCAGGTATAAAAATCTGACACAAAACAACTTACTGAAAGGAGAATTTATTGAGTGACATTACTGAAGTACGTAGTAAGAGAATTAGCCCCAGCTTTGTTGTACTGGGTAATTGGGTGATGTTTGGGGCTGAATTTATTCCCTCTCTCTTTCTCGGTCTTCCCCTGTGTCAGCTTCAGTTCCAGGTCCCACCTGGTAACAAGATGACAGGAACAGGTCCAGGTAGTACATCCTCTCAAGTTTATATTTATCAAGAGAAAGTAAATCCACTCTCCCAAAGGCTCAGACAAAAGCAGTTACATTGGGGATTTCCAAGATGGCAGAGTACAAAGACCTTGATTTCATCTTCAGTCCTGGGCACGCCAAAATTACAACTATTTACAGAACCATTATCAGTTAAAAAAAAAAAAAAGACCACATCAACTGAAAAATAAAGTGCACAACCTAAAAGCTGAGAATTATGTTTCATTTGGTGGACTTGCTGAGGATCAAGGGCAGAAGGCAGCCTCTCAGACAGATCTGAGGGAAGGCTCTGAAGGGGCAAGGAAGGAGTCAGGGTTTATAGGGGTTTACGCAAAAACAAGAAACAAAAAACCAGGTAGTAGGAACATCCAAATATCACTGTTAATTAAAATGAAGCAGGGGGAGGGTGTAGCTCAGGGGTAGAGTATGTGCTTAACATGCACAAAGTCCTGGGTTCAATTCTCAGTACCTTCAGATAAATCAATCAATTAATCAATCAATCAATCACCTACTAACCCCCCAAGTAAAGTTTAAAAAAAAAAAGAAAATCAGATACCTCATTACTTAATTTAGCACTTTTCTATGTATGGGAAGATGCAAGAGTCTGGGCTCACTGAAATCTTTGCTGTGCACCTTCACCATCTAGGGCCAGTGTCCTGTTTTTCTTCACCCTGAATCCCCTCAGGGAACACAGCTAGGGGCAGCTGCGGTGGCTGATGGCTTGATGGTCACAACATCAACATGTTTACTAATATGGCAGGTGACCCTTTTTTACCCTCAACCAAAACCTACAGAAATGATCTTCTCTAACTGATGGCATAGAGAAGAAACCACAACGAGGCAGACAGAAGTGGCAGAGTCATGTTGTATTGAAGATTCATACCTGAAGATGGGTGACCAATCAGGGGGAGAATAATTACACTTGCTGGGGTTCTGCCCAGAGGACAAGGGGTCTGAACCCCACATTAGGCTTCCTGGCCTGGGGGTCCTGTGCTGGGGAGACCAGCCCTCAGACACTTTAGCTTTGAAGGCCAATGGGGCTTACTTTTGGGAGACCCAAATAGAGACTCCACTCTTAAAAGGAGCATACAAAAATCTCACGGGCCCCAGGACCTAGGGCAGAAGCAGTCATTTGAAAGGAGCCTGAGTCAGAAGCACTGATTATCTCAAAGTGTCTCCCAGAAGCAAAAGGCAACTGGAGGTCATCCTGGGGAGCCAGACACTAATGGCAGCCATTTTGGGGGCTCACTGCACCATGTGAACATGTCTGGCAGTCTCCACAAGCTCCTTGGAATCCTCACTGTAGCTCATTAGCCTCAGGACCCACTCCTGCCCATGCTCACACATGTAGGCACCAGTACGGGGGCTCCTTGGGCACAGCAATGAACTGGAGGGAAAATCAGCCCATCTACCAGCAGAAAGGCTGCCTTAACGACCCCTGAGCCCACAGCTAACACTGTGCTCGGCCCTGTCCATCAGAAGGCACAGGACATGGCCCCAAACCACAGTGCGCAGGCACCAGCCTCAGGACCTCCAGGGCCCCAGACCTGCCCACCAGCAAGCCTGCTTTAGGCTCAAGACCAGCTTCACTCACTAGTGGGTGGACATCACCCCCGGGAAACTGTGGCCCTGTAGTCTACAATGGCAGCACCCAGCTCACCCAGCAGCAGGCCAGCACCAGCTCTAAGACACTTGGGGCAGCTCAACAAGCACCGTCACCACCTGGACAACACAAGCTTTGGGACACCACAGACAGCACCGCCATCTGTGCCGGGGACCAGCTCCAACCACCAGTGGTCAGACACCAGTTCTGGGACCCAGGGGCCCTGTAGCCAGACTCCAGGGCCCAGCTTTGCCTGACAGTGGGATGGCACTAATGCAGGACCTGGCTTTACCCACCAGTGGGCAGGCACAGCCCTGGGATCTCCTGGACCCTGACTCCACCCACCAGTTGGCCAACACTAGCCCCAGGACTCCCTAAGTTTCCACAGCCAGCTGCCTTATGACCCAGCGCCAGCAACCTCCAAACAAGGGAGGATCTGGCAGCCAACTGGCCCACAGGCCAGCCACAACTGTGAGACCACTCACAGCCACAGCCCACCACCACAGGAGGGCCCATGAAGCCCACACGGAGGGCACCCCTAGAGCATATCTCTCTAGTGGTCAGGGTGGAGTGTGCTGCTGGGACAGACAGGATATCTCTTGCAAAAGGACACCTCTACAAGTTCGGGAAACATAACCAACATACCAGGTACGTAGAAATGAAAATAGCAAATTAGGCTAAACAAGGTGACAGAGGAGCATGTTTCAAAGAAGCAACAAGATGAAAACCCCAGAAGAACTAAGCAAAATGGAAACAGGCAA
The DNA here is from genome assembly GCF_048564905.1 of Vicugna pacos. Classification (NCBI taxonomy): domain Eukaryota; kingdom Metazoa; phylum Chordata; class Mammalia; order Artiodactyla; family Camelidae; genus Vicugna; species Vicugna pacos. The sequence continues at coordinate 5,517,199 of NC_133010.1, read as the reverse complement.
TTTACCTGAGAAAGAGCTCAAGGTAATAATAATAAACATGATCAAAGAACTGGAGAGAAGAATGGACGAACAGAGAGAAAAGTTGGAAGGTCTTCACCAAGAGTTAGACATAAGGAGAATGACCAAACAGATGAAAAATACAGTAACTGAAAAATACACGAAGGGGAATCAACAGTAGACTAAATGATTCAGAGACCCTAATCAAGGAGGTGGAAGACAGAATAGTGGAAATCACTGAAGCTGAACATTAAAAAAAGAGAGAATAAAAAGAAGTGAGGACAGATTAAGATACCTCTGAGAAAACACCAAGCACACTAACATTCGTATTGCAGGAGTCCCGGAAAGGGAAGAAAGAGAAATGGCAGAGAGAATCCTTGAATACACAATAGCTAAAAAATTCCCTAACGTGGGGGAGGAAAAGGACATCCAGCTCCAGGAAGCAGAGAGTCCCAAAGAAGATCAGCCGAAACAGGACCACATCAAGACACATTGTGATTAAAATGGAAAGAATTAATGACAAATAGAGCAGCAAGAGAAAAGCAGCTAGTCATGTACACGGGAACTCCTGTAAGAGGGTCCGCTGACTTTTCAGCAGAAACTTCATGGGCCAGAAGGATGTGGGGCAATATATTTTGAATGATAATAGGGAAAAACCTACAAACAAGAATATGCTACCCAGCACGGCTCTCAGCCATATTTGATGGAGAGTCAAAGGTTTTACAGACGAGTAAAAGGTTAAAGATTTCAGCACCACCAAACCAGCTTTAGAAGAAAGGTTAAAGGATTTGCTCTAAGTGAAAAAGAAAAGACCACAACTAGAAACATTCAAATCACAAAAGGACAAAGTTCATCAGTGAAGACAAATATACAGTAAAGGGAGCAAAACAGCTGTGTTCAAAGCTGGTAAAAAAGATTAGAAGACAAAAGTAGAGAAGTCATCTATATACACAATAAGCAGTTGAGATGCACCGAGGATTTCAAAAACAGTGATTATGAGGGAGGGAGATAAAAATGCAGGGTTGTCCCAAAATGTGTTTGAAATTAAGAAATCAGCAACTAAAAAAAGTAGATAGATGATGATGACGATGATGATGATAGACAGACAGACAGACATACAGAAAGATCGATCATTATATGTCAACCTTATGGTAACCATAAACCAAAAATCTATACTAGATACACACAAAGAAAGAGAAGGGAGACTAGGAATAGACTTACCATGTGACCCAGGAATCACACTACTGGGCCTATATCCAGAAGGAACCCTACTTCAGGATGACACCTGCACCCCAATGTTCATAGCAGCACTATTTACAATAGCCAAGACATGGAGACAGCCTAAATGTCCATCAACAGATGACTGGATAAAGAAGAGGTGGTATATTTATACAATGGAATACTATTCAGCCATAAAAACCGACAACATGATGCCATTTGCAGCAGCATGGATGCTCCTGGAGAATGTCATTCTAAGTAAAGTAAGCCAGAAAGAGAAAGAAAATACCATATGAGATCGCTCATATGTGAAATCTAAAAAAAAAAGCATAAATACAAAACAGAAATAGACTCACAGACATAGAATATAAACTTGTGGTTGCCAAGGGGGTGGGGGGTGGGAAGAGAGAGACTAGGATTTCAGAATTGTAGAATAGATAAACAAGATCATACTGTATAGCACAGGGAAATATATACAAGATCTTATGGTGGCTCACAGAGAAAAAAATGTGACAGTGAATATATACATGTTCATGTATAACTGAAAAATTGTGCTCTACACTGGAATTTGATACAACATTGTAAAACGATTATAAATCAATTAAAAAATGTTAAAAATAAAAAAAACAAAAATAATAAATAAAAGAGAAGGGAGTCCAAAGACAACATTTAAGACAGTCACCAAATCGCAATGGAAGAGAACAGAAAAAAGAAAATAAATAAATCCAAAACAACCCCAAAACAATTAACAAAATGTCACTAGGTACACAGCTATCAATATTTTATACCTAAGTGAGATAATGCTTCAATCAAAAGACACAGAGTGGCTGAATGGTTACAAAAGCAAGACCCATATATACTCTGCCTACAAAAGAGCAGTTCAGACCTAGAGATACACACAGACTGAAAGTGCGGGGATGGGAAATGTGTTCCAAGCACGTGGATGTACAGTGAAAGCTGGGTAATGATACTTACATCAGACGGAATAGACTTTCTAACAAGGGCTATAACAAGAGACAAAGAAAGACATTACATAATGATCAAGGGATAAATCAAAGAAGATGCTATAACAATTGTAAATATATATACACCTAACTTTGGAAACCTGGATACATAAAGCAAATGTTAACATACATAAGGGGAGAAATCAACAGTAACACAATAATAGTAGGGACTTTAACACCCCACTACGTCAATGGACAAGTCATCTAGACAGAAAACCAATGTGGGAACACTGGCTATAAATGATAACTTATACCAGGTGAACTTAATAGAAATATAAAGAACATTTCACCCAAAAGCATCAGAATAGACATTTTTTTCAAGTGCACATGAAGCCTTCAGGGTAGATGACATGCTACATCACACAACAAGCCTCAGTAAATTTTAAAAAATCTGAAATCATATCAAGCCTCTTTTCTGACCACAACACTTGTAAAACTCAACTGCAAGAAAAAAAAACAGCAAAAAACCCAAATACGTGGAGGCCAAACAATATGCTACTAAACAAATAGTGGGTCAAAGAGGAAATAAAAAATACTTAGAGACAAATGAGAACAAAAACACTATGACCCAAAATCTGTGAGAGACAGCAAACACAGTTCTATGAGGGAAGTGCATGGCAATAAAACCTACCCCAGGATACAAGAAAAATCTTAAACAAATAACCTAAACTTAACACCAAAAGGAACTAGAAAAAGAAGAACAAACAAAACTCAAAGGTAGTAGAAGGAAAGAAATCATAAAGGTCAGAGCAGGAATAAATGAAATAGAAGCTTTAAAAAAAATAGAAAATATAAATAAAACTAAGGGGTCGTTCTTTGGTTAGATAAACAAAATTAGCAG